>NC_092387.1:63852062-64162062 GCF_030028105.1 Mobula birostris
AGCGTCTTCTCTCTTCATCTCCCGCCGAATGAAGATGAAGGTCATCCTTAGTGTCCCTCACAAAACCCCTCTCTCCAGCGTTCTCTCGAACCTTCTCCCAGTTCCACAATCCTAATTGGATGACACATATTCCTCAGTATCCCTTATCTTCAACTATAACCCAAACAGGCTGAAAGCAGAACACACTGCTCTTATAGAACTGCTGAAATGAAATACCTACAGCATAGCAGTAAAAATGTGAACCAGGGCATTACAATCCAATGAACTGTGTTGCTCTTTTAATAACCAACACACCTGAGAGTGGGCTGGGGGCAGCCTACAAATATTGCCACACATTGTGACACTATCATAGAATCCCCACAATGCTCCGCAGAACAACACCTACCACGTCAAGTAACACCAGCAAAACAAGCTCCGTTTGTCCCTCCCACCCATGGACTTAAAGTGCTTTAAAGTTCAAAGTTCAAAGTACATTTATGATCAAAGTCTGTACACTGTATACAAGCATCAGATTCGTCTTCTTGCAGGCAGTCACAAAATGAAGAAGCGCAATAGAACCCATTAAGAAAACGCACAACAAAGACTGCCAAACATCCAATGTGCAAATAAAACAGAACAAATCGTGCAAACGATAAAAGATTAAACAAATAACACAAAGAACATTAACCACAGAGTCCCCAAAAATGAGCCCAGACCCACAGAGCCAGTTAACTTCAAGACAAGCCTCTAGCCACCAGTCGATTCAGATTTGGGCCCGCAGACGTTAGGCTTCAACTTCACAAATGGAAGTGTAGAGCTTCGCAGATTTGGCTCATCCAATGGTCCTTGACATCTGGACAACTGATTTGATTCTGGATATCGATCCCAGCAAACCCTAGGCCTCTAGGCCTCGACCTGTGGCCCAAGACCTCAACCTTTATCTTAACATCATGATGAAAATGATGTACAGCTGGATAACTAGAATAGGATGAGTTTAAGTGGAATTTTTGTGCTTGTAACAAGCTATCTGCAATTTCTCCATATGTTTTGAAGTACATGTGATAAAAAATTTCCACATTCTAGATTGTTTAATATCATTTCCAGAACTTAAGTGTAAAGGCAAACAAAATAATTGTTACTCCAGATCTGAAGCAGCACAAACAAACAGAATAAAGAACACAATAATAAAAAACACAATAAATATAAATACATAAGTAAGCTTATATACATTGATTGTATGTCCATAAAGTGACTCTAGGGACAGGAGTGTCTGTTTATATGGTCCTAATTCCGATCCAATAGCTTATGGTGTCTGGTCTTAATTTCACTTAAATTTTGTAAGAACTAATTTTTATTCTGCGGCCTAGATTCTTTGGTAGTGATTTATTAATTTTGTAAGGGTAAATTTCTGTTACCTGAATTGCTGTAACACAAGGGTTGCATCCCATCAGTAAGCACATTCATGTTGATTAGGTATGTTATATCTATATCTGTTTAAAGAAGCTCTCCAGTAGTGTTCGGATTTAAAGTCTTGCAACCTCTCCTGTTTCTTACGCAAAATATTTGTAAATGTAAATGTTGACTTTAGGTGACCACTTTATTAGATACACCTGTACATCTGCTCGTTAATGCAAATAGCCAATCATGTGCCAGCAACTCAATGCATAAAAGCATGCAGATGTGGTCAACAGGTTCAGTTGTTGTTCAGACCAAACATCAGAATGGGGATGAAATGTGATCTAAGTGATGGAATGATAGTTGGTGCCAGATGAGGTGGTTTGAGTATATCAGAAACTGATGATCTCCTGGGATTTTCATGTACAGCTGTCTCTAGAGTCTACAGAGAATGGTGTGAAAAAGAAAACAAGTCCAGTAAGTGGCAGTTCTGTGGGTGAAAATACCTTGTTAATGAGAGAGGTTAGAGGAAAATGGCCAGACTGTTTCAAGCAGACAGGAAAGTGACAGTAACTCAACTAACCACGCATTTAAACTGTGATGTGCAGAAGAGCATCTCCGAATACACAAGACATTGAACCTTGAAGTGCATGAGCCACAGCAGCAGAAGACCATGAACGTACACTCAGTTGCCTCTTTATCTGATATAGGAGACAATTTACCCCATCCTGATTTTAAATGAATTTGGGCCCAGTTTCTGGCTAAAAATACTCAGTGACAACCCGCTTAATGTATGCCTTGAATTAAACTCAAAAGTTTTTACTTGAATGAGATGAATTAGCCTGCCCTTAAACAATAAACAAATATTTATTTAACTTCAATATCCATCATATGATCACTATTGTTGACAAATGTGACATGCTTTGTATTATTTAAAATATGATACTCCCAATAATTTGTTAGCTGATGTTCTCAGCAAATATGGTTGAGGAGGAGATATGTTCCAAGATTAAAATCCATGATTTGAAATGACTCTTAGTACCACACACAAAATGTCAGAGGAACTCATCAGGTTGGGCAGCATCTATGGCCGGTAGTAAACAGTCAATGTTTCAGGCCAAAACTCTTCATCAGGGCTGGAGAGGAAGGGGGAAGAAGCCAGAATAAGGAGGTGCGATAGGGGAAGGAGTACAAGCTGGCAGGTGATAGCGAGCTGTGCAAGATTAACAGATCTCAGCTTGAAACGTCAACTCTTCATTCCTCTCCATAGACGCTGCCTGACCAGCTGAGTTCCTGCAGCGTTTTGTGTTTGTTACTCTGGATTTCTGGCATCTACAGAATCGCTTGTGCTTTTGAAATGCTTCCTTGGTGACTAGAGTCAAGCAGCATGGAAACGAGCCCTTTGTTCCATACCATTCATGCTGATTAACAAGTCCCTCTAAACTAATCCTATTTGCCTACCTTTTGCCCCTATCCCTCTAACTGTCTTTTAAATGTCTCTATTGTATCTGCCTCAACTACTTCCTCAGGCAGTTCGTTCCATATACAGTATGGACTACCCTCAGGGTGAAGAAGTTGTCCCTCAGGTTCCTATTAAATTCTTTCCCGCTCATTTTATACCTATACACTCTGGTTCTCAATTCCCTGGGCCTGAGAAAAAGACTGAGTGCACTCACCAAATCTATGCCCCTCATATGATTGGCCCTCAGACTCCTGTGGTCCAAGGATAAAGTCTGTACCTGTCCAACCTCTGTCTATACACTCTCTTTCTTGACCACTGGCAACATCCTGGTAGATCTTTTCTGCACTCGTTGCAGCTTAATAGCAGGGTGACCAAAATTGAGCATAATACTAAGTAGATCATAAGAACATAAGACAGGGATTAGGCCAATTAGCCCATTGTGACTGCTCCACCATTTGATCATGACTGATTTATTATCCCTCTCAACCCCATTCTCCGGCCTTCTCCTTGTAACCTTTGACACCCTCATTAATCAAGAAGCTGTCAATCTCCGCTTTAATGATTTGGCCTCTGCAGCCATCTATGGCAAAGAATTCCACAGATTCACCACCTTCTAGCTAAAGAAATTCCTTATCATCTTTGTTCTGAAGGGCTGTCCTTTTATTCCGAGGCTGTCCTCTCTGGTCCTAGACTCACCCACTATAGGAAACATCCCATCCACATCCACTCTATCCAGGCCTTTCAATATTCAATCGGCTTCAATATGACCCTCCCCTCCTCCCTATTCATCTAAACTCCTTTCATTCCCATGATAACTGTCAAAAGCCTCCGCTGGAACCTCTCCAATGCCAGCACCATATTTCTTGGATTTGCGGACCAAAGCTGCTCACAATACTCCAAGTATGGTCTGACTTACACTTCATAAAGCCTCAGTATTACATCCTTGCTTTTATATTCGAGTTCTCTGGAAATGAATGCTAACATTTCATTTGCCTTCCTTACTACTGATTCAATCTGTAAATTAAACTTTAGTGTATCCTGCACTGGGACTCCCATGTCTCTTTGCACTTCCAATTTCTGATTTCACTCCCTGTTTAGAAAATAGACTATACCTTTATTCCATCTAACAAGGTGTATGACCATATACTTCCCTACATTTATTCCATCTGTCACTTCTTTGGCCATTTTTTTTGATTGGTCAATGCCAAATTTAATTTGAAAGCAACTACGGAAAGGCCTTGGAATTCTCCATGACTCTGAATGCATTGCTTGTTGATAAACTTGAAATGCAACAGACATGTCAATTGCAGCTGCCTGAAAAATATATCAGAACAGAGATGCAGGTTGACTGTGTCTTCTGAAACATATATCATCATCACTGGTGGATATTGAATACTGAATTGTTAAACATGGCAAACAAAATCTTATTCCAGCAAACAGAATTAATTGCAATCCAAAAATGTGCCTGGAATTGTGAAATGAATTGATTCTGTATATAGGAGTTGCTTAATGTATTTGTCACTTGGGAAATTATGACATATATTTCCTTCATTAATAGTTGCAGGCAGACAAATATAACAAATGGGTTGATGTTATTGTTAGCACTGATTCAATATTAATAATGTATAAATTACTACTTTGTTCAGGATTAATAACAAGATTAGTTAGAGGAAGGCAAAGGAAGGATGACGTTAACATGCAGAGGCAATGAGGTTGGTTCTTGACTTGGGTTAGAACTTGAGTCGAAGATGGGAGACATGATTGTGTTGGCTCCTTGATTGGTGGGATCTGGTTATGTGAATGGTATGGCATGGTAACTTCCCAGAATTCAGGACCTCACATCTATTTTTGAGATGATGGAATTTTCTATTCTGGATTGGAGATGTCATTACTCTGGGATGGTTCAAAGTTCAAAGTACATTTGTTATCAAAGTGCATGTACATTAGGCAACCTTGAGAGTCGTCTCCTTACAGGCAGCCACGAAACACGAGACTCTCAAACACCCAATACACAGAGAGAGAGAGAGAGAGAGAGAGAGGGAAAAGCAACACACTGTGAAACAATAAAAGTAAGCAAGTAGTTTCTGAACTGAAGTTTTTGGAAAGGCATGAAGGCAGATAGCAGTGCAGCCGGAGCAGACCACGACCTCAGTTAAGTACAGACCTAAGTAAAAATCACAAAGCAGCAAGCTGTGCCGAGCAGAACCCAGCCTTGCCTTGCCTCTGGTCCAGACACACTGACCTCTTCAAACTGGCCCAACACTTAATCATCCAAACAATGGGTCGTTCCTCGCTGTCAGACAGCTCTGGGCCCTGGACCTCACCACCAGTATTCAGCCAGCACCTGACCTTTATAACTGGATCCAGCTCTCAGGGTCGCCGTGACTCTGCTTTGACCCTGCCTCTGCCTTCACTGCCTTGACCATGCTTCACCTGAGCCTCCGCCTCTGCCACCACGCTCTTCTCCATTGTTAGCATTGATAGCTGTTAGTAAAGTGTTATTAATAAGGTACTCAGTAGTTTTTTTTGTTGTGTTTCTGCCGCTGATGAGTAGTCGCTGGGCATCTCCAGCACCAACTTAAATTAGCAGTGGGCAATACAAAGAGGAGGGGACCATTGGAAAGGGGTAAGTAGCAAGGATGAATGCAGCCGAATATAACCAAGTGTGAGATTGTCAACAAAGGGCACAAGAAAGAGAGATTAGAATCATTTCCTAATGTTAAGAAGGAGGGACAAAAAAATCCCAGAGTCCATTTGCACTTCCATAAAAGCTGTCAAACACGAAAGAGAATCAAAAAGGAATGGAGTCTTAGAGAGATACAGCACAGAAACAGGCCATTCGGCCCTCACTGACCATCAACCAAATGTCCATCTTAGTACGATAATCTTTGATCTCATACAGGGTGAATGATGGACCGGAAGAAGATGTTCTTCAGTTGCATTTGGAGTACACAAAGCGGGTATACTGATCATGGAGAAGATATAGATTGTGCAGAATGAGAGATGAGCTTGTTTAAGTAATAAGGGCCATTGGTAAAAACTTGTCTTGCATTCTCATTGGCATGACTTCAAGAACCATGAGTTAATATTGCAGTTCTGTAAAACCGCTCTTGGAGCTCCGGGTCCAACATATTATTCTCCATAACTTCCGCCACCTCCAACGGGATCCCACCACTAAGCACATCTTTCCCTCCCCCCCCCCCCCGCATTCCACAGGGATCGCTCCCTACGCGACTCCCTTGTTCATTCGTCCCCCCCATCCCTCCCCACTGATCTCCCTCCTGGCACTTATCCTTGTAAGCGGAACAAGTGCTACACATGCCCTTACACTTCCTCCCTTACCACCATTCAGGGCCCGAAACAGTCCTTCCAGGTGAGGCAACACCACCTGTGAGTCGGCTGGTGTGATATACTGCGTCCGGTGCTCCCGATGTGGCCTTTTATATATTGGCGAGACCCAACACAGACTCAGAGACTGCTTTGCTGAACACCTACGCTCTGTCCGCAGAGAAAGCAGGATCTCCCAGTGGCCACACATTTTAATTCCACATCCCATTCCCATTCTGACATGTCTATCCACGGCCTCCTCTACTGTAAAGATGAAGCCACACTCAGGTTGGAGGAACAACACCTTATATTCCGTCTGGGTAGCCTCCAACCTGATGGCATGAACATCGACTTCTCTAACTTCCGCTAATGCCCCACCTCCCCCTCGTATCCCATTTGTTACTTATTTTTATACACATTCTTTCTCTCACTCTCCTTTTTTTCCCCTCTGTATATACCCCTTGCCCATCCTCTGGGCCCCCCCCCGTCTTTCTTCCCAGACCTCCTGTCCCCATGATGCTCTCGTATCCCTTTTGCCTATCACCTGTCCAGCTCTTGGCTCCATCCCTCCCCCTCCTGTCTTCTCCTATCATTTTTGATCTCTCCGTCCCCCTCCAACTTTCAAATCCCTTACTCACTCTTCCTTCAGTTAGTCCTGACGAAGGGTCTCGGCCTGAAACGTCGACTGTACCTCTTCCTAGAGATGCTGCCTGGCCTGCTGCGTTCACCAGCAACTTTTATGTGTTTTGCTTGAATTTCCAGCATCTGCAGAATTCCTGTTGCTTGAGTATTGTGTTCATTTTGGGTTATGTCATTATAACAAGGATGTGGAAGCTTTAGAGGGACAGTTGAGGAGACCTGACTGGATTCGAGAGCATGTCTTATGAAGAAGGCATGAGTGGGCTATGGCTTTTCTCTTTGGAGTGAAAGAGGATGCAAAGTGACATGACAGAGGTGTGTATAAGATGATAAGAGGCATAGCTAGAATGGACAGTCAGCTCTTTTTTTCCCCAGGGGAGAAATGGCTAATGTGAGGGGACATAATTTTAAGGTGATTGGAGGAAAGTATAAGGGGATGTCAGAGGAAGGGTTTTTACACAGAGAGTGGTGGCAGTAGAGGCAGATACATTAGGGACATTTAAGGGACTCTTAGACAGGTACATGGATAATAATAAAATTGAGAGCAACGTAGGAGGGAATGGTTTGATTAATCTTAGCGTAGGTTAAAAGATCAGCACAACAAAACGGGTCAAAGGGTCTGTTCTGTATTGTTCTCTGTTCTAACGTTGCTCCTATGCTATCACAGCCTTCTGATTAAATCAATGTATATGAAGCACAATCCCAGTTATTAAGCCATTGTGACCACTTTAAAACAATTAATCATATTAATCAGGAGAACTAAAGCACAACATTGCTGATGGCAGAGATACTGTGCCAGTTTGACCAGTCTGTTCCTGCACAACATCCATTAAATGGTTTTCCTTGTTCTCTTTGTTCTGTTGATAATTATTGAGTCTTTTCATATGTTCACATTTATTTAAGTTTGATAATTAACGTTTGCTGTAATTGTTGATTGCTCATGGCTGTTTGCACTATTGTCTTGGAAATTGTTGGTTGTTATTGTGTTGTCTATTATGGTATTGTCCTGTGTTTTATGCTTGGCACCGAACCACAATCAATTCTGCTTTGTTTCACACTCTGGCAATAAAATGAATCTGATTCTGATTCCGAGTGGCTAATCGATCATGGTAAGGTCAATTCAAAGAGTACATAATAGCGAGTTAATGCTAATGCACACTTCAATTCAGCACTAAGCTGCGTAGACAATCATTATTGTATAAGCACTTCCTTGTCTTGTCAGGAAATGTGGAAGAGGCTTGACCCAAAAGCAAAGTTGCCAAGACGATTTAGGTCTGATAACTGGGAGTGATGAGTACTTCAGTTTTAGTTGGTCACTATTTGGAGTACACAAAGGGGGTATACTGATCTTGGAGAGGATATGGATTGAGCAGAATAAGAGAGCAGAATGAGACTTTGCCTAAATAATAAGGCCGATTGATAAAACTTGTCTTGCATTCTCATTGGCGTGAGTTCAAGAGCCATGAGGTAATATCACAGCTCTATAAAACTGCAGTTGGAGTATTGTGTTTAGTTTGGGTTCTCTGATGAGTGATAACTTTAAGAACCAACTGCAAAATAACAAGTCACAAGGGGCCACAGAACAAGAGAGAACAGGTACCAAACTTATAGGGAACAATGTAACTGAAGGCAGGAGCAACTGGTTGAAGCTGGCTGGTTAGAATAAATAAACAAGGACTGTGGCTGAGAGCTGGGTTTAAATAGGCTTCAGGTGATGAGTTGGAAAAGAATGGCAGGTGACTCCTGTTAGCTGGGTGGATACTGGGGGGTCTATACTGATAGAGTTATAGAAACCACTGCAAAACTTGGAGATATGGAGCAAAAGCTAGCTAAATATTCCCTGCCTCTTCAGAATCCAATGCTCACATAACAGTGTAACTAACATAAGATGTTCAATGACTGAAGACCTCTGTACAAGTGGCCATCAGATTAGGGTAGAAAGTGGAACCCCTTCTCCTGTCCTAGCCAAGCAACAAGGACATACAAAGAGTGATTGATAAGTTCGTGGCCTACGGTAGAAAGAGTCAATTTTAGAAAACCTAGCACATTTATTTTTCAACATAGTCCCCTCCTACATTTACACACTTAGTCCAGCGGTCATGGAGCATACGGATCCCTTCTTTGTAGAAGTCGGCGTATTGGACCTCCAGCAAACGGTCCGCAGCAAGGGTGACTGATAAGTTTGTGTCCTAAGGTAGAAGGAGGTGAGTTATACAGCTCTCGTTACGTGCACATGCAGTTCAACTCTTTGAGTGATTGTGCAGAAAGTTTGAAGTTAATATCTCCTTGTACCTTAGGCCACAAGCTTATCAATCACCCCTGCTGTGGACCACTTTCTGGAGGTCCAAGATGCCGACTTCTACAAAGAAGGGATCCGTATGCTCCACGACCGCTGGACTAAGTGTGTAAATGTAGGAGGGGACTATGTTGAAAAATAAATATGCTAGGTTTTCTAAAATTGACTGCTTCTACCTTAGGCCACAAACTTATCAATCACACCTCGTAACTCTGAAGAACTCTAGATGAGGCAAGGAACCAAATCTTTGAAGAGAGCCTGGTTGTGATAGCAAACTGTCTAACCCGGAGCCAAAAGATTTCACGTTCAAGTCTTGTCAGCATTTCAGCTGTAGTGTGAGCCAGACACGGTCACTCAGGGTTGATCTCACTCGATTAGGGAGCAGATTCAAGAGTTAAATAGCCTGGTCTTGCCTCAGTGGTTCCACAACAGGAACTGACTCAGGGACCAACCATCACACAAACATCAGCATGAGGTGGCAACCTTAGGAGAGAGGAGTGTGCAATTGATAATGGAAATCAAATCTATTAGCACATGCAGACGTCAATACTTAAAATGCTCCAACACATTATTAGTGATGTGTAATCACATCCACTAAAGTTGTGTGACTTGTGTTATTCTCACAAAGCACTAAGCTAACAGAGCAGTCTAATTTAATTTAATATTTGTTCCATAATTCATTTCAATAATACATTATATTATACTTCATTTGCAATCAAATAAGAATGAAGTAACATGGATTTTACTGCACATTTATTTGTTAGAAATACTTTGTTCCTAATATGTTTGATTTTAATGAAATTGTGCAATTGTTAAGCATTGATATGAATTAACATGGTAATTACTGAGATATTAATATGCAATTAATGAAACTCGAAAAGATGGTGTTCAAATCACAGCAGGAAGCTGGAGATGAATTCTAGGCTGCATGCTTGAAAGTATCAATTCTGTAAACATGTAAATGAATAATTATTTTTCAAACCCGCCTCCTGCAGCATTCTAATTACATATGCAGATATTGTGTACTAATACATCCTGTAACAGCACTTGGAACTGTTTATATAATGAAAGGACTCCACTAAAAATATTATCATCATCGTTAGGTGCTGTGTCATGTGAAGTGGATATCATGGTCTTTGATCGTAAATGTTCTAAGCAAATTTTTCTACAGAAGTGGTTTGCCATTGCCTTCTTCTGAGCAGTGTCTTTACAAGATGAGTGCTTCAGATATTATCAATACTCTTCAGAGATTGTCTGCCTGGCATCTGTGGTCGCATAACCAGGACTTGTGATATACACTAGCTACTCATACGACCATCCGCAACCTACTTCCATGGTTTTACGTGACCCTGATTGGGAGCTAAGCAGGTGCTACACCTTACCCAAGGGTGATCTGCAGGCGAGTGGAAGGAAGGAGCACCTTCCTCCTCCTATGGTAGAGACGTATCTCCACCCTGCCACCAAACTAAAAATATAGCAGGGGTAAAGCCTGTAGATCTAGTGTTAGTTGGAAGTCAGACTGAATGAAGACAAGCTTGCAAACTGCATATTGGTGTACAAATTATTTTTCTCAATGACCAGTAGTTTCAATGGATGCCATTAAAGATTTCAAAGGTTAGTTTTATTTGTCTCATGTACATTGAATCTGCAATGTGTCATTTGCATCAAATCAAATCGATGAAGAGTGTTCATCATTGGAATGTGGAGGAAAATGGAACGCCAGACAAACCCATGTGGTCACAGGAAGAATGTACAAACTCCTTCAGGAAGTGAACCCCAAACTTACAGCTAGCTGCTAAGATGGCACCCCAAGCAGTGAACCAAACTTAAAGAACCAAATTCAAGTGTCATCATGGACATGATGTATTTGTATTAATTAAATAAATATGAAATTAAAAGCTTGTTTGTTGATTCTGACTTTAAAGCAACTGGATTATTGTAAAGACCCACCTGGTCCACCATCATCCATTACAGAAAGAAGTGCTCTGCCCATTTTAACTTATGTAACCATAAGAACAAGGGAGAGACATTATTTTCTAATTGTATTCAGAAAAGCCTCAGCTAGACTCAGAACCTAGAGATCTGAGAGCTCACATAGAATCGCGTCATGTAGCCACCACAAAACCACAGATACCAGAAGGGCAAGAGATTCTGCAGATACTGGAAATCCAGAATAGCACACATGAAATGCTGGAGGAACTCGGCACATCGGGCAGCATCTGTGGAGAGGAATAAAGAGTTGAAGTTTCGGGCCAAGATCCTTCACCAGGACTAGAAAGAAAGGGTGCAGAAGCCAGGATGAGAGGGTGGGAGTGGAGGAGGAGTACAAGCTGGCAGGTGATAGGTGAAACCAAATACGGGGGAAGGTGTGTGGTTGATTCTCTTCCATAGATGCTGCCTGACCTGTTGTTCCTCCAGCACCTTGTCTGTGTTAATGCAAGAAAATGGAGCTGACAGAGATCAGCCATGATAAATGATGCAGTTGGCTCAAAGAACACATGGCCTATTCCTCCTCCTAATTCTTATGCTTCTAAATAGCCATTCCTCTCTGCATTTACAAAGTCTCCTTTAATTCCACAATCAGTCAAAAAGGACTTCTCGTGTGTTGCCTCTAATCCATTCTGGTGTGGGCCTATGGTTACGCTGGGGTGCTTTTTGGACCATAGTATAACCATAGTAACCTCTAAACAAGGATGTGTGCTTTATTCCAATCTAACTGCAAGGCATATTAGCATGCCAAGCATTTAATTTCAAGTGAATTTATTGCATTGTATGGCGAGGTATAGGTACAAAGAAATAATTGCTCGTAACAGCATCATAGATACAAATACTCAGTGGCCACTTTGTTAGATACACCTGTACACCTGTTTGTTAACGCAAATATCTGATTGGCTAATCACGCGGCAGCAACTCAATGCATAAAAGCATGCAGACATGGTCAAGAGGTTCAGTTGTTCGGACAACAACAGAATGGGGAAGAAATGTGATCTAAGTGACTTTGACCGTGGAATGATTGTTGGTGCCAGATTGAATGGTTTGATTATCTCAAAAATTGCTGATCTCCTGGGGTTTTAACACACAAAAGTCTCGAGAGTTTACAGAGAATGGTGTGAAAAACAACAAACATCCAGTAATCGGTGGTTCTGTAGGCAAAAACACTTGTTAATGAGAGAGGTCAGAGAAGAATGGCCAGACTGGTTCATGCTGACAGGAAGTAATTCAAATAACCACACGTTACAACAGTGGTGTGCAGAAGGGCATCTTTGAATGCACAACATAAGACTATAAGACTCAACCTGGAGGTTAACCTTTAGGGTATCTTGCAGAAGGACTCCCAAGTCCCTTTGCATCTCTGCGTTTTGAATTCTCTCCTCTTCTAAATAATAGTCTGCCCGTTTATTTCTTCCACCAAAGTGCATGAGCATACACTTTCCAACATTGTATTTCATTTGCCACTTCTTTGCCCATTCCCCTAAACTATCTAAATCCCTCTGCAGGCTCTCTGTTTCATCAACACTACATGTTCCTCCACCTACCTTTATATCGTCGGCAAATTTAGCCACAAATCCATTAATCCCATAGTCTAAATCATTGACATGCCTCGTAAAAAGCAGCGGTCCCAACACAGACCCCTGTTGAACTCCACTGGTAACTGGAAGCCAGCCAGAATAGGATCTGTTTATTCCCACTCTGTGGTTTCTGCCAACCAGCCAATGCTCCACCCATGCTAGTAACTTCCCTGTAATTCCATGGGCTCTTACCTTGCTAAGCAGCCTCATGTGCGGCACCTTGTCAAAGGCCTTCTGAAAACATGTTAAACATTGAAGTACAAATGAAGTAGTAGAAGATCACAAGCGTACACTCAATAGCCACTTGATTAGGTACAGGAGCTACTTAATAAAGTGGCTACTGAGTGTCGATATAGACAGCACACAGAATTAAATTATAATGTTATATTATGTAAGACTGTGAAGAAAATGACTGTCCAATAATGATATATGCAAAACAGAGACAATTCCATGGTAGGATTAAGGTGTGCAGGTCAGTTCAAGGCCAGAAGGCTATAAGGCATAGAGGTAAAATTAGGCCATTTGGTCCATGGAGTCTGCTCTATCAAGAGCTTGATGGTTGTAGGAAAGTAGTTGTCCCTGATCCTGGTGATGTGGGATTTCAGGTCTCTGTACCTCCTGCCTGATGGTACAGTGAGACGAGAGCATAGTGGGGTGAGAATATGGCAGAGACAAAGGTTCAAAAGGTTTATTTATTATCAATGCTTGCATCCATATACAACTCTGAAACTTGTCTTCTTCAGACAGTCACAAAACAAATAACAGGAAAGTCACATCAAAACCACACCCCCTGCACAAAAATCAATGGCATCCTGGTTGTCAACTCCCAAACCCCCATGTCCCACACGAAATGGAACAAGGACATCAACCCCCAAACATCCCCTCCCTCACACAAATAACTAACAGAACACAGCAGACCATTAACCTCCAAAACCCCTCCCCTGGCACAGCAAGACGGACACAACGACAGGGACTGAGGTTGGGGTGGGGGGTTGTACCGTGTGTCACTATGCCAGTAGGTCAGTAGGTCTGACTGCCAAGTGCAGAATTCTTCAGACTCCCTGGACCAGTCGAGGGATGCTACTGTGTATCTGGTTGCAAGGTAAGTATCTGTGAGGTTTGACAAGCCAGCCTTCCTTAATACACTTTTCATTGCTGCACCCTGTGGGGAGGAACTGATTAAGTAGATATTGCAACCTGTGTAAATGTGTGGTCTGTATTAATTTGCATTTCATTAGAAATATAGCAGCAGTTAGTTTTATGCTTTTGCTGTTCCAAAAGGTTATGAAAGATGGGCCATAAACTTCTTTGCAATTCACAAGGTTTTTAATACCCCTTGTAGTTTCAGCAGCATATTTTGATTGTACAGTGGCTTTATTGTATAATACCATATTCAAAGTGACATGATGTCCAATAATAATTTTCGGAAGCCGCCGAGAGAAATTATTAGGTGAGGAAGGCTTTCCTTGCTTTTTGCTCTGCATGAGTATCACATTCAAAATTTAAAACCAGTGAGAAGGAAATTGCCAGTAAATCAAATACAAGCTTCAAATTTGTCAAATGAAGATTGTGCTTAGTACTCAGGTAACATAAAGCGCTGCAGTAGCACATCAGTTAGCATGGCGCTATTCCAGTTTGGGGTGTTGTAGTTGGAGTTGTTCGGAATTCAATTACAGTGCCATCTCTAAGGAATTTGTACTTTCTCTCCATGAGCTGCGTGAGTTTCCTCCTTCAGTCGAAAGATGTACTGTTAGTAGGTTGACTGGTCATTGTAAATTGTCCTGGGATTAGGCTAGGGTTAAATAGGTGTCTTGCTGGGCTGAAAGGGCCTGTTGCATGCAGTATCTAAATAAATAAAAAAAATAAGTAAATCAATCAATTTTAAAGAGCAAATAGGGTTGTGCTCCTGAACACTTGGTGACCCTGTCATGGGCTGTCTGATATGTGTCATTGATTAGGATTAGACTCCAACAGATTCAACAAACTCATTCGTAAGGCCAGTGATGTTGTGGGGATAGAACTGGACTCTCTCACGGTGGTGTCTGAAAAGAGAATGCTGTCCAAGTTGCATGCCATCTTGGACAATGTCTCCCATCCACTACATAATGTACTGGTTGGGCACAGGAGTACATTCAGCCAGACACTCATTCCACCGAGATGCAACACAGAGCATCATAGGAAGTCATTCCTGCCTGTGGCCATCAAACTTTACAACTCCTCCCTTGGAGGGTCAGACACCTTGAGCCAATAGGCTGGTCCTGGACTTATTTCCTGGCATAATTTACATATTACTATTTAACTATTTATGGTTTTACTACTATTTATTATTTATGGTGCAACTGTAACGAAAACCAGTTTCCTCCGGGATCAATAAAGTATGACTATGACTATTCTTTTAATTGGCAATCTCACGGGTGTGCTGATAGGAAACATGTGACCTTGTCACTGGAAGATATTGGTATACAATACTATGAAAAAGTCTTAGGCATATATAAATAGCTAAGGTGTCTAATATGTTTGCACAGTAGCGAGTTTTTTCATACATTTGGCGGGAGCAAAAGAAGTTGGGAATGGCAAAGAGAATGCGTCGCAGGATGGGTGTGGGACAGGTGGCAGAGAAGGAATGCCGGGGTGGGGCGGGGGTGCTCGTGTGTAGACATGTCCATCTCTGAGACCCCAGGGAAGGTCATTTGATTCCAAACAATTGGTTTATTGATCATTACAGGATGTCTCTCTGATTGTTTCTGCTTCCTCCACTCTCCCTCTCCTTTCCCTTCCCTTTTTCCCAACTATGATTCCCCTCTCCATTCCCCTCTCCCTGCCCCCTCTCACTCTCAGTCCACAATAGAGTCCCATGTCAGAATCAGGTTTATCATCACTCACATATGTTGCGAAATTTGTTTTTGTTTGCACAGTACAGTATTAAAGGCATCCGTTAGTCTTGCGAGACCATGGATCTGCACCTGGAAAGTCTTCACTCTCCAGGGCGCAGGCCTGGGCAAGGTTGTATGGAAGACCGGCAGCTGCCCATGCTGCAAGTCTCCCCTCTCCACGACACCAATGTTGTCCAGGGGAAGGGCAAGGGCCGATACAGCTTGGCGCCAGTGTCATCACAGAGCACTGTGTGGTTAAATGCCTTGCTCAAGGACACAACACGTTCCCTCGGCTGGGTCTCGAACTCACGACCTTCAGGTTGCTAGTCCAATGTCTTAACCACTTGGCCACGTGCTCACACATGCAATACATAAAATTACTACAGTACTGTGCAAAAGTCTTAGGCGCCCTAGCTATATATATGTGCCTAAGACTTTCAGAGTACTATAGGTATTGGTTTGTTATTATCACATGTACTGAGATACAGTGAAAAGCTTGTCTTGCGTGCTGTTCATACAGATCAGATCATTACACAGTGCATTGAGGTGGAACAAGGTAAAACAATAACAATGCAGAATGAAGTGTAAAAACTACTGAAAGTGCAGCATCGGTAAACAATAAAATGCAAGATCACAATGAGGTCGATTGTGAGACCAAGAAATCAACCTTAAAGTACAAGAGGTCTGTTCAAGCATTTGAAAACAGTGGGACAGAAGTTGCACCCTCAGGGTTGTGTTGAGTAGCCCAAAGAATGGATGGTTAGGTGGGTAGGGGTGAATAGGGCACTTAATAACAGTAACCCACTCCAAACACAGCAGATGGGAATTAATACCTCTGACTACAGACAGTGGCTTACCCCTGCAAATCTCTACCTCCTCCTGAGGCCAGTTTGCTGATAATCAGGTAAAAGATAAAGTTTAGCTTTATTTGCCACATACATCGAAACATACAGTAAAACACGGCGTTTGCGTCAAAGGCCCATAGATTCCAAGGAGGTGCTGGGGGCAGCCCATAAGCGTGGACATCCTCCTGGAGCTAACATAGCATGCCAACAACATGCTAACCCTAACCTGTATGTCTTTGGAAAGTTGTAAAATACATAGCAGGTTAAGCAGTGTCTGTGGAGAGAGAGAGTGAGTTAACATTTCAGGCCAATGATCCTCCATCAGTTATGGAGACATTAACTCTGCTTCTCTCTCTAGATCAGGGGTTCCCAGCAGTGGGGTCCACACATCCTTCAGTTACTAGTAGGGGTCCATGGTATAAAAAAGGTTGGGAACCCTTGCTCTAGATTTATTTCCTGACCACCTGAATGTTTCCAACATTTACTGTTTTTGTTTTAGATTTGCAACATCTGCAGTTTTTTTTGTTTCGGTTTCTCTAATTTCCTCTGTGTTATTATTTCAGAGGACCTGTCTTGGGTCCAGCTTTTAAATGCAATTATATAGAAAGTCCAGCAGTGCCTCTACTTCTGTAGAAGTTTGCAAAGATTTGGCATGACATTTAGAACTTTGACAAACTTCTATCGATGTGTAGTGGAGAGTATGTTGACTGGTTACATCACAGCCTGGTATAGAAACACCATTGCCCTGGAACAGAAAATCTGATAAAAGGTAATGGATACAACCCATCAGGGTAAAGCCCTCCCAACCACCGAGCACATCAACATGAAATGTTGTCGCAGGAAGGCAGCATCTATCATCAGGGACCCCAACCACCCAGGATATACTCTCTTCTTGCTGCTCCATCAGGAAGAAGATACAGGAGCCTCATGACTCACACCACCAGGTTCAGGAACAGTCATTACCCCCCAACCATCAATGCTGGAACCAAAGGGGATAATTTCACTCAATTTCACCTGCCCTATCACTGAGATGTGCAACAATGCTTAGGCTCACTTTCAAGGGTGCTTCATCTCATGTTCTCGATATTTATTGCTTAGTTACTTATTTATTATTATTTATTTATTTTTGTATTTGCCCAATCTGTCTTTTACACACCAGTTGAACACCCCAGTTGGCGCTGTCTTTCTTTGGCTCTATTATGGTTATTAGTCCAGTTTGGATAGATTGAGTCGCCCACAAGAAAATATTTCTCAGGGTTATATATGGTGACAGATATGTACTTTGATAATAAATTTACTTTGAACTTTGGACTTTCCTGGTGGTAGAATTGTTTGAGGTGAGTTGTGTATTTCCCCCAGTGATTCCAGTAAATATTTCCCTTCCAGGACACTCACTTTACTATCACTCACACAGGAGGACACACAGAGATGAAAAAGGTCCATTATCTTTGTATACTGACCCTGCAAATGAACTTGTCCTCACATTGGTTTCACAACTTGCTTTAAATGTTGCACAGTCTGCATCTATGCAGTTGTGACATACCGTAAATATGATTTTATTGCTCTTTTTTTTCCTAATCTGTTCAACTTCATTTACAGATCTCTGTGAGGTTAATATGAGGACTAACAGCTTTAGGTTAGGACATTCTCCACAGACTCAACTTCACCACATCAGTTTAAAGTTCAAAGTTCTTATTTATTATCAGTGTGTATATGTATCACCATATACAACCCTGAGATTCATTTTCTTGCAGGCAGTCACAGAAAACAAAGAAATCCAATAGAACCAATGAACACACATAAAGACTGACAAACAGCCAATGTCCAAAAGAAGACAACTGTGCAGATACAAATAATTTTACAAACCCATCCTCTATTATTTATTCACTCAAGTTGTCGAGTCCTTGAAAATGAGTCCGTAGGTTGTGGAGTCAGTTCAGTGTTGAGGTGAGTGGGGTTATCCACACTGGTTCAGCAACCTGATGGTTGAAGGGTAATAATTGTTCCTGAAGTTGGTTGTGGATGACCTAAGGTTCCTGTACCTCCTTCCCATCTCTCGCACAATCATCTTTAATTGTGTCTTTTTTTGCACCATTATTTTCTCACTGTATGTATGGTATAATGTTATGTCTAATTTGTATTCAGTGTGTTGTGTGTACTACATCTGCAGTGTTCCATTGCTGATCTAGGGTTAGGGTTGTGCAATTTCATGCAAGAACATGACTATTATTGGAAAGTAGCTCTTTCTGAACTTGGTGGTGTAGGACTTCAGTCTTCGGTACCTCCTGACTGATGATGGCAGGGAGAAGACAGCATGGCCCAGATGGTGGAGAAAGTGATTGTTTGCTCTGCATCATACATTGTAGTTCATTGGATGACACAAGATTTTCATTGTACCCACACCTCGCTGTACCAGAGCTCCTGACAATAAACTCAACTTGACTGAACTCACCAGGAGAAAAGAGGGTTGACAGCAAAGGAAACAAAGCCCAATAGTTCCTCTATATTTAAGCAGAGTGATTTTGTTGGAGGGTGGTGGGGTGGAGATATGTCTCTACCAAAGGAGGTGGTAAGGTGCTTCTTCCCTCTGCCAGCCTGCAGGTCACCCTTGGGCAAGGTGTAGCACCTACTTAGACATCAGATCAGGGTCATGTGAAGCTATGGGAGCAGATGGTGGATGGTTGTATGAGTAGCTGGTGCATGGTGTTTTGCTGTGGACGAATGCAGCTTGTAACAGACCCGTATCACTGCTAACAAGATGGCACCAGATTATCTCCTACCTCTACCGGACACTTGGCGATGCTTTGATAATAGCCATGTACAACTTGTTGGATTAGACTGTGTAATTGTCATATTCTGTGCAGTTTAACAATTTATGCCTGCTTTTATTTTATATAACTACCTATATGCATGTAACTGTTTAGTATGCCTCCTAGTGGTTATTATATGTATATGCAATTGTTCAGTGTTCCCCTGGTGTCAGGGTGGAGATATGTCTTACCAAAAGGGTGTAAAGTGCTCCTTCCTTCTGCTAACCTGTAGGTCACCCTTGGGCAAGGTGTTGTACTTGCTTAGCTTCACATGAAGCCATGGGAGCAGGTGGTGGCTGGTCATATGAGCAGGTGGTGCATATCACAAGTCCTGGTTATGTGACCATAGACATCAGGCAGACAAACTGTGAAGAGCTTTGATAATGGCTGGGGTCACTACCCAGAAGAAGACAGTGGTAAACCACTTCTGTAGAAAAAATTGCCAAGACAATCATGGTCAAAGACCATGATTGCCCGTGTCATTTGACATGGCACATAATGACGATGATGAGGAATTTCACAAGAAAGGTTGCAATTTGAAGCGGAATGTTCCACATAAATTATGAGCATAAAATCAAATCCAGTCACTTTATGGCAATACTGTCAACAAGCTTGATTGACCGGGAATTACCCAATGATCTTCATTTTGCTCAGTAGTGATGTTATCACTCTATGTGGTCACTATTCAAACTGGACACATGACCATATATTAAAGCAGTTTTTAAATGTTTTGTGGTGATGCTTTATTTCACAATGGAAGTGGGATATTTTTCTAGAATTTCGACCAAGCCTATATTTCCAATCTCTGGAAAATAGAGAGTTGTATCTATGTATTTAATATGCTTAGCAAATGCTTTAGAACTCATACAGGCCCGGTCTGAACACGTCCTCTAGTTCTTGATTCCTGAACGCTGGGGAAAAAGACCATGTACATTCACACTATCTATGCCTTTATGACTTTGTATTCCTCTATAAGATCATCTCACAGTCAGAATCAGGTGTAATATCACTTGCATTCAGTATATCATGAAAAATGTTGTTTCATGGAAGAAGTACATTGCAAAACTAGGTAGTGTACATGGGTTCATTGTCCACTCAGAAATCTAATGGCAGTGGGGAAGAAGCTGTTCCTAAAATGTTGAGTGTGTCTCTTCAGGTTCCTGTGCTCTTCCTTGAGGGTAGCAACGAGGAGAAAGCATGCCCTGGGTGGTGGGGGTTCCTTAATGATGGATGCCACCTTTTTGAGGCATCGCCTTTTGAAAATGTTTTCGCTGCTGGGCAGGCTAGTGCCCATGATAGAGTTGGCTGAGTTTACAACTTTCTGTATCATTTTCCAATCCTGTGCAGTGGCCCCTCCAAACTGATGGTGATGCAACCAGTTAGAATGCTCTCCATGGTACACCTGTAGAAATTTACGAGGGTCTTTGGTGACATACCAAGTCTCCTCAAACTCCTGAGGAAATATAGCCACTGACATGCCTTCCTTGTAACTGCATCAATATGTTGGGCCCAAGGTAGATCTTCAGAGATGGTGACACCAGGAACTTGAAACTGCTTATCCTTTCCTCTGCTGATCCCTCAATGAGGACTGGTGTCTGTTCCCTGGACTTCCCCTTTTTGAAGTCCACAACAAATTCCTTGGTCTTACTGATGTTGAGTGCAAGCTTGTTGTTTCAACATCACTCAACCAGGTGATCTATCTTGCTCCTGTACATCTCCTTGTCACCATCCGAAATTCTGCCAACTATAGTTGTGTCATTAGCAAACTTATAGATTGCATTTGAGCTGTGCCTAGCCATATATTTGTGGGTGTAGAGAGAGTAGAGCAGGGGACCAAGTGTGGATTTTTGAGTGTCAGAAAAGAGGAAATGTTATTTCTTTTCTGCACTGACTGTGGTATCCTGATGAGGAAGTCAAGGATCCAGTTGCAGAGGGATTTACAGAGGGATTTTGGAGCTTGTTGATTAGCACTGAGGCTATGATAGTGTTGAACATTAAGCTATAATTAATAAATAGAAGCCTCATGTAGTTACTACTATTGGCTTTGTAATCCAAGGCCGAGTGGAGAGCCAGTGAGATTGTATCCGCTGTAGACCTATTGTGGCCATTGGCAAACTGCAGCCAGGCCAGGTCCTTGCTTAGGCAGGAGTTGATTCTGGCCTTGACCAACTTCTTAAAGCACATCATCACAGTAATGTGAGTGCTACTGGACGGTAGTCACTGAGGCAGCTCACCCTGCTCTGCTTGGGCACTGGTATGATTGAAGCAGGCAGGAACCTCTAATTGCAGTAATGAGCAATTGAAGATTTCCTTGAACTGTCCAGCCAGTTGTTTGGCACAGATCAACAGTGCCCTACCAGGTACACCACCAGGACCTGATACCTTGCAAGGGTTCACCCTCTTGTTCTGACATCATCTTCCAAGCCAGACATTGCAGAGTCACCGGATGCTGCAGCTTTGGTTCAGATTTCCAATATTTACAATGTTTTGCCTTTTAGGAAATCCAGCTGCGTCATTCTATTGATTACCGAAACTCTTTGATTACATTTCTATGTATTTAACTGCTTAAGTTTAAAGTCTTTAGCTGCCATGATGGGATTTGAACTCATGTTTCCAAATCAATAATTGATGTATCTTGAGAATATTTGAGTGACTTAACCACCATGCCCTATGTAGTTGAAGAAATTGTTGCTATTTCTTGGCTTTGCAATTCACAAGATTATTACTGTACTTTACTAAATACTCAGGACCTGCTTCCTGGGAAATATTCCCTGATCAGAAGCATAAAGTCATTGGGTTGTGCAGCTTGGAAATAGGCACTTCGGCCCAACTCATTCATGCTGCTCAATTCAGCCTTTGCTGTTCGTGAAGGAGCATCCATCTCTGTGATAAAGACACATAGCCACTGTTGGTGAGTTTTAAATCTTTCGTTCAGTGTTTGGCAGTAATGGGTGTAGATTGTGTGAATGGACCGTGAAGGTCCATGAAGGTAAGCTTCCGGCAGCTAAGTTTCCGCATTGAGGCCGAATGTTGGACCAACAGAGAGTGGATAATGCACCATATATGTCAACATATACTACCCAGAGATTCAATTTTTGCAGGCATTCACAGTAAATACAAAGAGACACAATAAAATCGATAAAAAGCTGCACAGAACAAAGACAGAAACAGCCAATATTCAACATTTTATAAAAAAATTAAAATTTAAGAACAATAAATAAATAAATAATAAATATGAGATTATGGATTGCAGAGTTCTTGAAAACAGGTCCGTGGGTTGTGGGGTTAGTTCAGTGTTGGGGTGAATGAAGTTAACCACCCTTGTTCGGGAGCCTGATGTTTGAAGGGTAGTGACTGTTCCTGAACCTGGTGGTGTGGGGTCTAAAGCTCCTGTACCTCCTTCTTGATGGCAGCAGCAAAAAGAGAACATTGTCTGGGTGGTGGTGGGGTGCAAGCTTTAGCTGTAACTGCTAGCCATCAATGACTGGCAGCTCTACATCTTGCTTACTGAATCCACTTGACATAACTAAACCACACAAATACTGATCAAAGCAAACTACTCTCTGCTTCCCTCTCCTTTGCTCCATCCATCTCTCAAATTCCATAGCCTCCTGAGTTTTGGGAAGATTTTATTTCCAAGAATTCTGTCAATATCACACATATTAGAAATATTTTATTTAATCCAAATATACCTTCACCATCCCTCTGGCATGTTTTCTACATTTTGCATTCAAGATCAAAGTTCTGTTCCTCTTCCTCACTGTCCCCACTGACAGATTTCCGAGAGACAGGGTAACTCAGTCTTCTAAAGCAAATGGAAGAAGATAGATCTGCTACCAGCATTTAATCATGTTTATCTGTCATCTTCCTTACTGTTTTTAGACAAGAAGGACAGACCGTATATTCACTGCAGTCTAGACTAACCATCCCACAATTTGTGGATAGCTGGATAATTAGGGCAAAGTGTAGTGTTATGTTCTGCTGCTCATGCCAGACATAAGTTGAACACCTCCAGTCAAAGGTATGAAGCACCAAGCACCACCTAGCTCAATGATGAACACAGAAAATGACCCTGCAGAGAGCAGAAGACACAGTCCAGTCCATCACAGCTTTGTTGCTTCTTCCAGGTCCCCCCTCCCCATCTTAACGGTGGGTTGCTTCAGAAAGCCCAATGGCACCATCAAGGATGCCTGCTTCCCCTGGCCATTCCCTTGTCCTGCTTCTACCTTTGGGAGAAGATACAGGAGCTTGAGTGTCCAGAAGACCAGACTCAAGCATCACGGTAGAGCAATGCATCACGGTAGAGCAATGCATCATGGTAGAGTAATGCATCACGGTAGAGTAATGCATCACGGTAGAATAATGCTTTACGGTGTCAGTGACCGGGGTTCAATTATGCTGCTGACTACTCCGTAAATTCTCCCTTGACCGCGAGGTCTTCCTTTGGGTGCTCTAGTTTCCTCTTACATTCCAAAGTCATTTGGGTTAGGAGTCGTAAGTTGTGGGCATGCTATGTGGGTGCTGGAAGCATAACAACACTTGCAGGGTGCTCTCAGCACATCCACGGACTTAGTTGGTTGTTGATGCAAATGGCACGTTCCATTGTATGTCTTGATGTCTTGATGTGACAAATAAAGTTGATCTTTATCTTTACCAAGCACAGCTTGTTCTGCACTGTTATTAGATTTCTGAACTAATCACCTTTCACATGTCCTTCTCAGTGATGCTGCCACGTTCTCGAGCCCTTAATTCTACCCCTTCTATTATTGTCTTGGGGCGACAGGGTGGAGATATGACTGTACAAGATGAGGTGTAAGGCTCTCCTTCCCTCTGCAGGTCACCCTTGGGCAAGGTGTAGCAACTGCTCAGTCCCCCAGTCAGGGTCACGAGAAGCCATGGGAGCAGGTGGTGGATGGTCATATGAACAGCTGGTGCACATCACAAGTCTTGGTTATGTGACCACTGATGCCAGGCAGACAATCCCTGAAGAGTATTGATGGTGGCTGCGGTCACCCATCTTGTAAAGGCATTGCCCAGAAGAAGGCAACGGTAAATCACCTCTGTAGAAAATTTGCCAAGAACAATCATGGTCTTGGAGAGATCACGGTCGCCTATGTCATACGACATGGCACACAACGAATGAATGAATGAGTGAACTATCCATTATTGTCGCTTTTACATTTCACTTTTCACTTCCTGAGTTTGAACCACTGTACTTTGTACCGATCTGTACCTCCTTGAACTTATTGATGTATTTATACAACCATGAACTGTTCACTCTGTGAGCCTCATGTGAGCAGGGAATTTCATTGCACAAACTGATCTGAATATGAACAGCATAGGAATAGTCTCTTTGGCCCAGCAACTTTGTACTAGCCACGAGGCCGATCTAAATGAATCCCTTCTGCATGCATTCCCCTCTTCCATACCTGTTCATGAGCTGGTCTAAAATCCTCCAAAGCATTTTTACCATCTCCCCTGCCTGCATTTTCCAGGCACCTACCACTCACTGCGTGAAAAACTTGGCCCGTCAGACAGGTACAATAACAACTCTGATTAAGCAGATATGGAAAGGTTTAGAAGGCTACAGGCTGGCAAATGCGCCAGCTTGGTTGGCAGAGTCCAGTTGGGCTGTAGGGCCTGTTTCTGAGCTCTGTGACTCAATGAGTCCATCAATCTTCATTTCCCATTAACTTAAACCTCTGCAGTCCTTTCAAAAGCCAAAGAATGACCCAAGAAAATAGTGCTAATATTTGTAAGTGACTTCAGCCTGACACATTGACTCCGCTTCTCAGCTGCTCCCTGACCTACTGAGTGTTTCCAGCATTTTCCATTTAAATTCAGATTTTCAGGATCTGCAGTTTGTTTTGATATTCATTTTAAACAAACTAAGCTAACTCAGGAGCTGAAGATAGAGAGCAATTAAGAGAAGGGAGAAGATAGCGACGCGATGCAGCTCGCAGCGGCCACTCCGGTGGTGATGTCTGTTATTTGTCAAGTAGGGTGCTGTGCACAATCCTGATTTGATGGAGACGGATGTGAGAGCACGGAGGAGCATCTAGTGAAACTTCTGAAATTCCTGCTTCGCTGCTGCTGCTACTGTGTGGTCCAGAATCTCCGGAGGAGAAGGCCCCGAGTCCTCGGCTTTGCTTGTTGCTCGGCGGCCGGGGTGGGGTCGAGGCGCTCGGCAGAGGGTGGTGCTCGGAGAGGCTGTGTCAGAGGGGCTGGTCAGAGGCTCGAAGTTTTCGGACAGACTCAGAGTCCGCTGTGGTCGGGTGCTTCCAATGGTGCTGCATCGGCAAGTTGGTGGCGCTTGGAGGTTCATGGCAGGGAGAGTTCCCCCCTTCTGCCGCCTGTGTGAGATGATGAGGCTATCGGGACTTTGAGACTTTATTTTACTGTGCCCATGGTCTGCTCTTTATCAAATTATGGTATTGCTTTGCACTGTTGTAACTATATGTTATAATTATGTGGTTTTGTCAATTTTAGTCTTGGTTTGTCCTGTGTTTTCTTGTGATACCATTCTGGAGGAACGTTGTATCATTTTTTAATGCATGCATTTCTAAATGATAATAAATGAGGACTGAGTGTCCTCATAATCTAATCTAATATTTGCTAAACTTTCTCAGAGAGCAAAGAAGAAGTGTGCATATTAAAATGGGGCTGAGGGTGGGGCTGCAGCACTGACCCCATTCAGAAGCTGTCTGCTTCCAACTACTGCGCAATGTTTCTGTTGTCACTTTTGTGGTTGCATTCTGAATTCTCACCTGCATGCTTGCTGTTTCTGTTAACCCACAGGGCCCCTCACCCACCCAGGATATTTCCTGCTAGTGATGGCTTCCTTGTGATCATGTTTGTGGTTTTGCGATAATCTCTGCTCTAATTTTACTCTCCTCTCTCTTGCTCTGTCTGTCTCTTTCTCTCTCTCTCTGCATCTCTCGCTCTTTCTTCCTCACCTTCTCTCTCTCCAACTCTCTCTCTATCTTCCTCTCCCTCCATCACTCTCTCCCTCTCTTTCTCTCTCTCCACCTCCTCATCATCATTATGTGGCTTATCACATGACGTGGATGATTGTGCTCTTCCACCTTTCCAAGACCATGATTGTTCTTGGCAAATGTTTCCACAGAAGTGTTTTGCCGTTGCCTTCTTCTTGGCAATGTCTTTACAAGCTGACTGACCCCAGCCATTATCGAAACTCTTCAGAGATTGTCTGCCTGCTGTCAGTACTTACATAACCAGGACTTGTGATATGCACCAGCTGTTCATACAACCATCCATCACTTGCTCCCATGGTGTCATGTGACACTGATCGAGGGGTTAAGCAGGTGCTACACCTTGCCCAAGGGTGACCTGCAGGCTAGTGGAGTGAAGGAGAGCCTTACACCGCCTTTGGTAGAGACGTATCTCCACTCTACTCTTGCTTCATCTCTCTCTCTCTCTCTCACACACACACACACACACACACACACACACACACACACACACACGTATTCCCATTTGGCTTTCCCAGAGTTCGAATAATTGAAATTCACATAGTATAGCTTTATCAGGAATTGTCACAGAATGTCAGAGATGTTTCTGCTTGCTTTAGTCCCTTTAAATTCTTTATTTCATTCAGGCTTATTGTTGTCATAGGTGTAAATACACGGGGTGTAAATGCCATGAAAGTCGGCTTCTTGCAGCAGCAGCACAGTACAAGATGAGGGTAAACATAAATTAATGTAAACCCAAATTAACATGAAAATTTGCAAAATAAACAACAAAATAAACATAATGACTACTGCAAGGTTGAGAGAGAGGTAAAAAAAATAGCCAAAGGTAGTGTTCAGGATTTCCAAGTGGGTTTACAGTTTGTACACCACAACCATCAGGCTCTTGATCAAAGGGGATAACTACACTCAGTTGCCCACCCATTGAGATATTCTCACAACCAATGATCTCACTCTAAGGACTCTTTGTCTCTTTATCTCATATTCTTGTTATTTAGTGCTATTTATTTATATTTGCATTTGCACGGTTTGTTGTCTTCTGCACTCTGGTTGATCTTTCATTGATCCTGTTATGGTTACTGTTCTATAGATTTTACAGGAAAATGAATCTCAGGGTTGTATATGGTGACACACAGTATGATAATAAAATTTACTTTGAACTTTAGAACCTGATGACAAGGGGGAAAAATCTGATGTTGGAACTTGCGTGTGGGCCTTCGGGCTCCTGTAACCCCTGTCTGAGGGAACATCCAGAAGAGGACATGTCCCAGATGGTGGAAGTCACCTCCTTGGAATATTACCTCTTCTGGATGTCTGCGTTGGTGGGGAGAACTGCGCCTTTGATGGATATGGCTGAGTCCACCACTCTCCATAATTTCATGCCTTGCTGTGCATTGGAACTCCATACTAGGCTGTGAAGCATCTACTCAGAATGCAACACATCTGAAGAGGTTTATTAATTATTCCAAAAAAAATTGAGATCTCTGCAGATTTCAACTCTTGCAGTATACCTGTAATATCATTTTCGAATCTTCTTGAGCCATTTGAATATTAACTTTTATTCACCTACTTTTAATGGTTCCTTAGGTTGTCATAGCCAGGGGAGGTAGTGGGAATGAGCTCCAATTGCCTATTAAATGCTCCCAATGGCATATGTCTCAAATAGCCTCTGATAACCAAGTCCAGCTCCTGGCCTTTACGAGTGGCTTAGTTATTAAGCCTGGCAGGACCATTTCTATTGACAGAAGGATTGGCAAAGGCAGGTTATTGGTGCCTTAAAACCAGTCGCTTCAGGCAGATGGGGCTCGTCTAGGAGAAGGAAAACTCTGATCTCAAACCTTCACTACCTTGTGTCTATATCCACTCATGGGAAGGTTTCAGGAGTAAACCCTGAGGAAAAATCCGGAGCTGGAGTCCCTAAAGCAGTCCGATGTTGAGTTCAATGCTGACTGGCAACCCCTGCAAAGCTGCTGGTGCCAAACTGTATCTGTTTCTGCCGTTCATTTGGATTCATCAGCTGCGTGGAGAGGGGGAGCCTGGTGCATGGGCAACAACTTGATCTCCATATCGTACTTCCCTGGCTTGTGTATCACATAGATAGCTAGGGTGCAACATCTGTGGTGGACCCCAACCAACAGAAGGCCTCAACTTTTACATTTTGCCTTTTAAGAGGTGACATTAAACTAAGGACCTCTCAGGTAAACAGTCCCACTGCTCTACTCTGAAGAGAGGGGAAGGTACTCCCAACATCCCAATAACCTTCAACAGGCATCCAATTTCCGAGCATTGACATCTTGGAAGTTCTGCACATAAATATTCATGGTTAAGGCATGCTAGTACCTGGTAAGAAGGTGATTTAACATGTCACCAAATCCTTTAAGAAACTTCTGATACACTGTTGAAAGCATCCTGAATGGCTGCATCATGGCCTGGTATGGAATTTCAACACACAGCAATACAAGACAGTGCAGAGAGTAATGGACACAGCCCAGTCCTTCCTGGTCACAGCTCTCCTCACTATTGAAAGATAGTTGATTATTAAGGACGAGGTCTCAGAGTACTTAGAGGCACATGATAAAATGGGTTGTAGTCAGTACAGTTTCCTTAGGGGGAAATCTTGCCTGACAAATCTGTTGGAATTCTTTGAAGAAATATCAAGCAGGATAGACAAAGGAGAATCGATAATGTTGTGTACTTGGTTTTTTAGAAAGTCTTAGACAAGGTGCCACACATGAGGCTACTGAGCAAGGTATGAGCCTATGGTATTACAGGAAAGATTCTAGCATGGATAAAGTGGTGGCTGATTGGCAGGAGGCAAAGAGTGGAAAAAAGAGGAAATCTTTTCTGGCAGCCTGCCATGACTATTGGTGTTCCACAGGGGTCAATGTTGGGACCAGTTTTTTTTTACGTTATATGTCAATGCTTTGGGTGATGGAATTATTGGCTTTGGTGCAAAGTTTCCAGACAATTTGAACATAGGTGGAAGGCAGGTAATTTTGAGGAAGTAGTGAGGCAACAGAAGGACTTAGACAGATTAGGAGAACAGGTAAAGAAATGTCAGATGAAATACAGTGTCACGAAGTGTATGGTCATGCACTTTGGTAGAAGAAATGATAGGCTTGACTATTCTCTAAATGAAGAGAAAATACAAAAACTGTGGTGCAAAGGGACTTAGGAGTCCTTGTGCAGGATTCCGAAAGGTTAGTTTGCAGGTTGACTCTGTGGTGAGGAAGGCTAATGCAATGTTAGCATTCATTTCAAAAGGACTGGAATATAAAAGCAAGGATGTAATGTTGAGACTTTATAAAGCACTGGGGAGACCTCACTTGGAGTATTGTGAGCAGTTTTGGGCCCCTTATCTTAGAAAGGATGTGCTGAAACTGGAGAGGGTTCAAGGAGGTTGACAAAAATGATTCCAGGATTGACTGGCTTGTCATATGAAGATTGTTAAATGGCTCTGGGCCTATGTTCAACAGAATTCAGAAGAATGAGGGGTGACCTCATTGAAACTTATTAAATGGTGAAAGTCCTTGATGTGGACAGGATGTTTCCTATGGTGGGAGAGTCTAAGACCAGAGGGTACAGCCTCAGGATAGAGGAGTGTCCTTTTAGAACAGGGATGAGCAGGACTTTCTTTAGCCAGAGAGTGGTGAATCTGTGGAATTCTTTGTCATGGAGCTGTGGAGCACGTCTTTATGTATATTTAAGGCAGAGGTTGATAGATTCTTGATTGGTCAGGGCATGAAGGGACATGGGGAGAAAGCAGGAGATTGGGGCTTAGAGGAACATTGGATCAACTATGATGAGATGGCGGAGCAGACTCAATGGGCCAAATGGCCTAATTCTGCTCCTATATCATATGGCCTTACGGTCTTATGGAAAGCATCTGCATGCAGTGCTGCCTCAAGAAGCTGCCGTTCATCATTAAGGATCCATACCATCTTGCCATTCCATCCTCTCGCTGCTGCCATCAGGCAGAAGATACAGAAGCCTGAAGCTGCACACCATTAGGTTCAGAAACGGTTTCTTTTCTACAAGCACACAGTTCTTGAACTGACCTGCACATCCCTAACCCTACCTCAGCAATGGAACACTGCAAACCACATCTTGCAGTACCTTGGACTTGTTCTTACCTACTTACTGCCCATTACGCTGCTGGGGTTGAGGGCAACAATGAAGGTCCTCCATCGCTGGTGGTGTTCAGGGCTGCCTTCCTCACGTCAGCAGCTTCCTCTCAGCTTTCACAACTGTCAATCATGCAAGTCCCGGGTGGAGACTCAGGAATACCCTCACACTCAGATGTAAAAGGATTCTTCTTTGTTTTTTCCATAACAGTTTTTTTTTACCAGTCAGGATTGTTAGCCCTGAGCTAAACCCCCAAACCTGGAGGACTGGTGGACCACCCTTGGTCTGGCCTCTACCCTGTGACCTGTTTGGCACGGGTGACCTTAAAAGAGCCAAAGCATAAATCTTTAACTCCAGCCAACATAACTCTCTGGGTCCTTGAGGCACATAAGCCTCCAAACCACGACAAAGTTGTGGTTCTCTTGGAGGTTGGACTTGTTCAGTTGGTTGATCGGAATGGATGGGTACAGGCCAAAGCGAGACAGTGGGATCCAGGCCCCAGAACATATTGAAGCAACTGAACCGATACTTGGACGACGCTTTAAGCACCGCACCAGATTGAAAAGGTTAGTGTCAGGACCCGAGGTGAGGTGTGAGCCAGTTCAGCTCGCTTCTCTGTTCTGTGCTAAATTGAGTCTCTGTAGACTTCAATTCAAAATGTTATTTGCTTGTGTTTGTTGTTTGCATGATTTGTTTTTTTTTCTCTCCGCACATTGGATGTCTGATAGTGTTTTTTGTAATGGGTTCTTTTGGGTTTCTTTCTTTTGTGGCTGCCTATTAGGAGATGAATCTCAAGGTTGTATCATGCATACACACTGATAATAAATGTATTTTGAACCTCAAACTTTGTTCTAACGGTGTTTTATGCACTAATGCATTGTTTTACACTCGATTTCTTCACTGTCTTGTATAAGTGATGTTCTATGTCTGCACTTACGTGCCTGTGATGCTGCTGCAAGCAAGTTTTTCATTGTACCTGTATCTCACTGTACCTGAGCACATGACAGGAACTCAACTTAACCAATATCAGATTAGTCCATTAGCTCCCAAGAATCCTTCATTAAAAAGTGATCACACATCACTGGCTGTGACATCTGAGGCTGTGGAAAGCACCAATACTTCTTTTAGATAGAATTGCTTGGTTATCAAAGGACAATTTCACCTCCTCCAGTGGTAATAACATTCAACGTGGAGGAAAAAATACTTAGGTACCAAATAAAAGTAAAGCATCTTCTTGCTTCTCCTTGGGCCCTTAGCTCCCAGAGGAGCATGGGCCATTGTTGACCTCCCGTCTCCATCATCAAAGGTCAATGGTATGGTTGAACTTCATCAATGTTTCTGTAATCCATTGTATCCACTGTACAGGAGCTTCACCAGAACCCTCTTGACCAGCCTTACCATTTCCACCTCTCACCATGGGGACATAAGGTTGGACTTTGAGAGGCAAAAGTAGAACGTGTTGAGATCATAAGTGGACTGACAGCATTGTTAAAAGCTGAGGTAAAAGAGGATAAAGACTACACATTCTCCATGGGCACAATATTGACAACGAAATATGAAGGAACTAATAAAAAGTAGTAAGATTTCTTCTACAAGATATCCTCAGGTATTTGGACAATAGTGAGGTTGAGCACACTCACAGAGAAGGTTAAGGCTCTGCAACTCAAGCAGTGCTATTCGATTTAGGACAAGGGTTCTCAACCTTTTTTTATGCCATGAACCAATATCATTAATCATCAGGACTGTGGACTCCAGGTTGGGAACCCCTGACTTAGGGAGAGGTTTGGCAGGCTAGGACTTTATTCATTGAAGTGTAGAAAATTGGTGGGTGACTTTATTTATTTATTCATTTATTGAGATACAGCACGGAATCGGCCCTTGGAGCCACACAGCCCAGAATTCCCCCGATTTAACCCTAGCCTAATCATGAGACAATTTACAGTGACAAATTAACCTACCAACTGGTAGGTGTTTGGAATGTGGGAGCAAACTGGAGTATGCGGAGGAAACCCGCATGGTCACAGGGAGAATGTACAAACTCCTCAGGCAGCAGTTTAGAGGTGTATAAAATCAGGAGGGGCATAGGTAAGGTGAATGCACACAGTGATTTTCTCAAGGAAAGGGAATCAAGAACTAAAGGGCACGAGTTTAAGGTGAGAGGAGAGTGGCTTAAAAGGAACCAGAGGGGCAACCTTTTCATGCAGAGGATGGTGCATATGTGAAGTGAGCTGCTAAAGGAAGTGGTTGAGGCAGGTAGATTAACAACATTTAAAATACAGCTGGACAGGTACATAAGCACAAGAGATGATGAAGGATTTTAGCCAGAAACATCAACTATTCCTCTCCATAGTTGCTGCTTGACCTGCTGAGGTCCTCCAGTACTTTCTGTGTGTTACACTGGACAGATAAATGGGTAGGAAAGGTTCAGAGGGATATTGGCTGAACATGGGCAAATAGGACTAGTTTACATTGGCATCTTGTTTGGCCTGGATGAGTTGAACTGTAGGGCTTGTTTCTGTGCTATATAACTGATTGTGTTACCACATTCTTTTAGTGGGTCTAACCTGCCATGAAATGTTTGTGCTTGTGTTTGTAAGGAACTATCACCTTACAATTGAGGAATGCCTTCAGGGTTGTTGATTATTCATGCTATGCAAATAAGCGTTAATGATTCATCATATTTTAACACACAGTTCTACAGAAACACCTGCCAAGTTGCTAATTTTAAGAACTGACTTATTTATTTATTTATTTCTACATGCTGGCCTAACTTTTAGTGCTTTGGAGATTAATCCTGCAATTCTTCACTCCTGCAGGTAGATCCTGAGTCAATCAGATTCTGTCCATTCCACTGCGTCGTATTGTTTCCCTTCTACAGACAAAGTTCAAAGTTCATTTGTTATCAAAGTATGTATACATTATACAACCTTGAGATTCATCTCCCAACAGGAAGGCACAAAACAAAGAATCCCAGCAGATCTACTGAAAAAAAAGAATGTCAAACACCCAATGTGCAGATAGAATAAAACAAATCGTGCGAACAATAAAAACAAGCAAATAGTGTTCAGAGCTGAAGCCTATGAAAGAGAGTCAGGCTACAGACCTTCAGTTCAGTGCAGAGCCGAGTAAGTGCTGTGCAGCGACGAGCTGTTCCGGCACATCCCTCGCCTCCGGCTCTGACACCCCGACCTTTTCAATCTGGCCTTGCGCTTAAATCGATGGAACTTTGGTTTTTTTCCCTCATTTTTGGTGATGGGCCTGCTGCCTTGCCTCGCCTCAGTTCTGCAGCATCAATTGCCTCCAAGTCCAATGGGAAGTTACACGTTATTGTTTGTGGTGATTGCTTACCAGAAAAAAAGTGTCATTAATAATGTATTTAGTTGTTTCCTTTGTTTTGTTTGCAGCAGATAAATAGTCCCTGAGCTTCTCTAGTACCACTTAAAGCGGAAGCCAAACACCTCACTCCCTCTTCCCATTAGGTAACACACCAGGCTTTCTTCTCAGTTCCACATGGTCAAAAGTCATCTCATTGAGGAGGTCAAACCTCTTCTACAGCACTGTCAAATCTCCCAAGACTTTTCTGCCTGTTAGAGTGCTCTTATGGTAAAACTCCCAATTGTTTCCAATGGGAATTGCAAAGCATCGGAGAATAGGATTCCAGTTTATTTATCACAGGCACATGGAAACATGCAGTGAAATGTGTCGTTATGTTAATAACCAACACACTCAAGAGTATGCTGGAGGCAGCCAGCAAGTGTCGCCTCACATGCTATAAACTAAATGCTATAAACACAACCTATTGGAATGTGTTAAAAACATTTCAATAATAATGTACTTTTTAATTTCAAGCTAATTTGCACATTACCAAAGCGATGCTAACCAAGCCTGTTTTGCAGTTGTATTAGCTGGATTGTCAGTAGACCGGTGGGCGAATGGGTTGGGGGCAGCAGTTGACCTTTGGTGCACTTCCAAGGAGCATGTGCACCATCAGTGCGTGATCTGGAAAATACCCCGCCAAGATACTTTCTCAGCAACTTAAGGGCATTCTTCAAGTGTGGCAGCTGCTTCTTGTTCAGAGTTGAACGATTTAAAAGCCATTGGCGTTCTGGAATTACCCAAAGTGAAAATGTTTGTGGCTGTTCTTTTACTCGATGGAGTTAATTCCTGCTTCTGTCCTCTTCCTTTCCTGTCCTGATGAGGGTTCTTGGCCTGAAACATTGACTGTTTATTTCCCTCCATAGATGCTGCCTGACCTGCTGAGTTCCTCCAGCACCTTTCGTGTGTGAAATTCTGCTCGGTTGCTTTAGCTAACTTCTGTTTAATAAAATGCTCTCAAAGGGAAAGTTCTTCAGCATTTTTTTTAGATGTTTCCTAACAATCTGTAAACCACTGTCAGCCAAGGGCAGACCTCTGAAGTTTATTCAACGTTGTGATGTCAGAAATGCAACTGGAAGTGACTGCACAGCAAGATCCCATCTGTTGGATTTGAATTAATGTATGAAAAAAGAAATCAACATCATAAACTTTATAAATGTAAGTTTATTTGAAAAGTGCATACAATGATGATAGACATTTGTTGTTTTATGGCAGAAATAGATTGCAAGATGTTATAAGTAATATTAGTTATAATTATAAATGAATAAATAGATGAATAGATAGGTAGATAGATAGATAGACAGATAAAGATAAAAATTAAATAGATATATAGATAGATAGATATATAAGTAGATTTATAGATTGTGGGCACATGGCCAAGTGGTTAAGGCATTCGAATAGCGGTCTGAAGGTCGTGAGTTCGAGCCCCAGCCGAGGCAACGTGTTACGTCCTTGAGCAAGGCACTTAATCACACAGTGCTCTGCGACGACACTGGTGTCAAGCTGTATGGGTCCTAATGCCCTTCCCTTGGACAACAGCGGTGTCGTGGAGAGGGGAGACTTGTAGCATGGGCAACTGCCGGTCTTCCATACAACCTTGCCCAGGCCTGCGCCCTGGAGAGGGTGAAGACTTTCCAGGCGCAGATCCATGGTCTCGCAAGACTAACGGATGCCTTAAATGATAGATAGATAAGTAACGAATGAATCCAACCAAGATGTCAACAGTGGAGCTGGCAGACGATGATGGTACATCACGAGGGTGGAGGAAGGCTACAGCAGTGAAGGTCTCCAGTCGTCATGTGTTCCATGCCACTGGACGCTGATCCTGATCTATCAAAGAACGCACGGTAGCTGCACGTGACTCAGCCTTCCCATGTTAAACAAAGTCATGCACAGGTCTTCTCCATTAAGAGAATTCGCCCTAACATCAGAATATTTGGATCCTGTATTGGCTTGAGGACCCACCTATAGCCAATCCCTTAGGAAAACATCATACTCAACTCAAGTGATTGCACAAAAAAGAATAGATTGTGCAAACGAGTAGTGAGGTAATGTTCATGAGTTCATGGACCATTCATAAATCTGATGGGAGGGGAAAAAGTCGCTCCTAAAGCACTGTATGTCTTCAGACTCCCGCACCTCAAGGAGAAGGTTCGCCTCTGTCTTCTCGGGGCATTTAAGGATTGCTTCCAAATAGTGGCCATTGAAATGCATTTATGCATCATTGTAAAAAGTCTGACGCAAATTCTAATGTCCGGGTATGCAATCAGAATGCTGACTAATCCCCAGCCTTTTCCTCCCCATCTACGTACCTTGCGACAACACTCCGCCATCACCAGAAATGTGGTGACACATTTGAGATGCGGAACTGGGAGTTTGGATTCTGTCAACCAGATTTCAGTCCAGAAAAGTGTGGATTCAAAGCATCAACTGTCCATTTCCCTCCACAGATGCTGCCTGACCTGCTGAGTTTCTCCAAACCTCTGAAACTGGCAAATTTTTTTGAGCGCTGCCATGACATCACTAATGGAGAATTCCACCAGACACCGGAAAAGCTCACAAGTGGTGAGCAGGTCTCTATACATCACAGTCATTCTAAGAGGTGACCTCACATATATAATGAACAGAGGTTAATGAAAAATAAAAAAGCACTGCATAAAGTGATAAATGAAGATCTTGATTGTGCATTGAAAGAGTGGATTCATTAGCATGAGAATGAACATTTGCTGCTTAATGTATTGCTGATCATGAAACAAGCAAAGGTTTATAACAGTGAACTGAAAATTGAAGTAATTGTGAATATGCAGCAGGCTAGTTGCAGGAATCAAGAAAGGGATGGCATTAATTTTGTAAAGATTTGTGGTGGTTTGTGGTCTGTTGATCACAAAGCAGCAGAGACATTCATTGATGAGTTTGCCAAGATCGTCGCTGATGAAAATCTAACATGCTGAACAGCTGCATCAGTACATATGTGAGATGAACAGGTGTAAGATAAAGACTGCTTACCAGTAACATATAAATTCAGAGTCAGGAATGATGGTGATGCCAAACAGCCACTGACTGTCCACCAGGGTGGCCAAGCTAGTGATAGCTTACCTTTCTGATGGTCAATGTACACATTATTGCCTCATGCACAAAATTAGGAAAAATATTATAAAACTACCTTCAGGGTATTCATATAAGCTGTATTTGTGATATAAATGGATTTTATGTTTAGACTTAAGTCCCATCCCCAAGCTATCTCACTATATAGATGCAAATATTCCAAAATCCCAAAAAAACCTGAAATCCGAAACACTTCCGGCCCCAAGCATTTCAGATAAGGTGTGTTCAACCTGTACCTCCTTAAAATGGGGTTTGGGGAATGTCTGAAGCTGTTTTGTTTACATAGATTGCCCCTGTACTCTTGGGTAATCTCTACATCATTTTAGCAGGAATATTAATTACGAGAAAATAATGCAGCTATTCGCTTTAAAATGAGTTACTTGGGATGAGCTAAGATAATCTTTCTTCAATATAATTTAATTCCACGGTAAGATAAAACATATGTGTTCAAATTCATCCCTTTTCCAATGGGAATTCACTGTACCAATTAGTAAATCTTTTATACACAATAGTATGTAGGCAGCCAGGCTACGAACACTGTGTGTTGCCAATTTTATCGCATTGATATTCCCTAGTGTATCTACCTCCTCCTCTTTCTGAGTCGGAGGTGTGACTGTGACTGTAGCTTTAGGTCAGGCACCTTATGGTAGCCCTTGATCTGATGTGAAATGAGGCTTTGTGTACCCGGGATGTCACGGTGCGCCTCTCTGCTCCGCGGGCTCCAGCAGAAGGTGACATCTGGCAACCAATGCGCTTGAACCTCTTGCAGGGGGCAGCTGCCAAGGCTGAACTGTAGGGGAAATCAATGCCTCCCTCTGTCAGCTTCCAGCGCGACCTCTGCAGCACTCGCCTGTGCTCAGATCACCCGCAGAACAAAAGACCACACAGTCATACACGCTGTTCAATTCTCCTGTAATTTCTCTTCCCAACGTGCCTTCTGCGGCCATCTAATTACTTTGCTTTTAAACATCTTGCGCAGATCAACAAGGAGCTTGAATTCACTGCTGGTAGGAGCAGTTAAATCCTAATGAGCAAATGAATTACTCTGTCGTTTTGGCCTCAAGTGTTTCTTTAACCTGTGCTGCACATTCAGGATTTTTACATGGGAAAGATGAATACAGCCTTTGTCAGCTGTTGTCTCTGTTCTCTATTATCAATCTACTCTTTGAGCAAAGAATTTCATTGTACGCTAGTGTAAATGACAAAAAATTATCTGATCTGATCTGATTTCATATCTTCAGTACATTGTAACCTGAAAGGGAGAAAGAAATGGGGGGGGGTGGGTTGGGAGGAAGGGGTCGCAGGGTATCTCTCTTCTTGACATTAAAACAATCCACAAACCCGCTGTGACCACCTGGAGCATGACACTGGGAGGACAACGTATTGACCTCACCCTCACACACCCCACCTCTCAGTTCGATTCCATTCCAACGTAGTGGTCCATGGCCTCCTCTATTGCCACGATGAGGCCACACTCAGGTTGGAGAACCAAAACCTCATGTACCGTCTGGGTAGCCTCGAATCAGACCGCATGTACATCGATTTCTCTAACTTCCAAAATCTTCTAACCCTCTACTCTCCTTCCCTTTTTCCCATGGTCTACTCTCCTCTCCTATCAGATTCTTTCTTCTTCTGCCCTTTACCTCATCCACCTATCACCTCCAAGCTTCTTACTCCATCCCACTCCCCCCATTCAGCCACCTTTTTCCTTATAATGAATGAAGGCCAATGGGCCAAATGGCCTTATTCTACTCCAATGTTTTATTGTCTTATGATCTAAAACCGTAAGATAACGGAGCAGAATTAGACCACTTAGCCCATTGAGTCTGCTCCATCATTTCATCATGGCTGATCCATTTTCCCTCTCAACCCCTTATCACCTGCCATCATCTGCTCTTTTCCTCTCTCGATCTTTTTATTCTGGCTTCTGCCCCCTTCACTTCCAGTCCTGACGACAGGTCTTGGCCTTAAATGGCAATTGTTTATTCCCCATAATAGGTGCTGTCTGACCTGCTGAGTTCTTCCAGCATTTTGTGCGTGTTTCTGGGTACGGTGCCCCCGTCTGGTCAGTGAGCCACCAGACAAAATGCATTGAGACGTGGCTGAGTTCAGCTCTGTGTATGCAGTCTCTGCAGTGTTGAAGTCAATGTCTCAAAGTATTGTCAGTGATTAGAGCCACTGAGATGATGTCAATAATCCACAACCACTAACTCGTTGGGATCTCTTTGCTCTTTTGCACCCCAAAGCCCCAGCAGGCCACAGAGCTCCAAGGAACCCTTTCTGGTCCGCTTACCCTCACCCTGTTATTCTCAACAGAGATGGCAAGTAGAAGTGCCATGGTACAAAATGAATGGGGATGTTTTCAAGACAAACTCACCATCTGAAAAGCCTCTGAAATATGGCTAATAAACCTCAAAACTCAATGTGTAAATGGTGCTCCACATCCATAAGACATCATGAGTCCTAAAGAAGGGTCTCAGCCCAAAACATTGACCGTTTGTTCATTTCCATAGATGCTGCCTGACCTGCTGCATGTCCCCAGCATTTTGTTTGTGTTTCTTTTGGATTTCCAGCATCTGCAGTCTTACATAGGAGCAGATTTAGGCCATTTGGCTCACTGAGTATTCTCTACCTCTCTGCCATTCCATCACAGCTGATTTATTTTGCTGCTCAACCCCATTCTCCTGATATCTCCCCTTTGAACCCTTACTAATCAAGAACCTACCAACCTCCACTTTAAATATATCCAATGACTTGGCTTCCACAGTCACCTGTGGCAATGATTCCACAGATTCACGATTGTCTGTCTAAAGAAATTCCTCCTCATGTCTGTTCTAAAGTAACATGCTTGTATTCTGCGCATTACTTATACTCTGGTCCTAGACTCTCCCTCTAATGGAAACACCCTCTGCACGTACACTCTATCTAGGCCTTTCAATGAGATCCCCCCTCCCCCATTCTTTTAAACTCCAGCGATTAAAGGCCAAGAGCCATCAACCATGCCTAATATATTAACCCTTACGTTCCTGGGATCATTCTTATGAAGTCCTCTGAACCCTCTCCAATGGCAGCACATTTTTCCTTAGATATGGGGTCCAAAACTGCTCACAGCACTCCAACTGTTGCCTTAACAATGGCAGAAGTGAAAAGTGAATGACCACTTGTATTCCATCTGCCACTTCTTTGCCCAATCTGTCCAATTGATTTTGTAGGCTTCCTCCATCCTCAACACTACCTGCCCTTTCACCTATATTTGTATCACCTGTCCAAAAGAAAGATAAAATACTTGAGGAACTCAGCAGGCCAGGCAGCATCTATGGAAAAGTATATAGTTGACATTTTGGGTTGAGACCCTTCATCAGCACCATCTTGGTCCAAAACATCGACGACACTCCCTTCCATAGATTCGGCCTGGGCTGCTTAGTTCCTCCAGCATTTTGTGTGTGTTGCTTCAACATCCAGCAACTGTAGTTTTTCTCGCTTGCAATAATATGCTTTTTCTTTCTTTTTCTAAGGAAGTTTATTCAGAGATTACAGAATCACAATATTATATTAATCCAACATGGCACTATTAACATAATTTACATCCAACAGCTTCAAGTGAATCCAACTTTTGTCCACCTCCTGCTACTGCCTTCCTGGACAACTTGTGTTCTTGTAGTCTTGAAGGTCTCAGGTCTAGGGAACACATCAGTCTGATGATTAGGCATTTTATCCAGTGGCTGATGTAGTAAGCAGTGCACTTTCTACATCTTTTCTAGTCAATGAATTGGCCATGATTTATTATCATTGTTAAAACTATGCCATATTAATTCATTAATTTGGTTTATTATTGTCACATACACCAAGGTTCAGTGCAAAACTTCCCATGCAGATTATTTCATCACATCAGTACGGTTCTTTAAATTAGTGAGTGAGAGATCAGCATTGTTGCAGGGAGGGAGCCAATTTGCTAAGAATAATTTTCATTGGAAATGAGTTTTATTTTAACCAATAAAAAGAAACGGAGGGGCAATTGTGTGAATGGGCCAGTGCTAGAGCGGTCAGGCTTTGGCAAGAACAACCAGAGGCTAAGGGTGCTGAGTAATTTGTTATCATAGGAACATAGAAATCTACAGAACATCACAGGCCCTTCAGCCCACAATGTTGTCCCAACCATGTAACCTACTCTAGGAGCTGCCTAGAATTTCCCTACTGCATAGCCCTCTATTTTTCCAAGCTCCATGTACCTAAGAGTCTCTTAAAAGACCCTATTATGTCCATTTGTTATCATTTCTTTTTGATTTGGAACTTGGGCTTGAGAAGTTAGAGCTAAATAGAGGCTGAGTAGGTGAGTGCAAAATGTGAAGGTTTCAGAGAGAAGGCACAGGTAAGAACAAGTCATCTTTTATCAATATCTGTAAATCCTTAGTCCTTAGTTCAGTGTTGGCAGGATGGTTAAGACTGTGGAATATACTCAGAGCCATCTGGGCGGCTAAACCCTATTACTGAGGTGGACACACACAGCATGCAAGTTTCAGATAGTAGATGGGTGACCTCCAGGAGAAGTCAGGGGAGTAAGCAGACTGGATGGTTCCCCTGTTGCCATTTCACTCAGCCAACATGCACCATGACCTCCGGCTGCTCACCCTCACCCTTGAGAATGTTTTGCAATTGCTTCGAGACGTCCTGGACCCTAGCACATAGGAGGCACCACACCATCTTGGCATCTCCTTCATCGCCACAGAATCTCCTGCTTGTCCCCATAACTATTGAGTAAGGTCAGGGAGAGTGATAGTAATAGGAGACTTGATGTGCCGTGGGCACCCTGCAAGTGTCGCCACACATTCCGTCACCAATATAGCATGCCCACTCTGCTTGGCAGAACAACACAGAGCAGAACAAGCAGCAAAACAACAACAGCAAAGCAAGCCACTATACGGCAGATCTATCCAGGCTTTTAACTTCCAATGTCCAGTTGAAAATGGTCTAATTGTTTTCAGTCGGACCACTAGTGGAATTGATTATTTTTGCCAGCAGCTTATCTACATTGAATTTAAATAAATGCCATATGACCAAAGTTCAGAAGGTGTATACATTTTATTAGAGTAACAACCACTGTTTTAAGGACAGAAATACACATTCCTGTTGCAATGAGAATTGTCTGTAGCAAGAACAATTTCAAAAGGTAGAGAGGTCAAGGAAGATTAAATAGATTTGTCTCTTTTTTCTCCAGAGCATTGACCTAATACAAGTCTTTAAATATACGAATGTATTTGCTGGGATTGTACACATTCAGGAAAACAGTATGAGAAAGGTAATTAATAAATCCAGGAGAAAGTTTTTTATCAATAGAGTGGTTACCATATAGACAATGCTACCCTAGGCAGCTGTGGTACAATGATGTACTGCTTAAGGGACACAGCTAGTATCTATATCATTGAGTTCAAATCCCACCATAGATGAGGTAAATCGAAGCCCAATACAGATGTTTTTGTAAACCTATTATTAGCATTGATGACCTACACTCAGTGGCCAGTTTATTAGTTATCTCTTGTACCTAATAAGTAGAAGACCATGAATGTATGTTCATGGTCTTCTACTGCTGTAGCCCATTCACTTCAAAGTTTGACACGCTGTGTGTTCAGAGATGCTGTCCTGCACTCCACTGTTGAAACATGTGGTTATTTGAGTTATAGTCACCTTCCTGTCAGGTTGAACTAGTCTGACCATTCTCCTCTGACCTCTCTGATTAACAAGGCACCTTTGCACACAGAACTGCGACTCACTGAATATCTCTGATTTTTATGCCATTCTCTGTAAATAGTAGAAACTGTTCTGCATGAAAATCCCAGGGATCAGCAGTTTGTCAGATCCTCAAATCACCCCATCTGGCACCAACAATCATTCCACTGTCAAAATCACTTAGATCACATTTCTTGCCCATCCTGATGTTTTGTCCAAACAACAACTGAATCTCTTGACTATGTCTACATACATTTATGCATTGAGTTGCTGCCACATGATTGAAAGATTAGATATTTGTTTCAACCTGTAGTTGTACCGGTGTACTTAATAAAGTGGCCATTGACTGTAAACTGTAAGATTTGTGAACAAATCTATTTGGTTCACTAAAGCCTCTTGGGGTAAGGAAATCTGCCGTCTGTTATCTGTCCAGATGTAACTCCAAGATCATCATAATGATTGACTCTGAAAATATCTGGAAAGGTATTTAGGAGCAAGAAAGGTGTTGGATTGGGTTGTAGAATATTTACTTTTCTTGTAGTTTAACTTTTTTATGCTTGTTTGTATTCTTATATAATCACCTACATACATGAAATTTTTCAGTGAACTTTCAGTAATTGGGGAACAGTTGACTCTGTTTCTTTTCTGGAAACTTCTTGGTTTCAATGGTGAAAGGCAGATTACTTAAATCTGTCTGCCTTTTTGGTTAACTGTTGCCAATGGAATCTTCTGTCATTTCAATCGGGTATGAGAAGACAATGACTACTTTTTAGTCTTTCCTTCCATTGTCCCTTTTGGCGCTTCATCTCCTTTATTCTTCCTTGCTCTTGTAACACTTAATCAAATGATTGTAAACAACAAGATTTTTGTCTCACTCCTGACTTTCAAAGAACCTTTCGATCACAAAAGAGCCAGGATCCAATAAAGGGGACTAGTGCTTGTGACAGGTGGCAGTGAGGTGTCCTGTAGCAGAATAAGTGAGAGTTGCGGTGAAGATGGTATGTGCCCTGAAGGGACATGCAAGAGCAAGTGACAGATATGCTAAGGGAGCTTGAATATCAGAATATACCTGATGGGCTGAATATCCTCTTTCTGTACTGTAAATTTTATGCTTAAGTAGCATTGGTTGTCCTCAAATGAGTTCAAGGTCTCAAGGTTGTTCTATGGCAGTAGAAGAGAAGGTGGTACCTTCCTGAATGGCAATAAATCAATGTTGAACTTTGACACAGCACTTGTCCAGCAAGCAATTCAAAGTTTTAGTAACTGTGAACATCACGTTGTTTTGAATAGACTGTATTAGTGGTTAACACAATGCTCTACAGCTCCAATGACATGGGTTCAATTCCTGCCACTGTCTGTATGGATTTTGTCTATTCTCCGCACGTGGTTACCTCCCACATTCCAAAGACATACGGGTAAGTGTTAGTGTGCTGTGGGCATGCTACTTTTGCAGAAGCATGGCAACACTTGTCGGCTACCCCCAGCACATCCTCAGACTCTATTATAGCGTCATAGAAAAGTATAGCACTTATATAGACCCTTCAGCTGATCCAGTCTGTGTGATCCATTTAAACGGCCTACTTCCATCAACCTGTACTGGGACCATAACCCTCCATTTCCCTACCACCCAGGTACCTATCCAAAACTTCTCTTAAACGTTGAAGTCGAGCTTGCATGCGCCACTTGTGCTGGCAGCTCATTCCAAACTCTCACCACTCTCTGAGTGAAGAAGTTTCCCCTCATGTTCCCTTTAAACTTTTCACCTTTCACCCTTAACACATGATGTCCGGTTGCAGTCCCATGCAACCTCAGTGGAAAATGTCCGCTTGCACTTACACTAATTATAACCCTCTTCATTTTGTATACCTCTATCAAATCTCCTCTCAATCCTACACATTCCAAGGAATAAAATCCTAACCTTTTAATCTTTTCTTATAACTCAGTTCTTCCAGACCCAGCAAAATCCTTGTAATTTTTTTTGTAGTCATTCGAACTTATTTACATAGGTGACCAAAACTGTTGGTACAAATGAAGCATTTCACTGTACGTTACAATGTTTCGATGTACACATGACAACTAAAGCCAATCTTAGCTTTTCTTATAATATTAGAACAGCAAAATAGTTCATTACTGATTACTTTATTCTTTCTTAATACCATAGAAGTTAGCATCCTGTTTGTGACCAGTCCTGATATCATCTCATCCACTTGTAACATGAACTCAGTATTTCTTTCTTCATAGATGCTGCTTGACCTGCTGTGTATTTCCAAAATTCTCTTTTCTTTCAGATTTCCAGTGACTTTGTTATGTGGTTTACATTTCCAGCATATGTTATTGTATTTTTTCCTCTCTACTTCTCTCATCCATTATTGTCTATTTACAGATCCCACTGACCAGATCAGCTGTCAAACTTTCATCCCTCTCTCTTAGATGCCACCTAAAGCAATTAATTCAGCCGGACAATCTTGAATCACACTTCATTGTCCATTTTATTTAACCCTTCCTCTCTCTACAATTTCAAGTGCATTAGTTTACATCACCCTTCAAATTCAGAGAACAATTAGATTACTTTTATTTGTCACATGGAGATCGAAGCATCAAAACTGTTCTTCATTGCATTTCCATCCTCCTACCTTGTTGAAAGAGACCTCAGTGCAGTGAACCACAGACTTACAAAAAACAGAAACCGCTTGGACATTGTAATGCGTGGGGACTTGAGGCTTCTGCTGTCACAACTTGAACTAGGTTATTTCCACTCTTGCTAAAAACCATCAAGCTCAAGGATCACATTGATATCGAAGCTGCTGTACAGCGCATAGGTACCGTGTAAGCTGGGTTTAAAGAGAAATAAACATTTAGCGCAGAGTCATTTTTCTCATGTTAGCATATGGTGGACATATGGTGGACATGTGTAATGAACCAGAGGTGATTAGAGAGATTGAGGTGAAGGAACCCTTGGTGGGCAGTGATCATAACATGATTGAGTTCACTGTGAAGTTTGAGAAAGAGAAGCTGATATCCGATGTGTCGGTATTTCAGTGGAGTAAAGGAAATTACAGTGGCATGAGAGAGGAACTGGCCAGAGTTGACTGGAGAGGGACACCGGCGGGAAGGACAGCAGAGCAGCAGTGGCTGGAGTTTATGCGAGAGGTGAGGAAGGTGCAAGACAGATGTATTCCAAAAAAGAAGAAATTTTCGAATGGAAAAAGGATGCAACCGTGGCTGACAAGAGAAGTCAAAGCCAAAGTTAAAGCAAAGGAGAGGGCATACAAGGAAGCAAAAATTAGTGGGAAGACAGAGGATTGGGAAGTTTTTAAAAGTTTATGAAAGGAAACTAAGAAGGTCATTAAGCGGGAAAAGATGAACTATGAAAGGAAGCTAGCAGATAATATCAGAGAGGATACTAAAACCTTTTTCAAGCACAGTATATCAAGAGTAAAAGACAGATGAGAGTAGATATAGGACCAATAGAAAATGATGCTGGAGAAATGGTAATGGGAGATAAGGAGATGGCAGAGGAACTGAACGAGTATTTTGTACCAGTCTTCACTGAGGAAGACATCAGCAGTATACCGGAAATTCAAGGGTGGCAGAGAAGAGAAGTGTGCGCAGTCACAATTACGACAGAGAAAGTACTCAGGAAGCTGAATAGTCTAAAGGTAGATGAATCTCCTGGACCAGATGGAATGCACCCTCATGTTCTGAAGGAAGCAGCTGTGGAGATTGCAGAGGCATTAGCAATGATCTTTCAAAAGTCAATAGATTCTGGCATGGTTCCGGAGGACTGGAAGATTGCAAATGTCACTCCGTTATTTATGAAGGGGGCAAGGAAGCAAAAAGGAAATTATGGACCTGTTAGCTTGACATTGGTGGTTGGGAAGTTGTTGGAGTCAATTGTTAAGGATGAGGTTACGGAGTACCTGGAGGCATATGACAAGATAGGCAGAACTCAGCATGGTTTCTTTAAAGGAAAATCCTGCCTGACAAACCTATTGTAATTTATTGAGGAAATTACAAGTAGGCTCAACAAGAGAGATGCAGTGGATGTTGTATATTTGGATTTTCAGAAGGCCTTTGACAAGGTGCCACACGTGAAGCTGCTTAACTAGATAAGAGCCCATGCAATTACGGGAAAGTTACATACGTGGATAGGGCGTTGGCTGATTGGCAGGAAACTGAGAGTGGGAATAAAGGGATCCTATTCTGGTTGGCTGCCGGTTACCAGTGGTGTTCCACAGGGATCAGTGTTGGGGCCACTTCTTTTTACATTGTACATCAACGATTTGGATTATGGAATAGATGGCTTTGTGGCTAAGTTTGCTGATGATACAAAGATAGGTGGAGGGGCCAGTAGTGCTGAGGAAATAGAGAGTCTGCAGAGAGACTTGGATAGATTGGGAGAATGGGCGAAGGAGTGGCAAATGAAATACGATGTTGGAACGTGTATGGTTATGCACTTTGGCAGAAGAAATAAATGGGCAGACTATTATTTAAATGGGGAGAGAATTCAAAGTTCTGAGATGCAACAGGACTTGGAAGTCCTCGTGCAGGATACCTTTAAGGTTAACCTCCAGACTGAGTCGGCGGTGAAGAAGGCGAATGCAATGTTGGCATTCATTTCTAGAGGAATAGAGTATAGGAGCAGGGTTGTGATGTTGAGGCTCTATAAGGCACTGGTAAGACCTCACTTGGAGTACTGTGTGAAGTTTTGGGCTCCTTATTTAAGAAAGGATATGTTGAATTTGGAAAGGGTTCAGAGAAGATTCACTAGAATGATTCCAGGAATGAGAGGGTTAACATATGAGGAACGTTTGTCCACTCTTGGACTGTATTCCTTGGAGTTTAGAAGAATGAGGGGGGACCTCATAGAAACATTTTGAATATTGATAGGATGGACAGAGTGGATGTGGCAAAATTGTTTCCCATGGTGGGGGAGTCTAGTACGAGAGGGCATGACTTAAGGATTGAAGGGCGCCCATTCAGAACAGAAATGCGAAGAAATTTTTTTCGCCAGAGAGTGGTGAATCTATGGAATTTGTTGCCACGGGAGGCAGTGGATGCCAAATCATTGGGTGTATTTAAGGCAGAGATTGATAGGTATCTGAGTAGCCAGGGCATCAAAGGTTATGGTGAGAAGGCAGGGGAGTGGGACTAAATGGGAAAATGGATCAGCTCATGGGAAAATGGCGGAGCAGACTCGATGGGCTGAATGGCTGACTTCTGCTCCTTTGTCTTATGGTCTTATGGACATGATTTTACACTATGGGAGCACTGTAAAGTATATTGTGCTTAAGAGGGGCGCTGGCAAGTATGAAAGAGCTTTAGGCTAAAAAAGGTTGAGAAACAGTGCTCTAGATTTTACAGAGAATGATGTGAAAAACAAAAAAAAACATCCATTGAGTGGCAGTTCTATGGGCAAAAATACCTTATTAATGATAGAGGTTGGAGAAGAATGGGCAGACTGGGTTCAAGCTAACAGGAAGGCGACAGTAACTCAAATAACCACGTATTACAACAGTGGTGTGCAGAAGAACATCTCTGAATACACAGCATGTTGAATCTTGAAGTGAATGGGCTAGAACAGCAGAAGATCATGAACATACACTCAGTGGCCACTTTATTAGGTACAGGATGTGATCACTGATAGTTTAGACCGCAGAAAGCATTTCCCCATATCAAAGGTAGATAAGATTAGAGGATATAGATTTAGGGTTCAGGATAAAGTATTTAGAAGGGATATGAGGGGACCTATCTCACACAGAGAGTTGTAAATACCTGGAATACATCGCCCAAAGAAGAGGTGTACTTACCTCGAAGCTGCACTGCTGTGCAGTAACTGAAATGCTCCCATGCACACAGCCTTTGTTGCCATGCAGCTAGAATATTCTTTTATAAAATGTTAATTTAATGTGCCGCACAGTTTTCAGGCTGTGTAATATTTTCCTGTACAGTGCAGTAGTTAGTCTGAGCAGCTGTAAAAAAAAAAATAGGGGGATTGTTGAAGGAGAGTTGCTGACATGTTGAAGATGTGATTCGATGTGCACTTCAATCACCTAGGCACTGCGGTGCCATGTGCTGGAGGACAGGATTAATATATGTGGATGCCCACTGGCTGTCATAGACTCAATAAGCTGAATGGCCTGTTTTAATGCTGTATGTCTCCATGACTTCCTGATAGAAGCCTGATTGGAGAGATCACAACAGACTAAATTAATCTTTTATTTAATTTTGCATGTTCCAGCGAAACTGCTGGGCTTTCCATCAGTTAAATGACAGTCGGTGACAAATGAGAGTTTTATTTGTTCAACTTGGGTCTATGTTTTATATGTTTCCCTTGGGTCTATGAAATGGTTTTGTGAGGACAGCTGAACTGTTTGCTTTTCTGTCAGACTGAAACAGTCATTACTGTCTCTCTTAAATGCAATAAAACATTCCTTTCACGTGACAGTAGGAAGGAACACGAAGGACCAAAGATCATGGTCAGAACTATCATATCGACATTGGCTTCACCTATCACCTGCCAGCTTCTGCTCCTTCCCCTCCCTAGTCCTTCTTATTCTGGCTTCTGCCCCCTTCTTTCCAGTCCTGATGAAGAGTCTCTCCAAAGATGCTGCCTGGCCTGCTGAGTTCCTTCAGCATTTTGTCTGTGTTGCCCTGGACTTCCAGCATCCGCAGAATCTCTTGTGTTTAAGATTATTCATCTACACACACAGAGCAACACACATCTCATTGCTATCATTTGGGAGGAGGTACAAGAGCCTCAGTGATTCAGGAACGGCTTCTTTCTCCCTCTGCCATCAGATTTCTGAATGGTCCATGAACACTACCTCATTATTACTGTTCTCCTTTTACCGATTAGATCATCGTCACCATTATGTGCCGTGTCACATGACGTGGGCAATCATGGTCTTTTCATGCAACACACACAAAATACTGGGTATGTTCGCTCGTTTATCATGTATCATGTCATACGACATGGGCGATCATGGTTTTTCCACAACCATGATAGCTCTTGGCAAATTTCTCCATGGAAGTGGTTTGCCATTGTCTTCTTTTGGGCAGTGTCTTTATACGACGGGTGACCAGTATCAATATTCTTCAGAGATTGTTTGCCCGGCATCGGTGGTCGCACAGCCAGGACTTGTGATTTGCACCAGGTGCTCGTACGACCATCCACCACCTGCTCCCATGGCTTCACGTGATCCTGATCAGGTGGGAGGGGGGCTAAACAGGTGCTACACCTTGCCCAAGGTTGACTGCAGACCAGCGGAGGGAAGGAGTGCCTTTCATCTCCTTTGGTAGAGATGTATCTCCACACACATACAAAGAATGTATTTATATACTTATACACATATGTACAGTATGTGTTATATGTAATATAGGCAGTATTTTTCTTATTGTAATTTATTGTATATTTTATGTTTGCATTGTACTGCTGCCACAAAACAACACATTTCATGGTATATGTTAGTGATAATACACCTGATTCAGACTCTGATGTCCCTCCTGCAGAGCCCATAAGGAGCGGGCAATTATCTGAATTTCTTCTCTATGTTCAGACTTGCATCTGTCATCTTTCCACTTGTAAGTAACACATCTCAATACACCAATGATGATGATGAGGAACCCACTGCTTGAGGAGATGGTGGAGACGGAAGCCTTCCCCACATTGAAGAACTGCCTGGAACTGCAGTAAACAAGATGAAGAGTGCTTCACCAAAATCAATCCTGCTTTTAGCCAGTTTGAATGCATTGGTATTGGTTTATTATTGACAAATTCACTGAGATAAAGTGAAAAGCTTGTTTTGGATGCTGTTCCTAGAGATGAATTATTACAGAGCTCATTCAGGTAGAAGAAAGTGTAAAAGCTGCAGAAAAAGTGCAGAGTAAAGAAGTAAAATTGACCTTTTACTTCTCACCTGCCTATTACTTCCCTTTGGGTCCCCTTCTCCTTCCCGTTTTCTTATCTGATCCTGTCCTATCAGATTCCTTCTTCTCCAACCGTTGACCCTTCCCACCCGCCCGGCTTCACCTATCACCTTCCAGCCAGCCTCCTTTCCCTCCTCCCGCTTTGTTAATTCTGACATCTTCCCCCTTCCTTCTCAGTCCTGAAGAAGGGTCTTGACCCGGACCATCATCTGTTCATTTATTTCCAGAGATGCTACCTGATCTGCTGAGTTCCTCCAACATTTTGTGTGAGTTACTTTGGATTTCCAGCATCTGCAGACTCTCTCATGTTTTGAGAAAATGCAGTGCAGGAAAACAATAACGTTCCATGTCATGAGAAGGTGGACTGTGAGCTCAAGGAGCCCATTTTACTGTAAAAAAAAAAGGACCATTCAAGAGCCTGATAACAGTGGGAAAGAAGCTGGCCTTGAGACTTATGGTACGTTTCCTTGAGCCTGGTAATAAAAGTAATCCTTGAGCTTGGTGGAACGCCTTCTGCCTGATGGGAGAATGGAGAATGACCGGGCAGGATGGGGTCTTTGATTTACAGAGGGATCAGGAGCTATGGACAGAGTCCATAGAGAAGAGGCTAGTTTCTTGATATGATGCTCTCTTCTTGCAAAAGTGTGCGGTTCTACCATGACCCCAGGGTACAATCTACTTCTCTTTTTGCTCTGAAATGCAGAGCAGAGCAATTAGTGTCTCTTGTTTACAGTGCCAGGGAGGTTAGTTGGATAGTTCTGACCTATGAAATGAAAAACATGTGGCAGCTGCTGTCTGGAAGAAATGACAACATTTCTGGGCCTGTCATTAATTAAAATGACATTGTAACTTGAGGACATGGAGGTAAGTATCTCAAACCTGCCCTAGCAAGTTACAGAGATTGAAGTTCGAAAGCGACGTATAGGTCAAATCTTTACTTGAGTTGTCATACATTATCTATTTCTCTGTAACATCCAGTACCTATTGAATCCCTCAAAATGTAATCTATTGAATCTCACACAAAAGTAAAGAAGCTGTTACAAATTTTAATTAGGAACAGGATTTAAACTGCCTAACAAAAGGCAAGAGTGTTTGAGTATCTAAGTGCACCCTCAACAAGTTAATATGCTGGGTTCAGTTTGCTTGTGACATGTAAATAAGCTACATCAAAGTTCAAATTAAATTTATTATCAGAGTATCATCATATACTACTCGGAGATTCAGATTCTTGCAGAGTAAAACAAATACAATAAAATCAATGGAAAATTACATACAAAGACTGACAAACAACCAAAGTGCAGAAGAAGTCAATTGATGCAAATTAAAACAAATAATAATCATAAATAAATAAATAATACCAAGAACATGAGTTGTAGAGTCCTTGAAATTGATTCCATAGTTTGTGGAATCAGCTCAGTGTAGCGGTGCCTCAGGAGCCTGATGATTGAACTGTTCCTGAACCTAGTGGTGTGGGACCTAAGGCCCCTGTACCTCCTGCCGAATGGTAGTAGTGAGAAGAGGGCATTGCCTGGATGGTGGGTGTCCTTGATAGTGGATGATGCTTTCTTCTGGCAATGTCGCTTGCCGATGGGCTCAATGGTGGAGAGGGATTTTCCTGTGATGGACTGGGCTGTATCCACGACTTTTCGTAGGATCGGGAACGATCTGTTTCACCACCTTAATGACTGATTGGACAGATTGAGCTGCCCTTGCTGACCCATGAATGAGCTGTACTGTAAACGTGGCTCTGGTATTCCAGCGACCCAATTACTGGGTAAGTAATTCAAAGGCCTGCAGTCAATAAATGGCCTGTTCATAATTCAGAACTTAGTGATTTCAGAATCTGCATTTTAGCTTATAAAAAAGTGGAAATCTTAGTAAGACCATAAGACCATAAACATAGGAGCAGAATTAGGCCATTCAGCACATTGGGCCTGTTCCGTTATTCCATCATGGCTGATTTATTACCCCTCTCAAACCCACTCTTCAGCCTTCTCCACATAGCCTTTGATGCCCTTACTAATCTAGAACCTAGCAACCTCTGCTTTAAATGTACCCAATGACTTGGCCTCCACAGCCGTCTGTGACAATGAATTCCACAGATTCACTACCCTCCGGCTAAAGAAATTCCTCCTCAGCCTTGCTCGAGCAACCTTGTTTATGCCAAGGAGCTTTGCCATTAACTGAGGGGTCCACGGACCTCAGGCAGGGAACCCCTGTTCTAAAGGGTCATATTTTTATTCAGAGGCTGTGCCCTCTGGTCCTCGTATTCCCCATTGTAGGAAGAATCCTCTCCATGTGCACGCTATCTATGCCTTTCAATATAATGTAGCTGTGGTAAACCATATATGTGTGTTGTAACTGGGTTACCTGTCTGGACACGCCCCTTTGCTGACTGCTCCTGTGGCTCCTCCCACAGACCCCTGAATAAAGGCGATTGTGTCACTGTTCCTCCTCTCAGTCCAGGACAGACACTCAGCATGGTCGAGGTCACATTTTACTGCTAATAAAAGCCTTTCAGTATTTACTCTACTTCCAGTCTTTTGGAGTAACTGATAGTGCATCAGTAGCAGACAGCTTTTTTAAAGAAGTAACTTAGATAACTATAAAAGAATCAGATTATTATTTTACAAAAGTAATGAGAATCTACAGCCAATGAAAACAGAGGTCATTCGACAAAATTTCTATCTACATACCTGCACTGCTGTAAGAAACTGAGCTTAATCTTCTGTACAGATTTTGTGCATGGCTACATTTATTTTCTGGGAGAACTGCCCTTACTTGGGAGACGTTGCTGTTGTTCTACTCCCAAATAGACTGCTCTGTGTTTGCTGTTTAAATTGCATTTGAATGGAGTTATCTAAACCTGGAAAGGAACACTTTTATCAGTAGTGGTCCTAAGCTTACACAAAATGCTGATTAAAAGTATACTTTATCTTTCTTTTGAGTCCTGATGAAGGGTCCAGCCTGAAACGCCAACTATTTATTCCTCTCTATAGATACTACCTGACCTGCTGTGATCCTCCAGCACTTTTTGTGTTGCTCTGGATTTCTCGGTACTTCAGAATCTTTATTTTTCTTTTGGTGGTTTCTGTTCCAAGCTGCAGAATATGAACAGAGTCATACTTGCCTCTTCCTTTTCAAATATTATTTCATTCTAAATTCTAAATTCCAGTGGAGCTTGCGGGCAGCGGAGTGAGCTGGGAGCAGAGTGAAGGCTTAAGGGCTTCGGCTCACCGGGCTTAGGCAGAAACGGGCGAGGCGAGGAAGGTTTGGCATTCATTTTCTGTTGTTATTTGAGGAGAGGGGCAGTATGAGTGTGAGGGCAGTTTGTTGTTCTCGGTGTCGGATGTGGGAGGCCCTGGAGTCTCCAAGCCTCCCGGACGTCCACATCTGCGCCAAGTGCATCGAGATGCAGCTCCTAAGGGACGGCGTTACGGAACTGGAGCTGCAGCTCGAGGACCTTTGTCTGGTCAGGGAGAGTGAGGAGTTGATAGAGAGGAGTTATAGGCAGGTGGTCACACGGGAGGCAGACCAGTGGGTCACGGTTAGGAGGGGGAAGGGGAAGAGTCAGGCAATAGAGAGTACCCCAGTGGCTATGCCCCTTAACAATAAGTACTCCTGTTTGAGTACTGTTGGGGGGGACAACTTACCTGGGGGAAGCGACAGTGGCCGTGCCTCCGGCACAGAGTCTGGCCCTGTAGCTCAGAAGGGTAGGGAAAGGAAGAGGAGGGCAGTTGTGATAGGGGACTCGATAGTAAAGGGGTCAGATAGGCAATTCTGTGGACGCAGTCCAGAAACCCGGATGGTAGTTTGCCTCCCTGGTGCCAGGGTCCGGGATATATCTGATCGTGTCCAAGATATCCTGAAGTGGGAGGGTGAGGAGCCAGAGGTCATGGTACATATAGGTACCAATGACATAGGTAGGAAAAGGGAAGAGGTCCTGAAAGGAGAATATAGGGAGCTAGGAAGGGAGTTGAGAAAAAGGACCGCAAAGGTAGTAATCTTGGGATTACTGCCTGTACCACGCGACAGTGAGAGTAGGAATGCGATGAGGTGGAGGATAAATGCGTGGCTGAGGGATTGGAGCAGGAGGCAGGGATTCAAGTTTTTGGATCATTGGGACCTCTTTTGGCGCAGGCGTGACCTGTACAAAAAGGACGGGTTACACTTGAATCCTAGGGGGACCAATATCCTGGCAGGGAGATTAGCGAGGGCTACTGAGGTGACTTTAAACTAGAATGGTTGGGGGGTGGGAATCAAATTAAGGAGGCTAGGCGAGAGGAGGTTAGTTCACAACAGGGGGATGGGAACCAGTGCAGAGAGACAGAGGGGTGTAAAGTGAGGGTAGAAGCAAAAAGTAGTAAGGAGAAAAGTAAAAGTGGCAGGCCGACAAATCCAGGGCAAGCGTCAAAAAGGGCCACTTTTCAACATAATTGTATAAGGGCTAAGAGAGTTGTAAAAGAGCGCCTGAAGGCTTTGTGTGTCAATGCAAGGAGCATTCGTAACAAGGTGGATGGATTGAAAGTGCAGATTGTTATTAATGATTATGATATAGTTGGGATCACAGAGATATGGCTCCAGGGTGACCAAGGATGGGAGCTCGACGTTCAGGGATATTCAATATTCAGGAGGGATAGACATGAAAGAAAAGGAGGTGGGGTGGCGTTGCTGGTTAAAGAGGAGATTAACACAATAGAAAGGAAGGACATAAGCAGGGAAGATGTGGAATCGATATGGGTAGAGCTGCGTAACACTAAGGGGCAGGAGACGCTGGTGGGAGTTGTGTACAGGCCACCTAACAGTAGTAGTGAGGTCGGAGATGGTATTAAACAGGAAATTAGAAATGTGTGCAATAAAGGAACAGCAGTTATACTGGGTGACTTCAATCTACATGTAGATTGGGTGAACCAAATTGGTAGAGGTGCTGAGGAAGAGGATTTCTTGGAATGTATGCGGGATGGTTTTTTGAACCTACATTTCGAGGAACCAACAAGAGAGCAGACTATTCTAGACTGGGTTTTGAGCAATGAGGAAGGGTTAATTAGCAATCTTGTCGTGAAAGGCCCCTTGGGTAAGAGTGACCATAATATGGTGGAATTCTTCATTAAGATGGAGAGTGACATAGTTAATTCAGAAACAAAGGTTCTGAACTTAAAGAGGGGTAACTTTGAAGGTATGAGACGTGAATTAGCTAAGATAGACTGGCAAATGACACTTAAAGGATTGACGATGGATATGCAATGGCAAGCATTTAAAGATTGCATGGATGAACTACAACAATTGTTCATCCCAGTTTGGCAAAAGAATAAATCAAGGAAGGTAGTGCACCCGTGGCTGACAAGAGAAATTAGGGATAGTATCAATTCCAAAGAAGAAGCATACAAATTAGCCAGAAAATGTGGCTCACCTGAGGACTGGGAGAAATTCAGAGTTCAGCAGAGGAGGACAAAGGGCTTAATTAGGAAGGGGAAAAATGATTATGAGAGAAAACTGGCAGGGAACATAAAAACTGACTGTAAAAGCTTTTATAGATATGTAAAAAGGAAAAGACTTGTAAAGACAAATGTAGGTCCCCTACAGACAGAAACAGGTGAATTGATTATGGGGAGCAAGGACATGGCAGACCAATTGAATAATTACTTTGGTTCTGTCTTCACTAAGGAGGACATAAATAATCTTCCAGAAATAGTAGGGGACAGAGGGTCCAGTGAGATGGAGGAACTGAGCGAAATACATGTTAGTAGGGAAGTGGTGTTAGGTAAATTGAAGGGATTAAAGGCAGATAAATCCCCAGGGCCAGATGGTCTGCATCCCAGAGTGCTTAAGGAAGTAGTCCAAGAAATAGTGGATGCATTAGTGATAATTTTTCAAATCTCGTTAGATTCTGGACTAGTTCCTGAGGATTGGAGGGTGGCTAATGTAACCCCACTTTTTAAAAAAGGAGGGAGAGAGAAACCGGGGAATTATAGACCGGTTAGCCTAACATCGGTGGTGGGGAAACTGCTGGAGTCAGTTATCAAAGATGTGATAACAGCACATTTGGAAAGCAGTGAAATCATCGGACAAAGTCAGCATGGATTTTTGAAAGGAAAATCATGTCTGGCGAATCTCATAGAATTTTTTGAGGATGTGATTAGTAGAGTGGATAGGGGAGAACCAGTGGATGTGGTATATTTGGATTTTCAAAAGGCTTTTGACAAGGTCCCACACAGGAGATTAATGTGCAAACTTAAAGCACACAGTATTGGGGGTAAGGTATTGATGTGAATAGAGAATTGGTTAGCAGACAGGAAGCAAAGAGTGGGAATAAATGGGACCTTTTCAGAATGGCAGGCGGTGACTAGTGGGGTACTGCAAGGCTCAGTGCTGGGACCCCAGTTGTTTACAATATATATTAATGACTTGGATGAGGGAATTAAATGCAGCATCTCCAAGTTTGCGGATGACACGAAGCTGGGCGGCAGTGTTAGCTGTAAGGAGGATGCTAAGGGGATGCAGGGTGACTTGGATAAGTTGGGTGAGTGGGCAAATTCATGGCAGATGCAATTTAATGTGGATAAATGTGAAGTTATCCACTTTGGTGGCAAAAATAGGAAAACAGATTATTATCTGAATGGTGGCCGATTAGGAAAAGGGGAGGTGCAACGAGACCTGGGTGTCATTATACACCAGTCATTGAAAGTGGGCATGCAGGTACAGCAGGCGGTGAAAAAGGCGAATGGTATGCTGGCATTTATAGCAAGAAGATTTGAGTACAGGTGCAGGGAGGTACTACTGCAGTTGTACAAGGCCGCGGTGAGACCACACCTGGAGTATTGTGTGCAGTCTTGGTCCCCTAATCTGAGGAAAGACATCCTTGCCATAGAGGGAGTACAAAGAAGGTTCACCAGGTTGATTCCTGGGATGGCAGGACTTTCATATGAAGAAAGACTGGATGAACTAGGCTTGGAATTTAGAAGATTGAGGGGGGATCGGATTGAAACGTATAAAATCCTAAAGGGATTGGACAGGCTAGATGCAGGAAGATTGTTCCCGATGTTGGGGAAGTCCAGAACGAGGGGTCACAGTTTGAGAATAAAGGCGAAGCCTTTTAGGACTGAGATTAAGAAAAACTTCTTCACACAGAGAGTGGTGAATCTGTGGAATTCTCTGCCACAGGAAACAGTTGAGGCCAGTTCATTGGCTATATTTAAGAGGGAGTTAGATATGGCCCTTGTGGCTACGGGGATCAGAGGGTATGGAGGGAAGGCTGGTGCAGGGTTCTGAGTTGGATGATTAGCCATGATCATAATAAATGGTGGTGCAGGCTCAAAGGGCCGAATGGCCTACTCCTGCACCTATTTTCTATGTTTTCTAATTATTATTATTGTATTTATTTTTATTTTTATATTTGTTTCTTTTGCACATTGGTTATTTGTCAGTCCAGTTTTTGTATAGTTTTTATTGATTTTATTTTATTTTTCTACTGTGAATGCCTGCAAGAAAATGAATCTCGTGGTAGTATATAGTGACATATATGTACTTTGATAATAAATTTACTTTGAACTTTGTTCCCCGTCCTCATCTGCTTTGCCCTTAAGTTCATCCATGCTCTTTATCAGTGGGCAAAGGAGCCTGTTTCTGTACTGAGTGGTGCTCTGCTGCTTCAATTTAGTTACTCCACTTGAAGAAAACTTAGTTTAGTTCTTGGAAGTATCACTGCAGAAGGAGTCAGCATAAAAATACATCCAAGACAAGATGTCATATTTGCAATCGAGTAGTTTGTTTCTTGGTTCACCTGAGAAAGAAAGATCTGGGTTGTCTCTGGAGACTGGAGTATGACAATTCCTTCATTCTATGTCATAATTTCCCTGCCTGTCGACACCCTTCACTGAATCTCTCCGACTCCGAGGGGTATACTGACGGAAGGGCTTCTGCGATGTCTTGTTACTGGTGTTTCCTGCCTATTGGCTGCATCTGCTCAGAAGGTAATCTAACGATGTAGTCAATTCCCACCACACACTGACACCCGCTGCACCACACAGCTCTCTTCACTACCCTCCACTTTACAATGTCACACCAAATCTACAGCACATAAGTGGGTTCTTTGACTCGAGGTACAGTAAGCTGCCTCTTAAAGTACATGAGCAAAGGTTTGCCTGGAGAGCTGTGAATGCAGCCTCAGTCTATTCTACAAACCAACCTTCCCTTCATTGACTCTGTCTACATTACCCTCGGGAAAGCAGCAACATAATCAAAGACTTCTCCCATCTCAGTTCTTCTGTCTTCTCCATCTCCCATCAGACATTCTGAAAGCATATACCACCACGCTCAAGGTCAGCATCTATCCCGTTGTTGAGAGACAATTGAATGGACCTCTTGTACTTTTAATATTCTGACCTACTTCATCGTAGTCCTTCCATCTCATCGTCTGCCTGCACTGCATTTCCCCTGTAACCACAACACTTTATTCCACGTTGTTTTCTCTTGTCCTACCTTAACGCACTGATGTGATGAAATGATCTGTGTATCATGGTACATGTGACAACAATAAACCGAGTTTAACAATTTACCGGATTACCTGTGTAAAAGATGCAAGTTCAGTTCTATTGACATAAATTATGTTCAACTTCACATAAAGGCATATACAAGACCTACAGATGTACTCACACACACACAGAAAGATGCACATACAAACGCAAGACACACACACAAAGACACATACGTGCAAAGACACACGCACACAGAAAGAGAGTGAATTTTAGTTGTCATCTCAGAAATGATACTGGAAGAAATATTGACTGATGGATAGCTGAACTGAAAATTTGCTGAAGACAGAATGGGTTGAATTGGCAGGAGGACCTTCATTCTCCAGGAAACAGGAGGGCGATGTTTTTAAATGAGGTGAGCTTTCCTTCACTTGCAGAGAAGAAAGTAACCAGGGAATGAGTAAATATGAGGTATTCTCTGATAAACCCAATAAAAGTTTCTCAAGAATCTTGCTTCCCTGGAATGTGATGAGATTGTCTAACTTGCTCCCACAAGATAGATGCATTCAAGATAAGAAAAGCAGGATAAGAAGAGAGAAATCAAAGGATAAGCTGGCCTGGCTTGGATGAAGAGAGAAGGGAGAAGCCTTATGTGTAACACAAACACCAGCTGCCATTGTGGGCCTGTGCCCACCTTTTGTACTATAAACATGATTTGACGTTTTGGAATAACTTGGATGTTGACTTCAAGAAATGTAAGATTACTTGCAATCTTCAGCTGGCAGAAGTTGATAGCTGGAAGAAAATATTGCATAATTTCTCCTGATGTTAAAACATCCTTCAATAAGAAATATATTTTATTTATTATTTATTTATTGAGTTACATCACAGAATAGGCCCTCCTGGCGCTTTGAACTGTGCTGCTCAGCCATTGCCAATTTAACCTTAGTTTTATCGCGGGACAATTTGCAATGAACAATTAACATACCAACTGGTATATCTTTGAACTGTGGGAGGAAACTGGAGTACCCAGAGGAAACCCACATAGTCAGGGGGAGAACATACAAACTTACAGGCAGCGATTGAGAGGTGAACCTGGGTTGCTGGTACAGCAAAGTGTTGTGCTAACCACTATGCTACCATCCTTGTAGAATTATTTTAAAATTGAAAGTTAAGTGTGCAGTGTTGCACTTTTGTAGGACCAACCAGTCTTACACAATGAACAGTAGGGTATTGAGGATTGTGGTAGAACAAAACGATCTGGGAATACAGGTCTATAATCCACTGACGGTGGCATCACATGTAGAAACGGTTGTAAAGAAAGCTTTTAGCACACTGGCCTTCATAAATGAAAGCACGAAGTACAGGAGATGAGATGTTATACAAGACATTGGTGAAGCCTAATTTGGAGTACTGTGGGCAGTTTGTGTGCAGGTTGAAAGAATACAGAGAAAATTTACAAGGATATTGCCAGGTCTGGAGGACCTGAGTTATAAGGAAAGATTAAATAGGTTAAGACTTTATTCCTTGGAATGCAGAAGATTGAGAGGAGATTTAATAGGTAAATGCAAACAGGTTTTTTCCACTGAGGTTGGTTGGGACTGCAACGAGAGGGTAAGAGAGAAAGGGGAAAAGTTTAAGGGGAACATGAGAGGAAATTGTTTCACTCAGAGGGTCATGAGAGTGTGGAACAAGCTGCCAACTGAAGTGGTGCATGCAAGCTCAATTTCAATGTCTCGGAGAAGTTTGGACAGGTACATGGATAGTAGGGATATGGAGGCCTATGATGCCAGTGCTGGTTGACGGAGAGTAAGCAGCTTAACAGGTTTGGCATGGATTAGATGGGCCGAAGTTCGGTTTCTGTGCTGTACTTTTCTATGACTCTGTGACTATAAGTACATAAGAAAAATGTGGACATACTGTGTTCGTGCTGGATGTATGGCAACAATTGCGGGCTGCCCAGCACAATCCTTGCTGATTTGATTTGACACAAATGACGCATTTCATTTCACTCTATATTTTGATGTACATGTGACAAATAAAGCTAGTATTTTTTTCTCTTTTAAACCTTAAAGATTTGCTTTGTTCAGTACATGCTACTCATTTAAGTGTTTCACTCTTCTTCCTACAATGGATAGGGTTATTAAACTTGTTGAGATTTTCTGCTAATTCTACTTTCCCCACTTGTCACGTAGCTATTCCTCTATTAGTCACTGTTAATTATAGTTGATGACTCAGTAGATAGATGAGTCAGATGTGTCTGGTGCTTTTGATGGGAAGACCTGATATTTGAGTAACTTAGCTCAAATTTCTCAACATGTCTATGTAAGTTTTAAGAAAGGATGTATTAATAATGCATCACCACAAGAGATTTTGCAGATGCTGGAAACGCAAAGCAATATACTCAAAATATTGGAGGAACTCAGCAGGCCAGGCAGCATCCATGGAAATGAACAAATAGTCGACGTTTTAGGCCAACACCTTTTATCAATCCTGAAGAAGGGTCTCGGCCCGAAACGGTGACTGTCTATTCATTTCCATGGACGCTGCCTGACCTGCTGAGTATTAATGACACACCTTTCATGACTTCAGCATATCCCAAATCCTTTTTCTTTTGCTTCAGTCGAGGCATTATTTGACATGTTTTCACTCTGATTCAGGAAATTGGCACAGTTAAAATTGTCGTAGGGCACCACGGTAACGTAGCAGTTAGCGTGACGCTATTACAGATTGGGGGTTCTGGAGCTCGGTGTTCAGTTCTGGTGCCATCTGTAAGGAGTTTGTGCGTTCTCCCCGTGAACTAATGGGATTCCTCTGGGTGCTCTGTTTTCACCCACAGTCCGAAGACGTATCGGTTAGTAGATTGATTGGTTGTTGTAAATTGTCCTGTGATTAGGCGAGGGTTAAATAGGTGGTTTTTTGGGCGGTGCAGCTCATTGAACTAGAAAGACCCATTCTGTGCTGTAACCAAATAAAAACAAATAAATAAATCTTCTAGCATTGCCAAAATTTTGGGAGTTTACCAATTTTCAGTGATGTGGTTACTTACAGTATATACATAGGCTGCCTCGCTACGCCATAGCTGACATATTAAGACAGCAAGAGGGGCTAGGAATTTGTTTTTATTTTACCTTGCGACTGTGTGAAACTGTAAGGGACCTGCCTCAACCCACTCACTTGCAGACATAGGTTTGAAGTGTACCATTTGTTAAAACTAATTGGCAGTGGTCGACAGGTGGTGTTGGAAAAGGAAAGACTGCCCTGAAGCAGTTGAGACTGCACTGAAGATGGGATTAAGCCCTTTGTTAGTGCAATTTTATCTCATCACAAATATCCAAGGATGCGGAAGTCTTGCACTGGCTTCTAACGGTTCCATTATCCAGCGTCGTTTCATCGACTCTAAAGAAGTTCAGAAATATATAATCTCCTTGAGATGGAGAATGTTGTGGTCAGAAACAAGGCAATGCAAAGCTGCCTAGAAAATCCTATACTGCAGAGAAAATTGCCATTTCTGGATTGTTTTTAATAGACTCAGCCAGGCAACTGAGAATAGGAAGGTCAATCAAAGAATTTGACCTGTAGACTCCAATATCAGTTAGCTCACTGTTTTCGCTGCTCTAGTCTAGTGCAGATGGAGGCCATTATTACTGTTCAATCACTCCCTGAATACATTGCTGCTTTTCTTTTCCCCTGGATCTCTGCAGCTTTCAAAAATCACTGTTCGGTAACAAAAAAAACCTTGCAGATGCCACTGAAGCGCTCAAGGAGTCAATTAGTTGCTGTCAATCAGGCTGGCCGTCTTCAGCCTGTGTGCTGTGAGCTTGGGTGGTGATAGATTAGTTTTTCTAACAGAAAATGAGGACAATTTTGTGCTTGTGAATGTGAAAGATGTTTCTGCTTGGCCAGGAGAGATAAAATGTGACTAGATATCCCAGATATACTGTAAGCCGTGACACCTCCATCCAAATATGATCAGATTTCAATCTCTTGTTGCCATGCCATGCTGGCCCAGTGTAGGTCACCCCAATCTGAACTCTAACCTCCTTTTTGATGGTCATTTTGAGTGGTGGGTCATCTCAGCATCTCACTAACTAACATCTAAAGCGAATGGAGTCCTCTTCCTGGAAAAGGCGATTACATCCCTCTTTTCCATTTCCACCTCTAACAGAGATTTATTGGCATCAGGATGTGCATTGGCAATATCGGAACCCAAGTGGTGACAAGAGCTTATTCATAATAATTCCAAAAGAACATCAGGGGCTCGGCCAAGCGACACCACAAGAAGTAACATTCTCAAAACTAGGACCCCGTGATTAACGCTAATCGGGCATCCGCTTAAATAATACAAGTAACATGTAATCCCTGACCCTATCAAAATAAGCTAAACAAGCTTAAACAGAAAGCCGCAAGAGTCTGCATTACAAAGAGTGAGTCATCGAGAAAAACACAAGAAAGTCTAAGCGATTAGTGGCTGTCATTTAACAACAATTAACCAATTCAGGTGCTCGGAGCCCAATGCTCTTCAGTGCCCCGCACAAGCCGGAAGAACTCATTACTCATTACAATTGGCTCAACTTTAAGAGTTTGAGGAGATTTGCTATGTCTTCAAAGACGCTTACAAATTTCTACAGACACATGGTGGACAACATTCTGACTAGTTGCATCACAGTCTGCTATGGAGATTCCAATGCACAGCGTTGCAAGAGGGTGCTAGGGCTGTCGACTCAGCCAGCTGCATCATGGCCACATCCTTTCCCAATATCAAGGACATCTTCAAGAGGCAGTGACTCAAGAGGGTGTTATCAATTTCTAAGGACCTTTACCAAATAGGACGTGCCTCCTTCTCATTATTACCATTGGGAAAGGGTAGAGGAGCCTGAAGATCCACACTCAAGATTCAAGATTCTAGATTCGAGTTTATTTATCATGTGTACATCAAAACATACAGCAAAAAGCATCATTTGTGTGGAAGACCAACACATCCGCCTGAGTGTTGGGGGAAGCTTGCAAGTGTCACCATACATTTCAGCATGAATAACCTTAATTTATCTTACTGCCAGTTATGCTGCTGACTTGTAGGGCAGCAATGAAGGTCTTCCATCTCTGCCTGTACTTGGCCATCAAAACCAATTTTGGTCTTGGTCTCGGCGGTGTTGTTCAGACCAAACATCAGAATGGAGAAGGAATGTGACCTAAGTGACTTCCACTGTGGAATGATTGTTAGTGTCTGTCAGGATGGCTTGAGTATCTCAGAAACTGCTGATCTCCCACACATCACTCTCTAGAGTTTACAGAGAACGGTGTGAGAAACAAAAAACATACAGTGAACAGTGGTTCTGTGGACAAAAAAGGTCTTATTAAAGATAGAGATCAGAGAAGAATGACCAGACTGGTACAAGCTGGCAGAAGGCGACAGTAACTCAAATAACCATGTGTTCCCGACAGTGGTGTGCGGAAGGGCATCTCTGAATGCACATGTTGATCCTTGAAGTAAAAATGAAGCAGCAGAAGACCACAAACATATACTCAATGGCCACTTGATTAGGCACAGGAGGAACTTAATAAAGAGACCTCTAAGTATAGATACAGTCAACACACAGAATTAAATTATAGTGATATATTATACAAGACTGCGAAGAAAAAGACTGTCTAAAACATGATATAAATGCAAAACAAAGATAATTCCCTGGTAGTGCAAGTGGTGGTCTGTAGTATTCCATTCTTAAGGTAGGATTAAGGTGTAATAAAAGCATTACAACAGTGGTGTGCAGAAGAGTGTCTGAATGCACAACACATTGAACCTTGGAGTGGATGGGCTACAGCAGCAGAAGACCATGAGCATGTACTCAGTGGCCATTTCTGTTAGTCTGACATCAGTGGTTGGGAAGTTGTTGGAATCGATTGTTAGGGATGAGATTATGGAGTACCTGGAGACACATGACAAGATAGGCCAAAGCCAGCATAGTTTCCTGAAAGGAAAATCTTGCCTGACAAACCTACTGCAATTCTTTGAGGAAATTACAAGCAGGGTAGTCAAAAGCGATGCAGTAGACGTGGTGTACTTGGATTTTCAGAAGGCCTTTGACAAGGTGCTGCAAATCAGGCTGTTTAGCAAGATAAGATCCCATGGAATTGCAGGGACATTACTAGCATGGGTGGAGCATTGGCTGGTCGGCAGAAAACAGAGTGGGAATAAAGGGATCCTATTCTGGCTGGCTGCCGGTTACCAGTGGAGTTCCACAGGGGTTGGTGTTGGGACTGCTGTTTTTTATGATGCACGTCAATGATTTGGACTACGGTATTAATGGATTTGTGGCTAACTTTGCTGATGATACAAAGATAGGTGGAGGAGCAAGTAGTGTTGAGGAAGCAGAGAGCCTGCAGAGAGACTTAGATAGTTTAGGGGAATGGGCAACCAAGTGGCAAATGAAATACAATGTTTGAAAGTGTATGGTATTCCACTTTGGTGGAAGAAATAAACGGGTAGACTATTATTTAGATGGGGAGAGAATTCAAAATGCAGAGATGCAAAGGGACTTCGGAGTCCTTGTGCAAGATACCCTAAAGATTAACCTCCAGGTTGAGTTGGTTGTGAAGAATAAAGTCAGCAGGCCAGGCAGCATCTATGGAAAAGGGTACACAGTCGAGATGTTTCAGCCCAAGACCCTTCATCGGGACTGGTACACTGTTGGTAACTGTAGATACTGTATTCCAATTTTTTGTACTGTGTTAGTGCAATATTTATGATCAAAGTACATATATGCTACAATGTGCTACCGTGAGATTCATTTTCTTGCAGGCATTCACAGTAAAACAAGGAAGTACAACAGGATCAATGAAAAATTACACACAAACTAAGACTGACACACAACCAATGTGCAAAAGAAGGCAAACTGTGCAAGTGAAAAATAATAGTCAGAAAAACACGTAAATAAATGAGTCCACAGGTTGTGGAATCTGCTCAGTGTTGAGATAGAGAAGTTATCCAAGACTGTTCAGGAGCCTGATGGTTGTAGGGTAATAACTGTTCCTGAACCTGGTGGTGGTGGGCCTGAGGCTGCTGTTCCTTCTATCCAATTGTAGTAGTGAGAAGAGAGCATGGTCTGCATGATGGAGTCCTTGATGATGGATGCTGCTTTCTTGTGGCAGTGCTCTTTCTAAGCGTATTCCACGGTGGAGAGGGTTTGCTTGAGATGGACTCAACTGTATCAACCAGTTTCTGTAGAGTTTTCCATTCAGAATGAGATATTGTCTTTCACTAGGTTGGTTCTTGCTCGTTAAACCAGGATCTGAGAGCCCACAGTTTTCTCTCACCTTAAACCTATGCCCTCTTGCTTTTGAAATCTGTACTGTGGGGAAAAAAAGTCTTTCAAAGAACAAAACATATATTGTGTTTACCAAAAGAGTTAGAGGATGAATCATTACCCTTGAGAAGTAAGAACAAGAATGGATCATGTACCTCCTGGGCCATCTACACCATTCAGTATGACCATGACTGATCTAATCTTGGTCTCAGCCTGATCCCTGTAATTCCTGACATCCTATTGTCCAAAAGATTTTCTCAGTCAACAATATGTTTAATGATTCAGCGGGGTTCATTGAGTCAGATTCATAGAGTTAATATCACCAGCATATGTTGTGAAACTTGTTTTGCAGCAGCAGCACATTGCAATACATAATAATTGAAGAAAACTATAAATTACAATAAGAAATATATATAAACAAATTAAGTAAGTTGTTGAACAGAAAGAAAAAGTAGTGAGGTAGTGTTCATTGGTCCATTGTCCATTCAGAAATCTGATGGCAGAGGGGAAGAAACTGTCCCTGAAATATTGAGTATGTGTCTTTAGGCTCCTGTACCTCAACCTTGATGGTAGCAATGAGAAGAGGGCATGTCCTGGGTGAAAGTGGTCCTTAATTATGGATGCCACCTTCTTGAGGTGTTACATATCCCGTGAGCATGACGCAATTGTCTTGTGAGCATTATGTCATTATCTCGTGATGGGCATGATGTAATTGTCTCATGACCATGGGGTGATGTGATGTCACGTGATGGCATGGTATAAAAGAAAAAGCCCGCCACGGTGATGCAGGTCTCATTTTTATTTTTAGTGTAACATTGTGCCGGCAGTTTCGCAAATCGCTGCCAGTTTTTGTTTGTTGCATGTTTATTTTTCCCTTACAGTCTAGTATTGGAGAGTGAAGGCATTTACCAGAGTTATCCAAGTTCATAGAATTGGGTAAAGTTCATGTTGTTCAGCTTCTTGGGAATGATCGACCTTTTTAATCTTCGTTCGGGAATTGTGGCATGCACATTTGAGTAAAACCCCTGCCAGGGCGGGAAGGTTTGTGCAGTGACCACCCTCCAGTCAAAAGGTCAGTTCCTTTATTTCTTCGTGATTCCTTTGGACAAGCCATCTCTCGGCTGAGATCGACTGATTCGTCATTGCTACGAAAAAATCGTTGTTTCAGGGAAGTCTCTCCCTAATGACTGTATAAATCACATGGAATTTTGAATTTACCACTTTAAGTCTGTGCTTGGATGAGAACTCGTAAGAACAGTTGATAAGTTTAACTGTTCGTTTCATATAGTCGCCTAACTGTTAACTTCCGTTTAAGTTAGTCGTTCGTTTACTTTTCGATGTTTTGAGTAGAGGTTAATAAGTATCATTGTATATTTATAAAACCTGACTCAATTTTGTATGCATTGTTGCTGGACACGTAACAGAGGCAAAACCCTTTGAAGACGTACTCAATGCCGGGGAGACGAGTGCCGATGATGGAGCTGGCTGAGTTCACAACTCAGTGGAGGGCAGTGGCCCCTTCATACCAGGTTTTGATGCAACTAGTTAAAATGCTCTCCACGGTACACCTGTAGAAATTTGCAAGAGTCCTTGGTGACATACCAGGTCTCCTCAAACTCCAAATGAAATACAGCCGCTGTCATGCTTTCTTTGTAATTTCATGAATATGTAGAGCTCTGTAGCTCAGAAACAGGCCCCTCAGCTCATCCAGTCTGTACCAAGCTGTTATTCTGCCTTGTCCCATCGACCCGCATCTGGACTATTATCATCGTCATCATTAAGTGCCGTGTTGTTTGACGTGGGCAATCAAGGTCCATGACCACAATAGTTCTTAGCCTTCTTCTGGGCAGTGTCTTTACAAGCCGAAAGACCCCAGCCATTATCAATATGCTTCAGGGATTGTCTGCCTGGTGTCAGTGGGTGGGTAACCAGCACTTGTGATATGCAGCGGCTGCTCAGACAGCCATCCACCACTTGCTGCAATGGCTTCACGTGACTCTGCTCGGTGGGGGGTGGGGTGGTCCTAGACAGGTTTTACACCTTGCCCAAGGGTGACCTGCAGGCTAGTGGAGGGAAGGAGTGCCTTACACCTCCTTTGGTAGAGTCATATCTCCACTCTGCCACCCCGACCTGGACCAGAGGCTTTCCTTGCTCTCTCCCATGCATGCACTTATCCAAACATGACCCTCAAGGCCTTCCTCATCATAAGTGAGGAAACAATGTTCTAACTCTGGATTCCCACAAAGAAGTATCGGGTGCAGTTTGATGGGACGAGGCAGATTAAATGTTTGGCATGGACTAGATGGGCTGAAGGGACTGTCTCTGAGTGGCAGTGTACTGTGACTCAATGACTCTATGACTCCAAGTATCATTTCAACATCTATCACATCAAGCCCTTTCATAGTCTTGCATATTTCACTGAGATCATCCCTCATTTATCTAAGTTTCAGGAACTTAGTTTTGAGGAAAATCCCATTCTGCTCTATTGTTACTTCAGTCTCATTCAATCATCTTCCCTCTTCCTCCAAAGCAAATGCTTTCCGCTTTAAATAAGCTTTAACTTGTCCAAACTATACAACTCACTTTTGCCCTGCACAGTTGTAAGTCTTCCTTACTTTTGTACTCCATTACCTTTATTTTCTAAGAACCTGTTCAAACACACATAATTCCATCGTCAGGCACTAATATTTCTTCAAAATCTTTCACCATACTTTCCCATGGAAGATTTATGTCTGGGACTCCCGTCAAGAAAGAGGTTACGCAGCATCCATGCCATGGCCACTAGACTCAAAGATAGTTACTTCTCCCAAGCCATCAGGCTGATCAACAGCTCCACCCATTAACCCAGCACAAGCTCCCTCCACCACCACCACTCCATACACATCACCTAGCGTCACATTATGTACATACAATCAGGCTATGTATATAACAGTTACTTGTACATTGTATTTTATAGGATTGCTTTTATATTTATAATTATTGTGTTGTTTTTATTTCTTTTTATTATGTTCTTTATGCTTATTGAGTTTTTTTATGCCGCATTGGATCTGGAGTAACAATCACTTTGCTCTTCTTTATACTCGTGTACTGAAGAATGACAATAAACAATCTTCAACCTTGAATCTTGAAAGAAACCAGGAATAAAAATTCCGTTCTGATAACATGCTTACTGCACGGCGCGGTGAAGTCACACACTGCTTCTCAAATTCACCTCCACAGATCACAATGGGGTAGAATGTCAGAAATGAAGAACTGAACGCAAACCAGGGCTTTAGGTCTTCGATCAGTAGTATGGCTAGGTTAGTGAAGATCGGTGGAGCCATTTTTAGTGAACTCAGTGACTGCTTGATCACGCTATTACACAAGAAAACACATTTCATTTGTTGTCCAGAATCTCTTTAGAGACCCAGGGGATCATTGAGCTATCAACAATGCCACACGAGTCACCCCATATTTCATACAAGACCTCCCCGATTACAAAATGATTCTGGCATTGAAAGGCGTGTCATATGAAGACCATTTGATGGTTCTAGGCCTGTACTCACCGGATTTCAGAAGCATGAGTCCAGTACTCTCATGGCGTGTGGGAAGAAACATCTAACAGTTCTTGTCCTAATACTACGGTGCCGCCTGCCTGATGGTAGGGGGTCAAAGAGATTGTTGGATGGATGAGAGGGTTCATTGATGATGCTAAGGGCTCTACATAAGCTGCACTCCTGATGGGTGGAAGAGAGACCCTGATGATCTTCTCAGCAGTTCTGCAGTCCTTGCAGTCCGTTATAGGGCCTTGCAGCCAGATGCCTTGCAATTCCCACACCAGACTTGACATACTTGATGGTTCTACCTGACTTTCTTCCCAAAAATGTGAGCCCCCCAACACAAGCCACAAGAGGTGGGGGCTAAGAGAAGCAGAGGAGAGCCGGGAGCAATGAGCAGATCACTCACTCACTCCCTGAGTCAGTGCGGCGGGCTGGCGGGAACTCTTTCTGCGCCTGCTCGCTCCTCTGTCGCTGTTTCTGTTCCTTTCTGACTTACAAAACGTTCGCTGGAACAGAACCCTGTTGTAACGTCAAGAGTTCTTGCAGATGGAAACAGTTATGGCATCTGGTAGATGAACTAAGCTCTGATTTATTTGTGCTTTCATTGTGAATCTTTTAGTCTGCTGGGAGCAGACTCCATAGGAAAATAATAAACCCTATGAACTGACACATTTCTCTCTGAATACCTATCTGGGCAATGAATCAGGTTCTTAGCAAATATCTCCTTTTAAGCAAATAGGTCAGTGTCTCCATCATGTGTAGACAAAGTGGTACAAATTGTACAAACAAGTGTTAAGGTCTCAGCATCTGGGCGCCACAGTAATGTAGTGGTTAGTGTGATGCTATTACAGCTCGGGGCATAGAGTTTGGAGTTCAATTCCAGCACCACCTGTGGTGATATCACGTGCAATGATGTGCCAGTTCCTGATTGGACAGCACTGAGCATGTGCGGGGTTTGCCAGAATGTATCAGCATGTGGCGGGGTTAAGATGTGTTTGTTTCTTTCTGTAAATAAAAGTTCTCTAATTCTTCCAGAATATGATTCTTTGTTGTTAACCCATGGAATGTTTAAATAGAAGTAACATAACATGGTGTCAGAAGTGGTTCTGGAAGATTAATAAGGGAGAATCGAGAATCGAAGATCATCGAAAAAAAAGAAAAAAGGTTTGAACGGTAATCAGTAATATGGAAGGTTTATAACCCCCACAAAAATTGCAGCTGACTGGTAATGTAGTGGAGAATTGGAGGATCTTCAAGCAACAGTTTGAACTGTACTTATTGGCGATCGATTATGAAGAGAAATCGGATGAAACCAAAGCTGTGCTTTTGCTCCATACAATCGGGAATGAAGTGTTAGAGATATATAATAATTTTCTCTTTGAAGATGGAGATAATTTCAGTTTAAAGTTGATAATGGGCAGATTTGAAGTATTTTGTATACTTCAGTGCAATTTAACGTATGAACGGTATAAATTCTTCACATGTGCGCAGAAGGCTACTGAAACAATTGATCAGTGTGTGTAACACACATAAAAATTGCTGGTGAACGCAGCAGGCCAGGCAGAATCTATAGGAAGAGGTACAGTCGACGTTTCGGGCCGAGACCCCTTGTCAGGACTAACTGAAAGAAGAGATAGTAAGAGATTTGTAAGTGGGAGGGCGAGGGGGAGATCCAAAATGATAGGAGAAGACAGGAGGGGGAGGGATGGAGCTAGGAGCTGGAAAGTTGATTGACAAAGGGGATATAGAAGATCTCTCTCTCTCCCTTTTTCTCCCTCCGTCCCTCTCACTATACTCCTTGCCCACCCTCTGGGCATCCCCCCTCCCCCTTTCTTTCTCCCTAGGCCTCCGGTCCCATGATCCTCTCTCATCCCCTTTGTCAATCAACTTTCCAGCTCTTGGCTCCATCCCTCCCCCTCCTGTCTTCTCCTATCATTTTGGATCTCCCCGTCCCCCTCCCACTTTCAAATCTCTTACTATCTCTTCTTTCAGTTAGTCCTGATGAAGGGTCTCAGCCTGAAACGTTGACTTACCTCTTCCTGTAGATGCTGCCTGGCCTGCTGTGTTCACCAGCAATTTTTATGTGTGTTGCTTGAAATTCCAGCATCTGCAGATTTCCTCGTGTTTGCGTTTGATCAGTATGTGACTGAGTTAAGAAAGCGTAGTAGAACATGTGAGTTTGGATTGCTCACAGACTCTCTTATTAAAGATAGACTGGTTTGTGGCTTTCGAGATAATGCTCTGAGAGAAAGGCTTTTGCATGAGCAAGATTTAAATTTTGAACAAGCTTTCGCACTCTGCAAAGCTTTTGAGACCATAATGTCGCAGACTGAAGAGCCTTTTGTTAAAAACTGCAATGTAAGCACTGTAAAAAAGCACGAATATATCAAGAAATATAATAATACATTGATAAAACCAACGGAGCACAAGTCAGCATTTGAAAAAAAAGTCATGTGATCGCTGTGCACGGGAACACCGTCCAAGTCAGTGTTTTTCATATGGCAAAATTTGCTACAACTGCGGTAAGATTAATCATTTTTCACGCTGTTGTAGAAGTAGAAAGCAGGAAAATGAAATGAAACAAGTAAATGTAGTGATTGAAGATGAATGAGAGGAATTTTATATCGATGCGCTTTATGAAAATGCTGATATGGAGAATGTAAAAGCAGTAGTTGCAGTGTCTGAGACGACCAAACAGGAGACAATTGATGATGTGAAAAAGCAATGGCAGGAAGAGGTTGCTTCAATGCAAGCAATAATGAAAGAGACACTGAGACAATATGAGATTCAGTCTGATCACTGTCTAGAGCAAGAACGCTCACAGTGGGCACAGTATAAGCAAGAAGTGAAAGCACAAGTGAAGGAATTGAGAAGTTTTATTGAAATGATGAAGTCTCAGCATAAAAAAGAGATTACACAGTTAATGAAAGAATTAGATGAAGAAAAGAAGATTCGTATTTCATTACAAATGGAAGTGGAAGGAATTAGGAAAGATACAGCCCAAACAGAAGCAGGGAAGCAGATTGCTGAGGAGGATAGCGTGAACTGCTTACCTGAAATTCCAGATTCTAACCAGGAGGCATTTGAGAGTATACCAAAAAGTTTAGTTGAGATACATAAAGAAAAGCTTAAAGCAGGAAAGAAGATAAAGAAGAAGCACATGAAGAGCAATGGCCAAGATAGCGAAGAGCCAACTTCAGAGTTTCCGTTAGCTGATTTGTTTATTGGTTAATGTTGTTACTTGTTTTTCTTTTTAAGGAAAAGAAGATGTGATTCTTCAGAAATTCAGTTAACTGATGCAGACGAGACAAAACATGTAAATAGTAACAAGGAAACACAAGATCTGTGTGTACCACTTAGGAGGTCTACTCATGTTCGTAAACCCACAGAGAGACTGATAGAGACTTGCTGAATTATATATTTCTTTTGATTAATGTTGTTCTTTATTTTTTCTTTTTAAGGAAGGGAAGATGTGGTGATATCACGTGCAATGATGTGCCAGTTCCTGATTGGACAGCACTGAGCATGTGCGGGGTTTGCCAGAATGTATCAGCATGTGGCGGGGTTAAGATGTGTTTGTTTATTTCTGTAAATAAAAGTTTGTCTAGTTCTTCTAGAATATGATTCTTTGTTGTTAACCCCAAGGAATGTTTAAATAGAAGCAACATAACACCACCGTAGGGAATTTGTACGTTCTCCCCACGAACTCACGGATTTCCTCCAGATGCTCTGGTCTCCTCGCACAGTCCAAAGACGTACCAGTTAGTAGGCTAATTGGTCTTTGTAAATTGTCCTGTAATTAGACTATGATTAAAAAAATTGGGTTGCTGGGCCTGGAGGAAGAAGCTGTATCCCATCCTAATAGTTCTTGTCCTAATACTATGGTACCTCCTTCCTGATTGTACAGGATTGATGAGATTGTTGGACAGATGAGAAGGATCATTGACAATGCTAAAGGCCCTACATAAGCTGCACTCCTGATGCATTCTGTGCTCCAAATTCCACACTGTATCTCTAAATAAAATAAATAAAAATCTGTGCGGGTGACATCTGGTATAACAGAATGCCATGGGCACCATGGTACAATACAAACTACACCTGTAACCCAAGGGAAATAATATGTCTTGGCAAGTTGATTCATTTTAATTCAAACCTAGGCATTTGTTAAATCTAGGTGTGGTTTGTAATTAAGAAGAGACCTCCTTAAGCAAGCAGGAGGAATCTAGTTTCCCCTTGCCTATAAAGCTCACCAGTAATTCATGGTTCACAGCCGCCTCAGTAGGTAAGATCCATTTTCCAACACAGTCTACAGTGCAAAGCGTGTCATGATTGATGACATGTAGGACCCTTCCCCCCCAACCCCCACCCCTTTCCCTTCTCCTGACTACTCTTACAAGTTCCAATGGAGGAAAGGCCCAGGCCAGACTGAGCCTATTTCCCAGCGGGCCTGAGTCCACAGCACGAGCCATCATAATTCAGAAATAATTGGCTGACCACTGTTAAAAGCAACAAAGTGACTGGTGTGGAAAATAGAAATTTGTACTCGGCCGCCGAGAAATGTCTAATTTAATCCCTCTGCAAATGTTTCTGTATGTCCCAAAGTCAACCACACAGTAACTTATTTGTCCTAACACACTGATAGGAAAGGGGTTGTGAAGGAAGACGTATAAACGAGAAGTCAGTTAGTTTGTTTGTGAAGAAGAATGATTCATCATGAATTAGAAAGGAGAATCCTCATGGGCTACTAAATAAATTCTGCTGTAGCTTGACTATTCCGATGCACATCTAGCTGGGTTCTCTCCTTTTGCTCAGCCCATGTCCAAGATAAAGTTCACCCAAAACCTGGCAGCCTGTGTCCTTATTGCCACAAATCCACAGGACCAGGGGTGTGGGCCGGGCCAGTTCTGTTCACTGCTCAGTGACATTGACTCTGCTCTTCGCTGCACTGAGGCTGAGGATGTGGGCCTGCTCCGCTACTCCAGGCTTCACTTTCCTTGTAAATGCTATCGGCTTACTTTTACTGTTTGCGCAATTTGTTTTTTATTCTCTGTCTCTGTACATTTTTTTTCTTTATGTGTTCTTTTTCATTTTTGTTTTGTGACTCCCTGTAAGGAGATAAACCTCAACATTGTATAATGTATACGTACTTTGATAGTAAATCTACTTTGAACTTTGCTCTCTCGTTCAGACTGGCTTCTGTTTAAGTGTCACCTTGTTTTCAGATCTTTACATCTCTCTTGCTTTCCCGAGATCTCTCAGTCTTTCAATTCTGGATTCTTCATCATCCCGAGATTTGATTACTGCGCCATTGCCATCTATTCCTTTGGCTGGTTGCTGGAAGTCTCTCTGCTTTTTGTTGAAGGGGAAAGGATAGTGAGGGCTAATAACTAGTGAATAGGAATGTGGAATGTGCTAATGTGGTAACAGCAAACTGCTGACAAAAGTAGAGACATGGGATGCAGTACCCAAGTTTCAGCAGCTTCACGTATTTTGTTATAGTGTGCACCCACTGATATAATAGAAAATAGGATTCACTGTCAGACCTGTGGATAGTCATTAAGTAATCAGAGCTTACAGTAGTTTGTTATTTAATGAAGTCTCCTGTCACCAATATTCTGTTATCAAAATGGTAATTAATCAACTGAGAACAGAAAAGCCATACCAGAGTTGCGATCAAGTAGATCAGCTTTGGCTGCCAGTGTTATTAAATCGCGTGTTATTTCAAACTCCAACTCTGTGTGAACTTTCAGTTTGCACCTATACTTTTTTTCCATCTTTTAAGCACACCTTAAAAGGTGTGGTGAAGTTTTGGTGAAGTTCTCATAATCTGCCTTAATGTTCCCATAAACCTGAGAAAATCTGCAGATACTGGAAGCCCAAGCAACATACACAAAGTGCTGGAGGATCTAAGCAGGCCAGGCAGCATCTATAGAAAAGGGTAAACAGTTGACATCTCTGTTTGGCAGCCTGAATTCCTCCAGCATTTTGTGTATGTTGCTTAATATTCCCATAATAGTTCAGTCTTGAATTGTGTTGGGAAACTTTTCTGTAGAGCTACCGTTGAAAGTGTCCTGCAGGTCACTTCAACCAATCACCCACTGTCCAGATCACGTTCTCTTCTCACTACTACCAATCTATTGTATTGCTTTATTTCTCCCTAAATGCCTGCAAGGAAATGAATCTGAAGGTGTTATATAGTAACATATACGTGCTTTGGTAATAAGTAGGGGAAGGAGTACAACTTAGCAGGTGAGACAAGGTGAGGAGGAAGGTGAATGTGTAGAGGAGGAAAGTGAAGTAAGAAGGGAGATAATAGGTGGAAGAGATAAAGAGCTGAAGAAGGATGAATCTAATAGGAGAGGAGCGTGGACTGTGGAAGAGAGGGTTAGGAGAAAAAGAACCAGAGGAAGGTGATGGGCAGGTGAGGAGAAAAGAAGGTGTGAGAGGGTAACCAGAATGGGATTGGGATTGGGAAAAAAAGAGAAGGAGGAACGGGTGGAAAATACTGGAAGTTGGAGAAATTCATGTTTCTGTCATCAGGTTGAAGGTTAATCAGATGGAATATGATGTGTTGCTCCCCCAACCTGAGTTTACCTTCATCATGGCAGTAGAGGAAGCCAGCGACAGACATGTCGGAATGGGAATGGGAAGCCAAATTGAAATGTTATGGCTTATCAAGTTACAAAAATTTGCCCTTACAAAGTACACTACCTCACTTTTTTTAATATACAGTATTTCTGTTTTTGCACATTAAAAAAAATCTATTCAATATATGTAATTGATTTACTTGTTTATTTATTATTGTGTTTTTATTTTAATTATTATTATTATTATTATTTTCTCTCTCTGCTAGTTTATGTATTGCATCGAACTGCTGCTGCTGTTAACAAATTTCACATGACATGCCAGTGATAATAAACCTGATTCTGATCCTGAAAAATCTAAGATATAATCAAAATCAGACTGTTTAACATCACTGGCATATGTTGTGAAATATGTTGTTTTACAACAGCAGTATTTGCAATACATAATAAAAACTATAAATTCCAATAAGAAATATATATTAAAATTAATTTGAATAAGTAATGTGAAAAGAAAGAAAAAAAAGGAAGTATAGTGAGGTGGTGTTCATGGATTCATTGTCTATTCAGAAATCTGATGGTGAAAAGGAAGAAGTTATTACTAAAACGTTGAGTGTGTATCTAAAGGTTTCTGTACCTCAACTTGATGGTAGCAATGAGAAGAGGGCATGGCCTGGGTGATGGCGGTCCTTAATGATGGATGCCACCTTTTCGAGGCATTGCTTTTTGAAGATGTCTTCAGTGCTGGGAAGGCTGCTACTCATGATGATCTAGCTGAGTCTGCAACTTTCTGCCACTTTTTTTGTTCCTGAGCAATGGCCCCTACATACCAGATGGTGATGGAACCAGTTAGAATGCTCGCCGTGGTACATATGTAGGAATCTGCGAGAGTCTTTGGTGACATACCAAGTCTCTTCAAACTCCTAATGACACATAGCCACTGTTGTGCCTTCTTTGTAATTGCATCAACATGTTGGGCTACACCTGGGGACAACTTAAAAGACTGATGCAGGACAGAGGACTCCGGTGAGCTGCTGTCAGTGGGGTACAGCAGGGTGATGGGCTTAAGAAGTAAATACCTGTGCTGTCCAAGTTGCTTACCTGAACTAGTCCTACCTGCATGCATTTGCCACTTATCCCTTTGAACCAAGAGATCCCAACAATCTTTTTATGACAGGGACCAATACTATAAAGCATTGGGCCTGTGGATCCCAGGTTGGGAACCCCTGCTCTAAACCTTTCAAAGATCTTCCAAACATATTATTGCACCAACCTCTACCACTTGTTCTGGTAGTTCGTTCTACAAACCTACCACCCTCTACGTAAAATTATGCCCCTCGGATCACCCTTAAATCTTTCCTGCCTCACCTTGGGCCCATGTCCTCTAGTTTAGATGATGCTGAACAAATTCTAAGTGGAACCATAATCCAGAGGACTAAATGACTGAAGAGTTCACCATTAACTTTTAACATCATATTTGTCAAAAATGATAAAGTGCAGGAGAAAGAACCAGGCCATAAGACCATAAGGCATCAGAGTAGAATTAGGCCATTTGGCCAATTAGTTCTGCTCCAAATCAGCCATGGGGTCCCTCACATCCATACTGCTGATCATATGAAAAGGACTGATCTTCTACCTTGAAGACCTGAAGAAGGGTTTTGGCCTAAAACGTTAACTGTCTATTCATTTCCCTAGATGCTGCCTGGCCCACTGGGTTCCTCCACCATTCTGTGTGTGATTTTTTTTTTGTATTTCCAGCATCTGCAGACTTCCTCCTGTTAATGATCTTCTAGCAACACACATCAAAGTTGCTGATGAACGCAGCAGGCCAGGCAGCATCTCTAGGAAGAGGTACAGTCGACGTTTCAGGCCGAGACCATTAGGAGTTTGAAGAGAGTTGGTATGTCACCAAAGACTCTCGCAGATTCCTACAGATGTACCACGGCGAACATTCTAACTGGTTCCATCACCATCTGGTATGTAGGGGCCATTGCTCAGGAACAAAAAAAGTGGCAGAAAGTTGCAGACTCAGCTAAATCATCATGATCTTCTACCTTCCTTTCCAGATCTCCTAACCACTGGATCCAAAATCTACTGATCCTTGCCTTGAAAACAACTATCTCAGTTTTTTACTTTCATTGTCAGTCCTTTTGCTTAACAAATTACTTTGTTGGTTTAAGTTAACTATCTTTCAGTATCTTACAGAGATTATTAACATTGCACTGAAGTCTGTGATCCAATTATCCCTACTTACACACAACGCATACGTGCTACTAGGCTCTCAGAGCGGATTTTCCACTGATATCCTTCCGCCTCTACCTCCTTAGGAATCCGCAGAGATTTGGCATGACATCTAAAACTTTGACAATCTTCTGTAGATGTGTAGTGGAGAGTATATTGACTGGCTGCATCACAGCCTGGTATGGAAACACCAATGCCTTTAAACAGAAAATCCTACAAAAGGTAATGGATTTGGCCCAGTACATCACAGGTAAAACCCTCCCAACCATTGAGCACATCTGCATGAAACGCTGTCATAAGAAAGCAGCACAAATTATCAGAAATCCTTGCTACCCAGCCCAGGCTCTTTTCTTGCTGCTGCCATCAGGTAGAAGGTAAAAGAGCTTCGAGACCCACACCACCAAGTTCAAGAACAGATACTACCCCTCAACCATCAGGCTCGCAAACAAACGGGGATAACTACACTCACTTGCCCTTCCATTGAGATGATCCCACAACCAATGATCTCACTTTAAGGACTCTTTATCTCATTATCTCATGTTCTTATTATTTATTGCTATGTGTTGAGATTTGCATTTGCGCAGTTTTGTTGTCTTCTGCACTCTGGTTGATCTGTCATTGATCCTGTTGTAGTTACTATACTATAGATCTGCTGAGTGTAACACATGTGTAGTGCTGGTCTGGTCTTATGTGCCTGGTTGCTGCACTCTTTCTGAGAAAAATCTAATTATATAGTACTAAACTAAGTGCTAGTGAGCCATCAAAAGCTCTAGGCATTGAAAGGAGGCAGCGAATCAAAAACCCAACATATTCTGGAAGTAAGCTTTGTTTATAAAAAAATACCAATATATACAAAATATTTACATTAGTAAGAACAATTCAAAACTCCAACATTCTGTTTAAGTTTCAAAATCTCAGATATCAAATGAAAACCAAATTCTTTTATCATTAGAATAAGTGTGAATCATCGGATAACCTTCATTACTTCAAGTTGTCGAATTAATTAGATCTAGTGGTATTCCCTACTTAAAGGTTTACAGACTAACATTTGTCTTTCTATTTATCCCTAGCTAGTTAGGAAACTAATCAAATTCCTAAGTTTAAATACTATGGTTAACCTCAGTTTCATTTCAGGTCAATATGTCTAATTCTCCAAATTCACAACTTCTAAACAAATGAAGTCTTATTCAGTCACTTATCAAAGTCCTGGCAAAAATAATCAGTTCTTCCAGAAAATAAAATTCAGATCCTTTGAATGAAAAATAAACTTATACATCCAGCTGTATTAAGTCCTCTACGCCTTGATGCATTCTGTTCCCGCGCTGGTTCTTCCATCTTGGGTGGCTTGCCATCTCATTTCTTGGTTCGTTGGATGAAATAGTGGGTCATCTATGGAAAGTCGATTCACAATACTTACACAAAAAAACCTGAGCAAATCCCTTGGTGTAATTTAACAGAAGTAATTCCCGGTTACACGGTAGAGATGTTGGACACCACTCTCTGCCGATATTGTCTTGTGATAGCTGGTGCTTGTTATAGCCGTAGCTTCACCTTGATGATTTCTGATAAGTAGGGTAAAGATACTAACCACTAATTCCACTTTTAATGGTTTACATCTTTTGGTAGTTTCTATAGTTTGCTATGTTTCTGTCGCTTGTCCATGCCTGCTTCAGCTACGCCTCACTCTTGCATAGCTACTTTGTTCAAGTTCTTTTTTAAAAAATTTGTCTAAAACTAAATTATCGCGGTTCTATCCTGATATTAGTCCCTGTTGCGACAAGTGTAAAGGGGCGAGGCTTCCCTTGTTCATATGTACTGGGCTTGTCCTAGCTTGGAGAAATTTTGGAGAGATATCTTTCTAACTTTATCCCATATACTTAATTGTTATTTGGAACCTAACCCTCTGATTGCTCTTTTCAGCACCTCGGAAGAAGCTGACGCACCTGAGTCCGACTAAACGTCGTACATTATCTTTTGCCTCTCTTTTGGCCAGACATGCAGTCTTTCTTAGGTGGAGAGATATTGCCCCACCCACTCATGCTTAATGGCTCAGAGATATTATGTCCTGCTTAGACCATGAAAAGATTCATTATTCACTTCTTAATTTGGACATAAAGTTCCAAAAGGTGTGGGGACCTTTTCTTGAATATTTTCAGAATTCCCATTTAGACTAAGGGTTTATCCCTCCTTCTTTTTCTTTTGCATTTAAATCTCCTTACTTCCAGCTTCGTTAGCTAAGTTAAGACTTACAGTTTTTTTTGATGTGTAAACATATTATAGCTCAGGTAGTAGGCAATATTCCTTCTTTTTATAGATACAGCTCTGTGGTGATAAAAGTTCTGATTAACTTTTCTATATATTGTAAGGTTGGCTTGGAGTTGGGTAGTGGGAGGGTGGAACTTCATATGTTTCTACTATGGGTGCTTTTCCTTAACTGTTACGAACTGTACATTTGATATGTCTGTTTTGCACTGCATAAACCTCTTTTTTTACTGTTTTCTGTTGTAAAAACTTATAAAAAATTAATTTTTAAAAAATTTGGTAAACCTCAGTTTCATCTGTCTACAGGTGGAGCTTTCTGACATTACATCTTTAGTTTTGATTAACCTGGGTTACATGAATATGCCCACAGAAAAATGACTCTCAGGGGTTGAATTTGGTGATGTATATGTAGTTTGATAATAAAATTTACTTTAACCATTGAACTTTGAGATGAGCTTGTAAGTGTGCTGTTCCTGAACGGACATGATAAGGCAACCTACAGCCCGGCAGAGTAGCATGGTGAAAAGGTAGCACCGACTTCCACGGTTTTCCTGGCCCAGCCTGCTGACCTCTCACCTTACTGTCGCCCTGCACTGCATTTTCACTGTAGCTGTTACACTTTATTCTGGACCCTTGTCCTACCACGGTGTGCTGTTGAGATGAATTGATCTGCATGGGCAGTAGGCAAGACAAATTCTTCACTGTATCTCAGTATATGTGACAATAAGCCAATTACTAATTTATTCAGCACCAGTTTAGCAGTCCCATGCACAAGTACGGTGAGGTACAAGAACAATGAAAAACTCGCTTGCAGCAGCATCACAGGTAGGTTGGTATAGACAACACACAGGATATCCATTATACATAAAATTATACAAGACAGGAAAGAAAAAAAGTATTGAGCATAAAGACAAGAGTGCAAAAAAGACAATCTGAAACAACTCCATAACAGTGCAAGATGAAGTCTGCAGTATTCCATTGCAGAGGTAATAGATTGTGCCCATTAAATTGATGACAGGAATGAGTCCTGATGTAGGGTCTTGGCCTGAAACATTGACTGTTTATTAATTTCCATGGTTGCTGCCTGACCTGTTGACTTCCTCCAGTATTTAGTGTGATGCTAGATTTCCAATATCTGCCAAATCTTTTGTGTTAATGACAGATCTTGCTGGGAGCTCATTACTTGAATTTAATAAATCACCTTAAATACAAGAGATTCTGCAGATGCTGGAAATCCCAAGCAACAGACTCAAAATGCTGGGGGAACTCAGCAGGTCAGGCAGCATCTATGGAGGGGAATAAACAGTCAATGTTTTGGGCCGAAACCCTTCATCAAGGAAGTAGGAAGAAGCCAGAACAAGAATGTGAAGGGTTGAGGAGTGGGGAGGATTATAGGTTGACAGATGATATTTTATACTTTATTGTCGCCAAACAATTGGTACTAGAACGTACAATCATCACAGCGATATTTGGTTCTGCGCTTCATACTCCCTGGATTACAAATATTAAATATTAAAGATATTAAAAATAGTTAAAATTAGTACATATTAAAAATGTAAATTATAAATCATAAATAGAAAATAGAAAAATGGGAAGTAAGGTAGCGCAAAAAAAACTGAGAGGCAGGTCTGGATAATTGGAGGGTACGGCCCAGATCCGGGTCAGGATCCATTCAGCAGTCTTATCACAGTTGGAAAGAAGCTGTTCCCAAATCTGGCCGTACGAGTCTTCAAGCTCCTGAAATGTCTCCCAGAGGGAAGAGGGACGAAAAGTGTGTTGGCTGGGTGGGTCGTGTCCTTGATTATCCTGGCAGCACTGCTCTGACAGCGTGCGGTGTAAAGTGAGTCCACGGATGGAAGATTGGTTTGTGTGATGTGTTGCGCCGTGTTCACGATCTTCTGCAGCTTCTTTCGATCTTGGACAGGACAACTTCCATACCAGGTGGTGATGCACCCTAGAAGAATGCTTTCTATGGTGCAGCTATAAAAATTAGTGAGGGTTTTAGGGGACAGGCCAAATTTCCTTAGCTTCCTCAGGAAGTAAAGGCGCTGGTGGGCCGACACCAGGTAAGGGGGGAGGTGAGTGGGTGGGGGAGGAGGGATGAATTGAAAAGCTGGGTGGTGATAAGTGGAAAAAATAAAGGGCTAGAGAAGGAGGAATCTGATAGGAGAGGAGAATGGACCATGGGAGAAAGCACAGGAGGAGGGGAACCAGAAGGATGTGATGGGCAGGTGAGGAAAAGGGAAGGGGTAAGAGAGGAGCCTGAGCTGGGAATGGAAAAGAGAGAAAGGAGATGAGGGGAGAAATTACCAGAAGTTAGGGAAATTAATGTTCATACCATCCGATTGGAGGCTACCCATACGGAATATGGGATGTTGCTCCTCCAATCCAACCATAGCTTCATCAGGATAGTGGAGGAGTTTGAATGTTTGTGAGTGTGTGTATCATGTTTGTGTGTATGTACATGTCCATGCTTCTGTGTTTGAACACCTTTCCTTGTAAAGAAGATAATTTTAATATTTAAAAAATTTTAAAAAATGATTTAACAGGTCAGAAGCAATTTTGAATATCAAAGGCATTTACAAGGATTCAGTAACAGTGATAGCTCTGAACCATGAGGCAGGGTCTCCCTGGCTACTATAGTCATTCTCTCCGTCAGGTGCTGACCTGGCCAAGGCTGACCAGCCAGGATCTGGCTTCCCAGAAATGCATCGCTCTTTGTACAACGCTGGAAGAAACACCATGTCCCAGAGAAATGTGGCCGGTGATCTCAGGGTGCTATGATTTCCACTCCATCGCCTTCAGAGCAAAATACCTCTGCATCCTTCCCACTACAGCATTCTAATGAATTCCCATATCTAACCCAAGCAAATTATTAACGCTTTCTATCCATGGGTAAAATAAGTGGCAAACAGTCCTCACAAAGCTTCAGAGATGTAAATCGTTGAAGCCAAAAGCATAATGTAAACGAGCGCTCAAACATAACTGCTGTCGATTGAATGGAATTCATAACAGGAAAGGATTGCATCAGCTTTAAAAATGCATGTATCTCTCACATGAATCGGTAAACCATTAAACTGTGAACATCTGTGCACTGTCAGAAAACCAATCCAGCATCGTATCTAAGTATAGATATGATTTTCTGTCGCATTGTACTCTGCTCTTCCCAACACTCATCGGTGCTGAGCATTAATATAAATAATATCTGTAGCTGGTTTTACCACTGGCTGATAGCAAGTCATGGGTCATTTCCAGAGCTGTAGGTTATTGCTGCACCGATGGAGAATTGTTGAGTTACGATCAGCGCAGCTTTCCGAGTGCATTTTCCAGAGAAATCCTTAGTTAAGTCTGACTTGATATCAAAAACGCTTCCATTCAGAAGGACCGTAACTATTAATTTTGCTACAGAGACAACCTGCTCTCAGTTAAGACTTAAACCAGCCTTCTCTGGCAAATTGAAAAGATTTATGGCACCATTTTAGAAAAAAAAATAGGGAATTCTCCCCAGTGCCCTGGCCAATAGACCTCAATGAATATCATAAAAAATAGATCATCTGTTTATTATCATAGAGTATAACAGTCATTCCTTTCAACCATCTGTTCCCTGTCCCAATTTTCCCCCCAAAATAGTATGCTAATTTGTATTGGATTATCATCATATAACATTGAGAAAGTGTTTTTTTTTAAATGGGAATTTCCTGCATTTCCCACACAAAGCCTTAAACAGCATTGGAACAATCCCTTCAGTCCTCAATGTTATATCAAATTATTTAAGATTATAATTAAAATACAAAGTTCAAAATGAATTTATTACTGTAGTATTCATCTGTCACCATAAATTATCCTGGGGTTTATTTTCTTGCAGGCATTCACAATGGAACAAATAAATACAAGAGATCAATGAAAAACTACACACAAAGACTGACAAAGAACCTATCTTCAAAAGAAGACTGTGCAAATAAAACATAGTTATTTATACATAATGAATAAATGGATAAATAAATAAATGGAGAGACAGATAAATAAATAAATACCAAGAATATGAATTGTGAAGTCCTTGAAAATGGGTCCATAGGTTGTGGAATCTGTTCAGTGTAGAAGTGAGTGAAGTTATCCATGCTATTTCAGGAGCCTGATGCTTGTAGGTAATAAATGTTCCTGAATTAATTTAATCAATGGCTAATTGAACTAATCCTTTCTGCCTGTACATGGTTCATATTCCTCCATTCTCTGCATATTCCCATGCCCCTCGAAGACCCTCTACTGTATCTGCCTCCACCACCACTCCTGGCAGCGTATTCCAGGTCACCACCACTCACAGTGTAAAAGATATTCTCCTCTGAACTTTCTCCCTCTCTCCTTAAATGTGTGGCTTCTAGTATGAGACATTTCAAAACTGGAATATCTTCTTTCAGGTGGGTTTTTGTGCGAGGAAGGGGTTGTGGGGTTTGGGATTTGTTGTTCCAGCTGCCATTTTCCATGTGGGCAATCTGTTAGTTTTTTGTGCGAGGGAGGGGATGGGGGAGGTGCTTGGGGTTTGCAAGTTTTGTTTCTTTTTCCTTTTTGTGTGGGGAAGCAGTTTGATGTCTTTTCTTTCGATAACTCCTGCAGTTTTTCTGTGTTTCATGGCTATCTGAAGAAGATGAAAATCAGAGTTGTGTTGTACATGCATACTTTGACAATAAAATGAACCTTTGCACCTTTGAAATACAAAAACAAGAAGCAATAATAATAAACCAATAAGCAACAAATATCAAGAACATGAGATGAGGAGTCCTTGAAAGTGAGTCTGTTGGTTATGGGAATATGTCAATGATGGGGCAAGTGAAAATGAGTGAAGCTGTGTAGGTTGAAAAGTGGGCACAACTTTGTGATCCAAAGGGCCTGTATTTTGTTGTGGTGTTCTAATTTTTTCATTCTATGTTTGGTACCAACTGCATGGAGCTTGCATGTCCTCTCTATGACCCTGAGGCTTTAGTCTGGGTGCTCCATTTTCTTACCACATCACAGACATGTGCAGGTTCATGGGTTAATTGGCTGCTGTAAATTGCCCCGTGTGAGGAAGAGAGATAGAAACTGGGGGTGTAGTGATGGGGAGGAGTGGAGAATAAAATGGAATGACTGTTAATTGGTAAATTAGTTTATTATTGTCACAGGTACCGAGGTACAGTGAAAACCTTTGTTTTGCAGGCCTTCCATACAGAACCTTTTATAACAGTGACACTTTGAGATAGTACAAGGGAAATCAATAATGCTAAATGAACTCTCACGTTACAGAGAAAGTGCAGTGCAGACAGCAATAAGAAATAAATCAGCAATAAGGCCACAAAAAGGTAGATTGTAGGATCAAATGTCCACCTTGTCATATTAGGGTGTTCAGGTATTGTCCGGAGTTAAGGTATATAGGAAACATTAATTTCAACAGCAACCAGTCTTCAGATCTGAATGTGGATGGCAGATAGAACTTAAAATGCAGCTCTGAACAATGGTGTTCTTGGAGCTGCAGGCTGGGGTTGATCACCTGAGATCTGCATATGCATGAAAGCGGCTGGAGAGACAATGAGATTAACATTTATTTTGGGTGTCTGGAGTGTTGATGTGAAGATGGAGATGTTTGAATATTATATGTTATTCAAAGGAAGCATTGTAGTTATTGAATTGTTCTGCTGTTAACTTTGATTCTTAAGATATAAAAATGTCATGTAATATTGGGTCAGGGAGGCCTCTTCTTCCAAGAGTGTCTCAAAGATGATACCAGCTTGTTTAGCTGAATAAAGACTTCTATATCACCAGCTTCGGTGCTCCTAGAGACTTTGTTCACAGTCACAATAAGGGGACCATTCAGCACAACAACAGACTCTGCTGCAGTGTCTATGCATCTATGTGCAACAGGTTCAGCAAGCTTGCTCATAAGTATCTGTGTTCCAGCTAATTACTGTTTCATTATGACAATATACCTTCTTTCCATTTGACCAAGGGCACAGCAACATTTAAACTCCCTGCTTACCCTTGTCCTTGTCCAGAAAAGAGGACTACCATTCCGATGGACGCTGTCAAGGTGCAGTATTCATTTAATATTAGTTATTGTTTCCAGCCGCAGTGTAGGCATTTAAATTTAAGTTATAGAGTTTTAGTTAACGGCCCCGTTGGCCTGGTGTTTATTGTTTTTTTCTTTTCCTTTAAATTCTGCAACAGTTCTCATTAAAGCCAGTGAACTGTTGAACTGCTTCAGCATCTCCCTCTCTCCACACTTGGGCCATATTCAAACCTTTTGACACCTTGGGCCTGTTGGTATGTGTTTATTGGCTTATGTATCTTCTGCCTGATGGGATTGGGTAGAAGAGAGAAGGTTTGGGTTGGCTGGGGTCTTTGGTGATGCTAGTTGCCTTACCGCGGCAGTGAGAAGTGTACAGAGTCTGTGGAGGAGAGTTTGGTTTTTGTGACATGCTGAGCGATGTCCACAACTCTCTGCAGTCTATTTCGGTCATGTATCCAGATTCAGATTCAGGTTCTGGTTTATTTCAGCAGTTAAGTTTAATGTCAGAGAAAGTATATAATATACAATCTAAAATCCTTACTCTTCGCAGAACAAAACAGAGAAAAAAAACCCAAAGAATGAATGACAAAAAAACATTTGTACCCCAAAGCCCCTTGTCCCCTTCCCACGCACAAGCAGCAACAAAGCATCAACTTTCACCTCTCCCCCCACTTGTTCCAGCAAAAAGCATCAGTCCACACCACTCCCCCATGCAGGCAATAGCAAACTCCCAATGACTACGATCTATAGTCCATCAAAAATTATGTTGGTCACGTGCATATCAAGAGATACAATGAAATGTGTTGTTTGCATTAACAGGCAACACACTTAAATATGCATTCCCACGGATTTCAACACCAAATGAATGATTGTTGGTCAGTTCAGACTCGATAGGCTGAAGGGCCAGTTTTCATGATATATGATTCTATGACTATAATCAAGCTTTGCAGAGCATGGGAGGAGACAACCAGATTCATTCAATGCTCCAGTTAGCCTAATGCAAACATCTATTAAGGTTGTTTTTGTCTACTTTTTATATCTCAGTCCATGGTTTTAGACCCATTTTTTACAACATTAACCACACTGGGACCAACTCTATGCTGTCGGTTTGTACTCAATTAATTAGTTTATTCTTTACACAGATGATTATTTCAGAAAATAACGCTCCGCGGACCATCTTTGTTCTTACAATAAGTGATACCATCCGATGAGCACAGAGAGAGAGTCCCAATTGCCTCACAACTGACTGGATGTTTTAATTCATAATCTCACAATATATTCTTATTTTTTTATATTTCTGGCAGTGTACAGCAGGGCATATTAATAACTGGTGACTTTTTTTTTCTCCAGAGCAATAGCTGGCATTTGCAAAGTTGTTTAAAAAGAGGTTGATAAAATATATGTTTTTCTTCCCCTTCCCTGCAAGAAATTGGATAAATTACTGCAGCAGACATATAAGGAACCTCTCGAAGGAAATCTGAAGCCAAACGCGTACCTTAGAGTAATCCTTAGCTTGCTCTCAGCAACCATTCATTTTTCAGCATGCTGGAAGTCGGTAATATGAAAGTGGATTGGTTTCCTTTCCCTTGAGGCTGTTGTATCACTTCATCTTCTGCCTTGGGTGAAAAGCAATGCATACGTTTACAATATAAATGTGATTTAATCGACCTCCCTGTCAGGCAGAAATGGCAGGCTTATCAAACAAACAGAAGGCTTGACGGCAAAGAATTCGAAATATATATAAAAAAAACAATCTTGTACTTTATATTTCCTGCAATGGCTGAACCTGTATCTTTTTGTAGGAGGTACGGTGTGGGCGCGGGCACCGTGTGGATGAAAGGATACAGAGAGGTGATGGTTCGGGTTGGAACAGCTGTTTTCAAACAGTTATAATTAACACAATTCTCTAACCATCCCTCCGCCTTCATTACAGGAGCGGGAGTTTCTTCAATGCAGAAGCTGCCCGTATCACCACTGAGACTAATTTCATGATGAATACACATAAATAGCAGTTAAGGCTCACCACTCCTGTGGGAAATGGTGTATAGGCTGCCACAAAACAGTTCACCCAGTGGTGTTCTCTCAGGTTTTATTCTGGGTTTGAGACGTTTGTGCATTGGTTGTTTTATTTATTCATGGGAAGAGGTTCATGTGAGGCTGATTGCTCAAACATGTCCTTTACTCCTCCACCTCTCCTCTTCCCTGTCTCTATTTTCATAGTCACAGAGAGGTACAGTATGGAAAAAAAGGCTTTTCAGCCCATCAGATTTGTGGAGACTATCAACCTCCTACTGAAGGTAGTCCTACATTAATTCCACTTTATATTCTTTTTGCATTCTTCAAAGTTCAAGATTCGAGGTACATTTATTATCAAAGTACGCGCGCAGGATACATCTCTGAGATTTGTCTTCTCCAGACGGCCACGGAACAAAGAAAACCATAGGAGCCATTTGAAGAAACAACTTCAGCACCCCCCCTCCCATGTGCAAAAGACCCAAATCTCGTAAAGGCCAACAAGATCATCAACCCCCTCACATGCAAAAAAACAGATTGCGCAAACAACAACAAGAACAGCAACACCCGATGCATAAAAAAACCAAACAAAATGTCAACAAGAGACAATGGTCAAAAGCACAGAATATAAAAACATACAGATAAAAGATAACAGGAATTAGAATTCTGGTGCCAGAGTTACCTCCAGACTTTCAAGGGATGATGCCCTGATTGAAGAACATCTGGCTGGACTCAATGTGAGAGAAAATGAGTATCTCTCACAGTTCCTGCTTTTAATTCAGATTTCCAGTAACTGCAGTTTTTTGGAACATAGAACTGAGAATGTAATACAGCACAGGAGCAGGCCTTTCTGCCCACAATTTCGGTGCTGAACACGATGCCAAGTTAAACTAATCCCTTATGCCTGCATATTGTCTACATCCCTGATTTCCTTCATATTCATATGTCTATCTAAGAGTCCTTTGATCATCACTATTGTATCTGCCTCCATCCCCATCCCTAACAGTCCATTCTACCCTTTCTATAAACACTGGTTTTGCAAATCCCCTTTAAACTTCACCCATCCCTGTGTGGTCATATCTGGACGTGGTACCGACTTTCAAAATTCACTCCGCTAAAGACAGGCTGAAGAACCAGACTCGGGTGTAATACCTCTGACAAACAACACACACAAAATGCTGGAGGAACTCAGCAGGCCAGGCAGCACCTATGACAAAGTGTACAGTCAACGTGTCAGGCCGAGACCCTTCACCAGGTCCTCCTGTGTGTGTTGCCTGGATTTTCAGCATCTGCAGACTTTCTCTTGTTAATATCACTGACATATGTCATGAAATGTGTTGCTTTTCAGCAGCAGTGTAATACATTAAATGATGAATAAATTACAATAAGAAATATACTGCATTTAAAAAAATTAAGTAGCCCTAAAAGAGGCAAAAATATGAGGTAGTGTTCATGTGTTGCTGCACTGTCCATTCAGAAATCTGATGGTGGAGGGGAAGGAGCTGTTCCCAAAACGTTGAGTTTCTGGCTTCAGGCTCCTGTACCTCCTCCTTGATGGTAGTAATGAGAAAAGGGCATGTCCTGGTTGATGGGGGTCCTTAGCTTATTTAGAGATACAGCACAAAATAGGCCCCTCTGGCCCTTTGAACCAGGCCACCCCAGCAACTCCACAACCTCATTTACCCCTAACCTAATCACAGGAGAATTTACAATGACCATTTAACCTACCTGCTACGTCTTTGGACTTTGGGAGGAAATTGGAGCACCCAAGGGGAAATCCATGCATTCCACTGGGATGAAGTAGAGAGACTCCTTACAGAATGGCACTGGAATTTTGTTCTATCATTGCCTTATCTTTTTGGTTGAAGACTCAATAAACAAAGACCAGCCTATATGACTGAGGACCCAAGAACGATCTCTGAGGAGATTCAGCGTGGTTGAGAATGGAGTGTGTGACCTAATGGCAGAGCACAAACTCATGATCGGCTCCATTACTCCCCGCTGATTTTGTCAATTAAAGTGTTGAGCAAGATTGAAGTCGACAAGGAAGGACAAGAGCAGGTGAGCAGGTGTTTGGTGCCGTCTTCCTCTGTTTGATTGCCCTCCCTCTCCCTTTCACCCACTGCTGCTGGGGCAAAATGCAGGAGTCTTGGGTCTTGGGCAAGATCTGATCAGTGTGGTTTATGGAGAGGACTCTGCAGTTCATGCTACATGTGTTTCTGGTTTCTCGTTACTCTTTTTTTTAATTGCTATTTTGCGTGGTTTTGATTGGGGAGCTTCAAGGTGGCTAAACTGAACTGAACTAAACTGAACATGCTTAGACCATTTCAAGGACTCTGTAGGTCTGTGACTCTGCGACAATGTGTTATTGGCATTTTTTTGCTGTTTACAAGATTTGTTCTTTTTTTTTACACGTTTGGTGTTTGATGTTTTCTTTGAACGGGTTCCATGGTGTTTCGTTTTCTTCTGGCTGCCTGTGGGGAAGATGAATCTCAGGGTTGTATTCTGCATCCATACTTTGATAATAACTGTACTAATAATAGTAACTGATTATAAACAGGGAAGAACAATAAATCATAAGATTATAAGGATATAAGAAAGAGGACAATCTGTACGGACAATCCCAGACCTGCCTGTGAAAGGAGGAGGGTTGGGCATGGGGCCAGCAACCCCTTCCCGTAAAAACCCAGTGCTACAGAAATGCTAACAGAACCTCCAAAGACCTGATCCTTGAGAGAGAAAGGATCTTCGAGGATGGGCTACACCTGGCGACAATTTGCAAGAGTGGTCCAGGACAGAGAACTCTGGTAAGAGGCTATCAGTGGCCTATGTCCCAGTCCGGGTGACTTATTAAGAAGAAGAAGATATAGGAACTGAATTGGGCCATTCGGCCTATTGAGTGTGTTCCATCATTCAATCATGGCTCACTGTCTTTCAATCCCATTTTCCTTTCTTCTCCCTGCAACTCTTAACCCCTTGCTGGAAAAGGTCACAACCTCCTGGAATTGCTTTAGGGCAACCAGTGTACTAACTCGGCCAAGGTACACCATTGATTCCTAATGAAGGCTCTCGACCTAAATGACGACTGTTTATTCCTCTCCATAGATGCTGTCTGACCTGCTGAGTTTGTGAAGATACAGCATAACACTGAAAACTTTGACAAACTTCTTTCGATGTGTGGTGGAGAGTATATTGACTGGTTGCATCATGGTCTGGTATGGAAACACCAACGCCCCTTCAAAATCCTACAAAAAGTAGAGGATACAGCCCAGTCCATCACGGGTAAAACCCTCCCCGCCAATGAGCTCGTGTACAAGAAGCACTGCTGCAGGAAAGCAGCCTCCAACATCAAGGCCCCCTACATCCCAGGCCATGCTGTCTTTTCGTTGCTCCTATCAGGAAGAAGATACAGGATCCTTAGGTCCCACACTATCAGGTTCAGAAACAGTTATTACCCCTCAACCATCAGGCTCTGGAAGCAGTGGGGATAACTTCTCTCACCCCAAACTGAACTGTTCCCACAACCTATGGACTTACTTCAAGGACTCTTCATCTCACATTCTTGATATTTATTTTTCCTTTTTTATTTGCAGATTGTGTCCATCGCGTTGGGCACGATCTTTCATTAATTTTATTATGTTTCTTGGATTTACTGTGTATGCCCACAAAAAATTTGAATCTCAGGGTTGTATATGGTGACAAATAGGTACTTGAACAATAAATTTACTTTGTACTTTGTACCTCATTCTTTTAAACTCCAGTGATTACAGGCCCAGAGCCATCAAACTCTCCTCAAACTGTATGTTGACCCTTTCATTCCTGGGATATCATCCCTGTAGACAAAGTCTATGCTCCACACTACCAACAGACCCACCTATCATAATGTCATCAGTGAAGCTAGAGTTTCATGCTACTGACATCCACATCCAAATCTCTTGTATACTGTACATTACAAATGACAAGAGTCAGTATCCAGAATCAGGCTTAATATTACTGATATATGTCGTGAAATTGTTTTGTGGCAACAGTACAATACAATGAATTTTTGAAAATTATACATTATGGTAAGAAATATATGCTATATATATATATATATATATATATATAAATTAAATTAAATAAGTAATGTAAAATGGGAGCAAAATAGCAAGGTAGTGCTCATGGGTTGGTTCATTGTCTGTTCAGCAACATAATGGCAGAGGAGAAGAAGCTGTTCCTAAAATGTTAAGTGTGTGTTTTCAATCTCTTGTACCTCCTCCCTGATGGTAGCAAGGAGAAGAGGGCATAGCCTGGGTAATGGAGGTCCTCGATGATGGATGCCATCTTCTGGAGGCATTGCCTTTCAAAGAAGACCTTGATGCTGGGAGGACTGGTGCCCATGTCAGGTCTGGCTGAGTTTGCAACTCTCTGCAGCTTTTTCTGATCCTGTGCCGTGGCCCCTCCGTACCAAACAGCCATGCAGCACACACAAAATGCTGGAGGAACCCAGCAGGCCAGGCAGCATCCATGGAAATGAATAAATAATCGATGTTTCAGGCTGAGAACCTTCTTCAAGACTGGAAAGGAAGGGGGAAATCGCCAGAATAAAAAGGTGGACGGAAGGGAAGAAGAATAGCTGGAAGATGATCGGTGAATGATCTCCATTGCATATCTGTAGAAATTTGCTGTTCTTCAGTGACATATCAATTGTCCTCAAACTCCAAATGGAAAGTAGCTGCTGTCATGCCTTCTTTGTAATTGCATCAATAGGTCCCAGCATCTATCTCTGCGGAACACCAGGAGTCACTGCCAACTTCTTGGATAAAACAGTTTGATTTTGATAACATGGCAGATAGGGAACTCTGCACAGATTGGCCTGGGTTTCAGCTTCTGGAGGGATCTGCCTAATTCTGATTGTTTTTTTATTAAATGCCAAATTATAATCTTGGGCTAAACACTGGCATCATGCAAAGTTTTGAAAATGTGGTTGTCATTTGTGAGAAAAATCTTTAATCAAAGTTGCATTGACATGAAAATTTCTGCAGCCTGAATGCAAGATACATAATTCACAATATTTGTACCTAAACCGATCTAATCATCCTTCCGATTCTCAAATTCAAATTATTCAATTTATTTCTGCATTATACAAGCCAATTAAGAAGGTAAAACGGGCAGTGGGGTAGCATAGTGACTAACAAAATGCTTTACAGCACCAGCGAGCGGGTTCTGCTCTCATTATAACTGCGTGGTGCTCCAGATGCTCTGAGGTCTTCTTACATTCCAAAGGTGTTCGAATTAGGGTTAGTAAGCTTTGACCATGCTGTGTTGGAACCTGAAGCATGGCGACACTTGCGTTTGACCCCAGCATATCTTCGTATTGCAAACAAGAGAAAATCTGCAGATGCTCGAAATCCAAGCAACACACACAAAACTGCTGGAGGAACTCAGCAGGCCAGGCAGCTTCTATGGAAAAAAGTACAGTCGACTTTTCGGGCTGAAACCCTTCGGCAGGACTGTGATATTCAGTCTGTGTTGGTTGTTAACACGAATGACGCGTTTCACAGCAGATCTTGATATTTCAATGTACCTGTGACAAAAATGTAAAGCTAGTCTGTGAAAGTTAGGGCTAGAGAAAAGAGACTCTAGGAAACTGACCCCTAATGGGAAGAGTGAGTGTGTGCACAATGGAGAGATTGATAGGGAACAACATTTCTGAACTCCATCCAGTTAAAAGGAAAAAAGAAACTCTCTGTAAAAAGTGAAGCTCTGCAAAACTACCAAACAAGGATCTCTACTGGACTGTTCTGTGTTATATCAAGAAGACTGCAGAATCTTTTGAAGCACAAACAACTACCAGATAGTTTGGAATTCACACAGGAAGATGTGGATTGCAGGGTGCATAACCTTCTCCCTGATGACTGCGGGAAGTGTACCCAACTTCAGGTCCTGACTGGCAACGTCAAGGAAATGAAGCTGGAGCTGAATGACTCAGGACCATCTGGGAGGCTGAAAACTTCATAGATGAGACTTCTACTGAGTGGTCACACCCAGAGCGCAGGCTTCAGATAGTAAATGGGTGACCACAGGGAGTAAACAGTTGTTGAAGGGTTTCCCTGTAGCCATTCCACTCAGCAACAAGTATACTGTTTGGATACTGCTGGGGGAGTGGGGGAATTAGCTATCAGCACACAAAAGCGACAGCCAGGCCAGTGGCACAGTGGCTGGCTCAGATCCTCAGCATGGACAGCTGAGTGATAGTGACAGGAGGCTCAATAGTTAGAGAGATGGACAGCAGATTCTGTGGTTGTGAAGTAGAAGTCAGGAGGGTGTGTTGTCTCCCAGGTGCAAGAGTCCAGGATGACTTAGAGCAACCGCAGAAGATGATCAGGAGGGTGAGTGATCAGGCAGAGGTTGTGGTGCACATTGGCACCAATGACATCGGTAGAAAGGGGGGGAAGAGTTTATGCACAGTGAGTATAAAGAATTTGGGAAGAGGCTGAAGAGCAGGACCTCCAAGTTAGTAATCTCCGAATTAATCTCAGTACCACATGCTAATCAGGGCTGGAATGTGGTATTCAGACAGATGAATGAGTGGCCAAGGAAGTGTTTCCAGGGAGGAGGGGCAGGGTTTCAGATTTTTGGATCATTGGGATCTCTTCTGGGGAAGGTATGACTTGTACAAAAAGGATGAGTTAGGATGAGGGTTAGGGGGGACCAATGTCTTTGCAGGCAGGTTTGCTAGAGCTCTTGGAGCAGGTTTACACTAATCTGGTAGGGTGATAGGAACTGAAATGTTAGGGCTGAGGATGTGCCAATTGGTATAAAGACAATGCAGTGTGTAGTGAGACTGTGAGGAAGGACAGGCAGATCACAGGGCAAAATTTCAGTCAGTGGGTTGAGTTGAAGAAAAATTGAAAAGGATGATGAATACAGGACTGAAGGAGTTATATTTGAATGCACACAGTATATGAAATAAGGTATATGATCTTGTAGCACGGTTAGAGATTGGCTGGTATGACGGTGTGGACATCACTGAGTCGTGGCTGAAAGACGATCATAGTTGCGAGCTTAACATCCAAGGGTACACCTCAAAAGGACAGGCAGGTAGGCAGAAGGTGTGGCGTGGCTCTGTTGGTAAAAGATGAAATCAAATCCTTACAAAAAGGTGACATAGGATTGGAAAATGCAGAATTCTTGTGGGTACAATTAAGAAATTGCAAGGGTAAAAGGACACTGATGGGAGTTATATAGAGGCCCCACAAACAGTAGCCAGGATGTGGGATATAAGTTCAATGTCATGATAATCATGGGGCATTTCAACATGCAGGTAGATTGTGAAAATCAGGTTGATGCTTGAACCGAAGAGAGGGAATTTGTTGATTGCTTATGGGATGGCTTTCTAGAGCAGCTTGTGGTTGATCCCACCAGGGGAAAGGCAATTCTGGATTGGGTGCTGTGTAATGAATCAGGTTTGATTAGGGAGCTTAAGGTAAAAAAACCTTTAGGATGATCATAATCAAGTAAAGTCAAGAGCTGATTATTGTCATTTAACTATATACATGTATATAACATATATAACCCTATAATGTATATAGAAATGAGACGTTTCTTCAAACCAGGGTGTAAAGCACATAACATACATAATACATGACAACTTATGAAGGTAAGAATAAAATCTACAGGTGAATCGCACATAAATAACAAACTAAAGTGCATTAATATTAAGCATTGTAAGGCTTGGAGCAGTTTAACCAGCGAAACTTCGAATATATTGTGGTTGGAAGTTCAGAAGCTAATGGCCTGGGGGAAGAAACTGTTTCTTGTCCAGATCATTCTTGTTTTTACGTATCGTAGTTTCTTGCCTGATGATAGAAAGTCTAAAGAGAATGCTGGATGGATGGGTGGGATCCTTAATAATACAAAGGGCTCTGTTTATGCAGTACTCTTGATAAAAGTTCCCGATGGATGGTAGGGAGGCCCCTATGATCCTTTCAGCTATTCTCTGTGGTAAACCATGCATATAGGTTGTAACTGGGTTACCTGTCTGGACATGCCCCTCTGCTGACTGTTCCTGTGGCTCCTCTCACAGATCCCTGAATAAAGGCGATTGTGTCATTGCTCCTCCCTCAGTCCAGGACAGACATACAGCATGGACATGGATCCATTTTAGTGTTAATAAAAGCCTTTCAGTATTTACTCTACTTCCAGTCTTTTGGGGTAATTGATAGTGCATCATTCTCACAGTCCTTTGTAGGGACTTGCGGTCCAATGCTTGACTGCTCCCAGACCAGGTGGAGATGCAACTTGTCAGGATGCTCTCAATGGTGCTCCTGTAAAACTCAGTTAAGAAGGGTGGAGGGGAGCCTCACTTGCCTCAGTCTTCTTCGGAAGTGGAGGCGCTGCTGTGCCTTCTTGTTCAGGGAGGTGATATTGAAGAACCAGCTGAAGTCATCCATGATGTGCAGTCCCAGGAACTTGGTGCACTTAACTCTCTCTACGGAGGAGCCACATATTAGCAGAGGAGGATGGTTTGTCTGCAGCTTCCTGCAGTCCACAATGAATCCCTTTGTCTCCTTTACGTTCAGTCTTAGATTGTTCTTCACACGCCAATCCACCAGCCGCTCCACTTCCTCTCTGTATTCCATCTCATTATCATTCTTGATAAGGCCAACTACTCTCACCCACAAATTTGATGACATGGTTTGAGCTGGATCCTCTGACACAATCCTGCGTCAGCAGTATGAACAGCACACATCCCTGGGGAGCACCAGTGCTCAGCGTAATGGGACGAGAAATATTGCTGCCCACACAGACAGACTGTGGCTCTACTGTTAAGAAGTCCAGTATCCAATTGCAGAGGGAGGTGTTGAGCCCCAGCGAGGACAGTTTCCCCACCAGTTTCTGGGGTATGATGGTGTTGAATGCCAAACTGAAGTTTATAAACAACAGCAACACACATCAAAGTTGCTGCTGCGTTCACCAGCAACTTTGATTTGTGTTGCTTGAATTTCCAGCATCTGCAGAATTCCTTGTGTTTACGTCTATAAGCAATAGTCTGTTTATGTCTGAGTAATGCAGAAGGCAACTAAAAAGCCATAAGGACAGAAAAGATGAAACAAGAAGCTAGCCAATAATATAAAAGAGGATACCAAAGGTGTTTTTTTTCCCAGATATATAAAGAGTAAAAGAGAGGCAGGAGTAGACATTGGGCCATTGGAAAATTATGCTGGTGAGGTAGTAATGGGGGGCAATGAAAAAGCAGACAAACTTAGTAAGTATTTTGCATCAGTCTTCACTATGGAAGACACAAGCATTATGCCAGCAGTTCGAGCATGTCAGGGGGCATAAGTGAGTGTAGTAGCTATTATTAAGGGAAGTTGTTTGGGAAGCTGGAAAGTCTGAAGATGTACTAGATGGACTACAGCCGAAGGTTCTGAAAGAGATAGCTGAATTGATTGTGCAGGCACTACTAATGATATTTTAAGAAGCACTATATTCTGCAATGGTTCTGGAGCAATGGAAAATTGCAAATGTCACTCCACTCTTTAAGAAGGGAGGGAGACAGAAGAAAGGAAATTATAGAGCAGTTAGCCTCACTTCAATGGTTGGGAAGATGTGGGAGTTCATTATTGACAATGAGGTTTTGGGATACTTAGAGGTGCATAATAAAATAGACCACAGTTAGCATGGTTTCCTTAATGGGAAATCTTGCCTGACAAATCATTTGGAATTCTTTGTTGAAATAAAGGGCAAGATAGGCAAAGAGAATTGGTGAATATTGTTTACTTGGATTTTCTGAAGGCCTTTGACAAGGTGCTGCACGTGAGGCTGCTTAGTGAGTTTACAGTCCATGGTGTTACAGGACTGGCGGGAGTCAAGGAGTTGGAATGAAGGAGATCTATTCTGGTTGGCTGCCAGAGACTAGTGGTACTCCCCAAGAACCACTTCTTTTATGTTATATGTCAATGCTTTGGATGACAGAATTGAGGGCTTTGAGGTCTAGTTTGCAGAGACACAAAGGTAAGAGCAGGTAGTGTTGAGGAAGCAGGGAGTCTGCAAAAGGACTTAGGTTGGGAGAAAGGGCAAAGTAGTGGCAGATGGAATACGCGTGGGTAAGTTTATGGTCATGAACATTGGCAGAAGAAATAAAGGTGTAGACTATTTTCTAAGTGCGAAGAAAATTTAAAAAAATCAAAGGTGCAAAGGGACTTGGGAGTTCTCGTGCAGGATTCCTGAAGGTTAATTTGCAGGTTGAGTTGGTGGTAAGGAAGGCAAATGCAATGTTAACATTCATTTCAAAAGGACTAGAATATAAGGGAAGAATAAGTTGCTGAGGCTTTATAAGACATTTGTCAGGACATACTTGGAGTATTGTGAGATGTTTTGGGCCCCTATCTAAGAAAAGATGTGCTGGCATTGGAGAGGGTCCAGAAGAGGTTCTTAAGAAAGATTCCAGGAATGAAATGATTACTGTATGAGGTGCATTTAATGGCTCTGGGCCTGCACTTGCTGGATTTTAGAAGAATGATGGGGATCTCATTGAAGCCTGTAGAATATTGAAAGACCTAGACAGAGTAGATGTGGAGAAGATGTTTGCCATAGTGGGTGAGTCTAGGACAGCCTCAGAATAGATTTAGAACAGAGATGAGGAGGAATTTCATTAGCCAGAGGGTAGTGAATCTATGCAATTCATTGCCATGGATGGATGTAGAGGCCAAGTCATTGAGTATATTTAAAGCAGAGGTTGATACAGTCTTGGTTAGACAGGGCATCAAAGGTTATGTGGAAAAGGCAGGGGAACGGGGTTGAAAGGGACAATAAGTCTGTCATGAGGGAATGGCCGAGCAGACTGGATGGACTGAATGACCTACTTCTGCTCCTAAGCCTTGTGGTCTTATGGGAACCGTTGGCTGAGAAACGTCACCATGGCTGACCTACCTAAAGAACAAGTGGCTAACTTCAGATCCTATCACTGAGCCAACATGAGAAGGTAACCATAAAAAACATGACGGGGGCACCCAATCAGCAAGAAGACAATGACCTAAGTGGCAAATCAGCACTAGATCCTGCATCGTCTGTACTATTGAATTATTTTGGAGAAGAGCAGGAACATCAATACTGTAGTTTAAAGAATAAAAATTATTCTTGTTTGTCACATATACATTGAAACATACCATACAGTGAGATCGGTTGTTTGCATCAAATCGGATCAGTGAGGATTGTGCTGGAGGCAACCCACGACTGTCGCCACAATTGCAGCATGTACACAATTCACTAACCCTAACCGTACGTCTCTGCAATGTAGCAGGGAACTGGAGCACCAGAAGGAAACCCACAGAGTCGTGAGGAAAACTTCTTAGAGACAGCAGAAGGAATTGAACACATATCTTACAGCTCACACTGTAAAGCGATTATGCTGACTGCTACACGCAAGACTGCATTATTGCTACCAATCCAACTCTCTAAGAATCTCTGCAGAGCAGCTACCAGCAAATAAACTGCAAATCCATGAGAAGTGGTAAAAGTACTTCCAGATGACATAAGCCCAAGAGATTCTGCAGATACTGGAAATCTTGAGGAACACACAGAGAACGCTGGTGGAACTCAGCAAGTCAGGCAGCATTTTTGGAGGGAAATAAACAGTTCATGTTTCAGGCCAAGACCCTTCATCAGGACTGGAAAGGAAAGGGGCAGAAACCAGAATAAGAAACACACACGAAATGCTGGAGGAACTCAGCAGGCCAGGCAGCATCTATGAAAAAAAGTACAGTCAACGTTTTGGGCGGAGACCCATCCTGCTGAAGGATCTCGGCCCAAAACAACGACTACACTTTTTTCCATGGATGCTGCCCGGCCCGCTGTTCCTCCGGCACTTTGTGTGTGTTGCTTGGGTTTCCAGCATCTGCAGAGTTTCTCTTGTTTGTAGCCAGAATAAGAAGATGGGTGAGGGGCTGGCTTACAAACTGGCAGGTGATAGGTTTATTGAGGCTTCTGTCCCCTTTCTTTGCAGTCCTGATGGAGGGTTTTGGCCTGAAACATTGACCATTTCTTTCCCTCCATAGATGCTTCATACTGAATGGGTTCCTCTAATATTTTGTTGTATTGTTATAAATGACATAACTCACATAGGAGCAATTTTGCAAATTCCTGCATCCTAGTCATTGTTTTAAATCACCAATTTGAACTTCTCCAAGGGCCAGGGGTGTTTTAAAGACCCTTGTCCTACATACCTCGTCCTTGCCAGGAGCTGAGGATCTGAGTTGTAGGCAAAGGTTGAATAAGTTAGGAATTTATTCCCTAGAGCATTGGAAAATAAGGAGAGACTTGATATAGAATATTATGAGGGGTATACATAGGGTAGATACATTCAGGCTTTTTCCACTGAGATTGGATGAGATTAGAATTAGAGGTCATAGGTTAAGGGTGAAAGGTGAAATGTTTAAGGGAAAAATGAGGGGGAACCTCTTCACTCACAGGTTGTTGAGGGTGTGGAATGAGTTGCCAGTGTAAGTGGTGGATGCTACAGTCTGGATGCAGGTCGATGGGACTGGACAGATTAAGATTTCAGCACAGGTTTCCTGCCACAGTCCAAAGATGTATCAGTTGGTAGGTTAACTAGTCATCGTAAATTGTCCAGTAATTAGGCTAGGATTAAATTGGGGTTTGCTGGGTGGTATGCCTCGAGGGTTGGAAGGGGCTATTCTGTGCTGTAGCTCAATAAATAAATAAATAATAAATAAATGGAAACACACAGTGAAATGCATTGTTTGTGTCAACAACCAACACAGACGATGGACGTGCTGGGGGCAGCTACAAGTGTTGCCACCCATTCTAGTTTCAACTTAGTATTTGGCCCACTGAATCCATGCCGGCTCTGGAGAAGAGCAATTCAGCCAGTCCCACTGCCTCCCATTCTTACCTCATAAGATATAGGAGTAGAATTAGGCCATTCGGCCCATTGAGGCTGCTCCACTGTTCAATCATGGCCGACTGTTATTTATTTAATTATTTGTTTGTTAGTTTGTTTATTTATTGAGATACAGTGCAGAGTAGGGCCTTCTGCCCCTTTGAGCTGGGTCACCCAACAATCCTCTGATTTAATCCTGGCCTAATCACGGGACAATTTACAATGACCCAATTAACCTACCAACTGGTACACCTCTGGACTGTGGGAGGAGACCATAACACCTGGAGGAAACCCACGTGGTCCACCGGGAGAACGTTCAAACCTGGGTTACCTGTACAGTAGAGTGAGCTAACCAGTCCCCAAATGCTGCCCCAGATGGGGTTTCCTTAATCCCATTCTCTTGCCTTCTTCCTGTAACACTTAACCCCTTTTACCAATCAAGAACCTGTCAGCCTCTGGTTTAACTACACTCTACTCCATAGCCTTAAAGCATCCTAGCTGTCAGATACTTTGAACCCATCTCTACAATCCCTTCTAGCAATGCGTTTCACAGCATAATTAATATTTTCTTGTGCCACCTTTGGTTCTTTACCAATCATCTTAACTCTACTTTCCTGTATTCTACAGTCCTGATGAAGGGTCTCGGCCCAAATAATTGGCTGCTTATTCTTCTCCATCGATGCTGTGTGATTTGCTGAGTCCCTTCAGCATTTTGTGTGTATCGCTCTGGATTTCCAGCATCTGCAGAATCCCTTGTGGTTGTTCCTGTGTTTTAGATCCTTTCACCACTGAGCACAGTTTCTGACTCCTCTGCCTCGGATAGTATAAAACCACCATCAGATCTGGGTGGAACTACTGGAAATGATTATGTTATGGTGTTGATTTTATCTCGTGATGAAAGAGCTCCACTGTAAATCAAAAGTCAACTCCGTGTGAATGTCACTTCGTGAAAAGTTGGAAGCAAAAAGCTTTTTAATTATGGGCTGTCTTGAAATGGCGGATCAGAACCCTAACCTCATAGAGCACTACAGCACAGAAGTAGACCTTTTGGCCCATCTAGCTTGTGCTGAACTGTTATTCTGTCTAGTCCCATTGACCCGCACCTGGACTGTAGAACTCCAAACCCCTCACATCCATATACCTGTTCAAACTTCTCTTAAGTGCAGAGATACGGGGAGAAAGCAGGAGGTTGGGGCTGAGAGGGAATTGGATCAGCCATGACGAAATGGCGGAGCAGGATGAATGGGACAAATGGCTTAATTCTGCTCCTATAAATGATGGTCTAGGTATTGTAAAAAAAAAAACGCACATGCACCACTTCCACTGGCAGCTCTTCCATACTTGCGCCAAAATCTGAGTGAAAAAGTACCCCCTTTGGCACCCCTTAAGTAGTTCACCTTTCACCCTTAACCCATGACCTCTAGTTCTGGCCTCAGCAAATTTCAGTGGAAAAAGCCTGCTTATATTTACACTATCTATAACACTCATAGTTTTGTATACCTCTATTCAGTCTCCCCTCATCTTCCTACACTCCAAGGAATAAAGTCCTAACCTATTCAAGCTAGCCCTATAACACGTCCTCAAGCCCTGGCAACATCCTTGTAAATTTTCAATCTGATTGATATCTTAAACACAAGAAAGTCTGCAGATGCTGAAAATCCAAAGCAACACACACAAAATGCTAGAGGAACTTAGCAGGTCAGGCAGCATCTATGGAAAAGAGCATAGTTGAAGATTTTGGCCAATACCTTTCTTCAGGATTGAGGAGGAAGGGGGAAGACGACAGAATAAGGAGGTAGGGGGAGGGGAAGGAAGCTTGCTGGAAGGTGATAAGTGTAACTAGGTGGGTGGTAAAAGTCAAGGGCTGGAGAAGAAAGAACCTGGTAGAAGAGGAGTGTGTATCAGAGGGGAAATGGAAGGGTTAGGGGAACTGGGGGAAGTAAAAGGCAAGTGTGAAGTGAAGGTTCAGATTGGGGAATAGAGAAAGGGAAGGGGAAAAATTTGTTCACCAGAAGGAGAAATCGATATTTATACCATCAGGTTGGAGGGTACCCAGACAGAATATAAGGTGTTGTTCCTCCACTCTTGGCACAAGAGGAGGCCAAGTATTGACATGTCGAAATAGGAATGGGAATTGGAATTAAAATTCAAGATTCAATATTAATTTATTTTCAAAAAATGCATAAATTATACAATCTTGAGATTTGTTTGCTCACAGGTAGCCACAAAGCAAGAAACCAAAAGGATCCAATTAAAGAAAAAAGAGAATAAAAAAAAATAAAGGACCAACACTCGATGTGCAGAGAAAAAAAACCAAATCATACAAACAATTGAAACAGACAACAGCATTCTGAACCAAAATGGAGTCCTCAGATCCGAGCCCTGGAGCAGCCCGGAGTAGGCCCAAAGCCTTGCTTATCAGTTTATCATATTAGCAGGCATGAAGCACAGCAGCCAGGGCAATCTTCACAGCCTCAACGCCATGAAGATGACAACCGCAGGGAACGAGCCAGATCAGCTCTTGTCCGCTCCAACACCTTGCTTTTTCAGTCTGCCTGGGCTGGCATTTAAACTGACCCAACAATGGAACAGCAAAAGGCTCCAGCGCCCTGGAGAGAGGAGTGAAGATCGCGAAGAGTGAGCAAAATTGGCTCTTGCCTCTGATCCGGACCTGCGTTTAAATTGTCTAAACAGCAAATTGTACCTCGCGCTAGGACCCAGGAGTGCCTGGCCAACGGGAAGTCCCGCTTGTGGCAGACAGTGCGGAGGAGCTCAACGAAGCGGTGTCCCAATTTATGATGGGTCTCAGCAATATCCTTCCTGCAGGTCATTGTTCATTGGATATTTACTCAAGGATCATTACCTGCTCAGTTGCTTTTAAATTTGGACAATCAAATTAGAATTTTCAGTTGCTCCAGGATTAATTGAATCCACTTCAGCATTGTGTCTACTTTTTTCAAATGATGTTGCATCACATTGGCTTTACACTGTGGCTCACTTGCTTTAGTGTTAAACAAGCAGTTCTTGTTATTAAAATTACCCAAGCACGCACTTCATACAGGGTTCAATTGCATTTAAACATCTTGTAATTGTTGAATGTGCAAACCACAGTGTGAGGTGTGTCAACGAGGGAACAAGTGCAGATCGAGTATAATTTCACTTTATTGTCATGTGCTTTAAACAAACCGACTTCACTAATTAATCGGTGATAGTCGTGCTCGCAGTGGCCTTATGACTGCCGGCTTGTGTCACAAATAAGGGCCTGGAAATTAGTGCAACTTTGAAGAAGCAGTGGCATGTGTGTGAAAATTATATTTACATTAACTAAATTTGCACAGTTTATAGAAAGGGTTTACAACAGTTCTTTACAAAGTATGGTGCAAACCTTTGTGTACTTTAGCATAGCTTTTCTGACAACCAGCTCACTTAGATGGTAACAATAATACAGTCGGCCCTCCTTATCCGCGGGGGATTGGTTCCGGGACCCCCAGCGGATACCAAAAAACACGGATGCTCAAGTCCCTTATATAAAATGGCGTAGTATTTGCATATAACCTATGCACATCCTCCCGTATACTTTAAATCCACATCCTCCCGTATACTTTAGATCATCTCTAGATTACTTATAATACCTAATACAATGTAAATGCTATGTAAATAGTTGTTATACTATATTGTTTGGAGAATAATGACAAGAAACAAAAGTCTATACATGTTTAATACAGACACAACCATTGTAGCTCTTCTGGGAACGCTGATGCCGCCTTGGCATCAGCCGATGCCGATTCTCCCGTGATCTTTAAGTTCTTGAGGCTGTAGCGCTTTACATAGCCAGCCAGCCATCCCTTACTAGCCTTAAACTCCTTCCAAAGTAGCGACCGAACGAGATGCAAGGCGAACAATGCTCAGACAGCGGAGTGCTGGAGAGAGAACTTCTGGGGTTTTCCCGATCCGCGGTTGGTTGAATCCGTGCATGCGGAACCCGCGGATAAGGAGGGCCGACTGTATTGCAAACTTCAAATCTGGGCACCATAAAGCTTTCAGTCATCTTTTGTGATACTCACTGATAGAAAAACTAGCTTTTAATTTTGCTGAATTGTCACATTGATCATTAATGAACACTGTTCAAAGTTCAAAGTAAATTTATTATGCAAGTACATATGTCACCACATGCTATCCTGAGATTCGTTTTCTCGCAGGCATTCATAGCCAATACAAAGAAAGGTAATAGAATCAATGAAAAACTACAAAGACAACAAATTGTGTAACTACAAACAGAGAGAATTAATTAATTAATTAATTAATTAATATTGATAACGATTTGTAGACTCCTTGAAATCAAGTCTATAGTTTGTGGAATCGGTTTAGTGTTGGGGTGAGTGAAACTGTCCTCTTTGGTTCAGGAGCCTGATGATTGAAAGATAATACCTGTTTCTGAACCTGGTAGTGTGGTTCCTGAGGCTCCTCTACCTTCTTCCTGATGGCAGCATTGAGAAGAGAGCATGGCCTGGGTGGTGGGAGTCCATGATGATGGATGCTGCTTTCCTGTGACATTGCTCCTTGTTGAACGTAGAACAGTACAGCACAGTACAGGCCCTTCGGCCCACAATGTTGTGCCAACCCTTAAACCCTGCCTCCTATATAACCCCCCCCCCCCACCTTAAATTCCTCCATATACCTGTGCTCAGTGATCGGGAGGTTTTTATTTATGTTGGACCAAATTCTTCTGTAGGCTTTTCCGTTCAAGGGCGTTGATATTGCTATCCCAGGGTCAGGCACATTCCCTGTCCCTCCTCCGCACATTCATCAGCAGAGCATTGTCCAGCTTTCAACAAAACAACCCCGGAGACTGACCTAAACCAAGATTTCAGTCGTAGAGTCATACAGCATGGAAACAGGCCTTTTGGCCAAATTTATCGATACCATCCAAGGTGCCCACCAAGTTAGTCACATTTGACTCATAGCACTCTAAATTAGGGGCTCCCAACTTGAGTTCCATGGACACCTCGGTTGATGGTAGGGGTCTATGGCATAAAAACGGTTAGGAATCCCTGCTCTCATCTCAATCTATGCCCTCTATTTTCGATTCTCTTTCCCTGGGAAAAGTACTATCTGCCTTCACCTTATCTCCACCCATCGTAACTCTATAATCTCATCATCTTGTACACCTCGATTAAATCACCCCTCATTCTCCTTCGCTCCGAAAATAAAAGTCCAAGTTCACTCAGCCTAAGTCGAGCTTAGGAATATAGGGGTTAGCGCATTGCCTTACAGTGACAGCAGTCACTGATTGGGGTTCAGATCCTGTCGCAGCCTGTAGTGAGTTTGGACATTCTCCCCATGACTGAGTGGGTTTCCTCTGGGTGCTCAGGTTTCCTCCCACATAGTAGGGGTATGGAGGACTATGGTCCCGGTGCAGGTCGATAGGAATAAGCAGTTTATATGGTGCAGCTAAATGGGCCGAACAGTCTGTTTTGTGCTCTACTTTTCTTTGACTCTATGATTTTATTCCAAAGACATACTGGTTAGGGTTACTGAGTTGTGGGTATGCTGTGTTGGGGGCTGAACTTGTGGGCTGCCCCCAGCACAACGCTTGGACTCTGTTGGCTGTGGCTGCAAAACAACACATTTCTCTGTATCTTTTGATGTACATGTGACAAATAAAGCTTATCTTTGTCCTCATAGAACATTCCCTCTAATGCAGACAGCATCCTGGTACATTTCCGCCGCACCTTCTCTACAGTTTCCACAGGTAATTTGCTATCTAATTAATATTGAATGCTGAGCGCTTTAGCTCCTGGGGTCGTTTCTGCTACATTTTCTTACGCTCTTGCAGGAAACCTGAGGCAAGAAGGCCAAAAGTGAAAATGACTTTGACTTTGATATTAAGAACAGTTCTAGGACAGCTGTGAACGTTTGTTTCTGGTTTCAAAGGTCCTGTTGGAGAAATTGCAGCAATGGTGATATGGGAACTCATTCCTCGCCAATGCTGTCCATTAACTACACCCAGTGGCCACTTTATAGGTACACCTGTGCACCTGCTCGGTAATGCAAATATCTTATCAGCCGATCATGTGGCAGCAACTCAGTGCATAAAAGCATGCGGACGTGGTCAAGAGGATCAATTGTTGTTCAGACCAAGCATGAAAGAATGGGGCTTTGACTATGGAATGATTGTTGGTGCCAGATGGGGTGGTTTGATTATCTCAGAAACTGCTGATCTCCTGGGATTTTCACACACAACAGTCTCCAATGTTTACAGAGAATGGTGCAAAAACCAAAAAAAAAAAATCCAGTGAGCTGTGGTTCTGTGGACAAAAATGCTTTGTTAATGAGAGAGGTCAAAGTTGAACAGCCAGAGTGGTTCAAGCTGACAAGAAGGCAACTATAACTGAAATAACCACGTGTTACAACAGTGGCATGCCGAAGAGCATCTCTGAATGCATACCATGTTGAATCTTGAAGTGGATGGGTTGAAGCTGCAGAAGACCATGAATGTACCCTCAGTGGCCACTTCATAAGGTACAGGAGGTAGCTCACAAAGTGGCCACTGAATGTATGGAAGGCTGGTTATATTGTGGCCTGCCCTGGGGTTAGTGGAGAAAGGTGGAGCTAATAACAAGCTGTTTTGGCAGATTAATGTGTGGCTTCGAAGCTTGTGCAGGGAGCAGGGCTTCAGGTTCTTGGATCGCCTGGGGGAGGTATCACCTGTTCAAAAGTGATGGGTTGCACCTAAACCCGAGGAGAACCAATGTTCTCATCAGCAGGTTTGTTAGAGCTATTGGGAAGAGCTTAAACTAATTTGGCAGGAGGGAAGGAAACAGAGAGAAGGGACACAGGATAGGATGGTCAGCAAAAAAAGCAAAGATAACATGCAATCAGACTGTCAGGAAGGGCAGTTAGATGATAGGATATAATTGCAGCCAGCACGATGAATATCAGTGCATTAGGGATACAGAATCAGAAAGGGTAGCATATACAGTACTCAGAGGGTTATAATCTCAATCCACAGAATATAAGAAATAAGGTGGATGATTTTGTTGCACTATTAGGGATTGTCAGGTATGATGTTGTGGCCGTCACTGAATCGTGGTTGAAGGATGGTTGTAGTTGGGAGCTAAATATCCAAGATTACAAGGAGTGGTGTGGCTCTGCTGGTAAAGAATGCATCAAATCAGCAGAAAGATGTGACATAGGAAGGTGTTGAATCTTTGTGGGTTGAGCTAAGAAACTGCAAGGGTAAAAGGACCCTGATGGCAGTTATATACAGGCCTCCTAACAGTAGCTGGGATGTGGACACAGATTACAATGGGAGATAGAAAAGGCATGTCAAAAGGGCAATGTTATATACTGTAGTCATGGGAGATTTCAACATGCAGGTCGATTGGGAAAATCAGGTTGGAAAAGGATCTCTGGAGAGTGAGTTTGTTGAATGCCTATGAGATGGCTTTTTAGAGCAGTTTGTTGTTGAGCCAACTAGGGGATCGGCTGCATTGGATTGGGTGTTGTGTAATGAACCACAGGTGAATAGGGAGCTTAAGGTAAAATAACCCTCAGGAGGCAGTGATGAGAATATGATTGAGTTCAACTTGAAATTTGATAGAGAGAAAGTAAAGTCTGACATAGCAGTACTTCAGTGGAGTAAAGGAAATTACAGTAGTATGAGAGAGGAGTTGGCCAAAGTAAATTGGAAGGAGATGCTAGCTGGGATGACAGCAGAGCAGCAATGGCATGAGTTTCTGAGGAAATTGAGGAAGGTGCAGGATAAATGTATTCCAAAAATGAAGAAATACTCAAATGGCAATATCGTACAACTGTGGCTGACAAGGGATGTCAAACCTAATGTAAAATCAAAGGAGAGGGCATACAACAAAGCAAAAATTGGTGGGCAGATAGAAGATTGGGAAGCTTTTAAAACCCTAGAGAGAGCAAATAAAAGAATCATTAGAAGGGAAAGATGAAATATGAAAGCAAGCTAGCAAACAATATCAAAGTGGACAGTAAAAGCTTTTTCAAATATGTAAAAAATAAAAGAGAGATGAGAGTGGGTAGAGGACCACTAGAAAATGAGGCCAGAGAAATAATTACAGGGGACAAGGAAACAGCAGATGAACTAAATGTGTATTTTGCATCAGTCTTCACAGAGGAAGACATTAGCAGTGTGCCAGGTGTTGAAAGGTGTGAGGGAAGAGAAATGAGTGCAGTTACTATTACAAAGCAGAAGGTACTTAAAAAGCTGAAAGACCTAAGGATACATAAGTCCAGATGAACTATACCCTACGGTTCTGTAAGAGGTAGTGGTAGAGAATGTAGAGGCATTAGTAATGATCTTTCACAAACCATTGGACTCTGGCACGGTGCCAGAGGACTGGAAAATTGCAAATGTCACTCCACCCTTTAAGAAAAGAGAAAGGCAGCAGAAAGGAAATTACAGACCAGTTAGCATGACCTTAGTGGTTGGAAAGATGTTGGTCAATTGCTAAGGGTGAGGTTATGGAGTACTTGGTGGTACAGGACAAGATATGACAGAGCAAGGTTTCCCTAATGGAAAATTTTGCCTGATCACGTGTAGGATAGTTAAAGGGGATACAGTGGATGTTGAATATTTGGACTTTCAGAAGGCCTTTGACAAGATGCCACATATGTGGCTGCTTACCAAGTTAAGAGCCCATCATATTACAGGAAAATTACTGGCATGGTTAGAGCATTGGCTGATTGGTAGGAGGCAACGACTGGGAATAATAGGATCCTTTTCTGGTTGGCTGCCAGTGACTAGTGGTGTTCTGCAGGGGTTGGTGTTGGGAACATTTCCTTTTATGCTGTTTATCAATGATTTAGCTGATGGAATTGAAGGCTTTGTTGCCAAGATTGCTGATGATAAGAAGATTGGTGGAGCGGCAGGTAATGTTGAGGAAACAGGTAGGCTGCAGAAGGATTTAGACAGATTAGTAGAGTGGGCAAGAAAGTGGGAAATGAAATACGATGTTGGAAAATACATGGTCATGCACTTTGGTAGTAGAAATAAATGTGTAGACTATTTTCTAAATGGGGAGAAAATCCAAAAATCTGAAATGCAAAGGGACTTGGGAGTCCTTGTGCAAAACATCCTGAAGGTTAACTTGCAGGTAGAGTCGATGGTGAGGAAGGCAAATGCAATGTTAACAATGATTTGAAGAGGTCTTGAATACAAGAGCAGGGATGTGATGCTGAGGCTCTATAAGGCACTGGTGGGGCCTCACCTTGAGTATAATCAATAGTTTTGGGCTCCTCATCAAAGAAAAGATGTGCTGGAATTGGAAAGGGTTCAGAGGAGGTTCACAAGGATGATTCTGGGAATGACAGTATTATGATAGAGAAATGTTTGATAGCTCTGGGTCTGTACTTGCTGGAATTAGGAATGATAAGGAGGGATCTCAGTGAAACCTTTTGAATATTGAAAGGCCTAGATAGAGTAGATGTGGAAAGGATGTTTCCCATGGTGGGGCAGCCTACAGCAAGAAGGCAGTGCCTCAGGATAGAAAAGCAGCCATTTGAAACAGAGACGCAGAGAAATTTCTTTGACCAAAGGTGGAAAATTTGTGGAATTTGCTACCAAGGGCAGCTGTGGGGGCCAGATCATTGGGTGTATTTAAGGCAGCGCTTGATAGGTTTTTTAGATTATGAAGACACGCAGTCCTCTTTTATTGTCATTTAGTAATGCATGCATTAAGAAATGATACAATATTCCTCCGATGTGATATCACAAAAACACAGGACAGACCAAGACTGAAAAACTAACAAAAACCACATAATTATAACATATAGTTACAACAGTGCAACAATACCATAACTTGATGAAGACCAGGCCATGGCACAGTAAAAAAGTTCAAAGTCTCTTGAATGTCCCACATCTCACGCAGACAGGAGAAGGAAGCTCTCCCTGCCACGCCCAACCATAGTCTGACTCTGAGTTGTCCGAAAACTTCAAGCCTCCGATCAGCCCTCTGACACCAAGTACCGAGCACCATCTCTGCCGAACGATTCAACCTCAGCCTCGGTCGCCAGCAGCAGGCAAAGCCGGGGATTTTGGGGCCTTCCCTCCAGAAGATTCTCAATCGCCCAGTAACAGTGGCAGTGAACCGGCATTTCAGAAATTCCTCCAGATTTTCCTCTGTGCTTTCACGTCTGTCTCCATCAAATCAGAATTGTCCATGGCCCTTACTTAACAGAAACGATATCATTTTCACTGGAGAGCTGCACGCGCACGCGTTGTGCTGCCATCTTCTCTTCCCGCCAGGTTCTTGACTGGACACGACATCAAAGGTTCCAGGGACAAGGCCAGGAAGTTGGGCTGAGGAGGGGAAAATAGGATCAGCCATGATTGAATGGGGGAGCAGACTCGATGGGCCAAATGGCCTAATTCTGCTCCTATGTCTTATGGTCTTATGGCCTAATATGAGAAATTCTTCCCCCTGAACCAGTGTCATACCGCACAAGGGAACTCACTGGCACTGGTTTGGAACCGAAGCTAATGAATTTTGCAAAGTTTATGGAACTTCTTTAAAGAACATTTAGGAAATTATGAATGCTGTTCCACTGGTTGAAAAATGATATGGGAAAATTTTCTAGATTGTGGTGTCCTCTGGGGAGGGGTGGTGACATATATTTGCTTTTATTGCATTTAGAATATTGAAATGTTGACAATAACTAATCCTCAAGGTAAGTGAACTGCCAGCCAAGGCTTAGTCCTATCCCTCAGGCTGTGGATTCAAGTCTAGCTTCAGAAACATTAGCACAAACTTCCTCACTGATACACCACTGTGACACTGGGGAACAGCCACTATGCCAGGGATGTCCCACTCCACATCAGAGTCTGCCTACTCGCTCAAGCAGATTTATTTATTTATTTAGAGCTACATTACAGTAACGCTATAAGACCATAAGACATAGGAGCAGAATCAGGCCATTCAGCCCATCGAGTCTGGTCCACCATTCCATCATGTTTTATCCCGGATCTCACTCAACTCCCTACACCTGCCTTCTCACCATATCCTTTGATTCCCTGATCGATCAGGAAACAATCAACTTCTGCCTTAAATATAAATAGGTTTCAATAGGTACATTTAAAGTCAGAGAAATGTATCCTGAAATTCTTTTTCTTCACAAACATCCACAAAAACAGTGCCCCAAAGAATGAATGACAGTTAAAATGTTGGAACCCCAAAACCCCTCCCTAGCTCTCCCATCCCAGGCACAAGCAGCAGCAAGGCAACAAACCCCCACTTCTCCATCATCAAAAAAGCATCAGTGCCCCCCCCCCACTGAACACTCAAGCGTTCCAACAAAGCATCAATAAAGACACAGATTTGCAGTACCCCAAAAACTACTCATTCACCCGGTCATACCACAGGCTCTCTCTCTCCCTAATAAGGGAAAAAGAGATGTCCCCATTTCACCGTGAGAGGGGAGACATAACAAACAACTTGCTGATTTACGACATTAAAAGTCTGTTGCATCGCTTTATCTGAGCTCTACCCCCAGAGAGTGGGCACCAAAAAAGGCGCAGCTCTCCGGGTACACAACCCCCGGCAGCTAACCCACTGCTCCTGATGTTCTGTGTTCTCCCACGACGCTTCAGTCAGGGGCTCCGGCCTAGTATCAGAACGTCCCCAGAGCCACAGAAATCCGGAACCCCGAAGGCGTGCTCGCCTTCCAGGCTGCGTCCTTGGCAGGTCATGAGACCCTGAGAGCGGGTCCCATTCCCGGAAAGGACCGAAGTCAGATGTAACTCCGGGTCAGGGTCTTCAAAAGAACCTTGAAAAGGGAAAGAAGAGACATCAAAGGTAGAAATAGAGCTGTTTCCGAAGATGTAAACAAAGGAGTCACCGTTTAAATCCATCTTGACTGCCCCGCCTCCCATGGACTTGGCCTTCACAGCAGTCTGTGGCAGAGCATTCCACAGATTTACTACTCTCTGGCTAAAAAAATTCCTCTTTACCTCTGTTCTAAAAGGTCACTGCTCAATTTTGAGGCTGCACCCTCTAGTTCTGTATACCCCTAGCATAGGAAACATCCTCTCCACATCTACCCTGTTTAGTCCCTTCAGCATTCAGTAGGTTTCTATGAGAATCTCCTGCATTCTTCTAAATTCCACTGAGCACAGGCCCAAAGCTGTCAAATGCTCCTCATATGTTAACCCCTTAATTCCCAGAATCATCCTCGTGAACCTCCTCTGGACTCTCTCCAATGACAACACATCCTTTTTGAGATATGGGGCCCAAAGCTGTTGACAATACTCCAAATGCAAGCTGACTGGTTTCATATAAAACCTCAGCATCTATTCCCCTTGAAATAAATGCAAACATTGCATTTGCCTTCTTTACCACAGACTAAACCTGTAAATGAACCTTCTGGGAGTCTTGCACAAGGACTCCTAGGTCCCTCTGCACCTCTGATGTTTGAACCTTCTCCCCATTTAGTTAATAGTTTGCACTATTGTCCCTTTTACCAGAATGCATTATCATACATTTCCCAACACTGTATTCCATCTGCCACTTTTTTGCCCATTCTTCCAATTTATCTAAGTCCTGCTGCAATCGCATTGCTTCCTCAGCACTACCTACCCCTCCATCTATCTTCGTATCATCCGTATACTTTGCCACAAAGCCATCAATTCCATTTTCCAAATCATTGACAAACAATGTGAAAAGTAGTGGTTCCAATACTGACCCCTGAGGAACACCACTAGTCACTGGCAGCCAACCAGAAAAGGCCCCCTTTATTCCCACTCGCTGCCTCCTGCCTGTCAGCCACTCTTCCATCCACACCAGTATCTTTCTCGTAATGCCATAAGATTTTATTTTGTTAAGCAGCCTCATGTATGACACCTTATCAATTGCCTTCTGAAAATCCAAGTAAATGACATTCACGGCCTCTCCTTGTCCACCCTGCTTGGTACTTCCTAAAGAACTCTAACAGATTTGTCAGGCAGGATTTCCCTTCATAGAAACCATGCTGACTTTGACTTATTTTACCATTAGTCTCCAAGTGCCCCGAAACCTCATCCTTAATAATAGTCTCCAACACTTTCCCAACCATGAGTTTAGGCTAGCTGGCCTATAATTTCCTTTCTTTTGCCTTCCTCCCTTATTAAAGAGTGGAGTGACATTTACAATCTTCCAATCCTCCAGGACCATGCCAGAATCAAGTGATTCTTGAAAGATCATGACCAATGCATCTGTTATCTCTTCAGCAACCTTTCTCCAGACTCTGAGATGTAGTTCGCCTGGCCCAGGTAACATCCACTTTAAGACATTTGAGTTTGCCTAGCTATTGCTTTGTAATAGCAATGGTATTCAGTCCTGCTTCCTGATACTCAGGGACCTTAGGCATACCGCCATTGTCTTCCACAGTAAAGACTGATGCAAAGTACCCATTAGGTCCATCTGCCATTTCTTTGTCCCCCGTGACTACCTCACCAGTATAATTTCCAGTGGTCCAATCTCAACTCTCACCTTGCATTTACTCTTTATATAACTGAAAAAACTTTTGGTATACTGCTTTATGTTATTGGCTAATTTGCCCTCATATTTCATCTTTACCCTTCTGATAGCTTTTTAAGTTGCCTTTTGTTGGATTTTAAAAGCTTCCTAATCCAGCTTCCCACTCACTTTTGCTACCTTACATGCCCTTTCCTTGGCTTTTATGCAGTCCTTAACTTCCCTTATCAGCCACGGTTACCTACCCCTGCCATTTGTGAACAACTTCTTCTGTGGGATATTTCTGTCCTGCGCCTTGTGAACTATTCCCAGAAACTTCAGCCAGCTCTACTCTGCCGTCACTCCCACCAGTATCCTCCTCCAATGCACCTGGGCAAGCTCCTCTCTCATGCCTCTGTAATTCCCCTTATTCTATTGTGATACTGATACATGTGAGTTATGCTTCTCCCTTTCAAACTGCAGTATGAATTCAATCATATTATGATCACTGTCTCTTCAGGGTTCCTTTACATTAAGCTCCCTAATAAGATCTGGGTTATTACACAACACTTTGATAGGCACATGGATGAAAGAAAAATGGAGGGCTACAGTATGTGGGAGGGAGATAACCTGTCCCCGAGTAGGCTCAAGCACAAGCTGCTCTAAAACGCCATCTCATAGGCATTCAACAAATTCCCTCTCTTGTGATCCAACACCAACCTGATTTTTTTCCAATCACCTTGCACATTGAAGTCCCCCATTACAACCGTCCAGCTTCCCACTCATATTCATACATACATACATACATATATACATACTCTTATTACGTGCCTTTTCCAGCTCCCTCTGCAATCTCAGCCTCACATCTTGGCTACTACTTGGAGGCCTGTATATGATCCCCATGATGGTTTTTTTACCCTTGCAGTTTCTTAATCCCACCCACAAAGATTCAACAATCCCTGACCCTCTGTCACCTCTTTCTAGACATGTAATTCCATCTCTTACCAACAGAACCACACCACTGCCTATGCCTTCCTGCCTGTCCTTTCAATACAAAGTACACCCTTTGATGTTAAGCTTCCACCATGGCCTTCTTTCAGCCACAACTCAGTGATGCTCACAACATCATACCGACCAGTCTCTAATTGTGCCACAAGTTTGTCCACCTTATTCTAAATGCAATGTGCATTTAAATACAGCACCTTCAGTCCTGCATTCTTCGCCCCTTTGAATTTTGCCTCTGTGGTACAATTTAACTCTTTGCTCTGTCTGCATTTGTACCCAATCATTGGCTTGTCTTTCTTTACATTCATGTTACACCCATCATCTACTTGTAAATATGCTGGTTCATCCTCAGCTCTATCATCCTGGTTCCTATCGCCCTGCCATACTAGTTTAAACCACTCCCAACAGCTCTAGCAAATTCAGCAATGAGCAACCTGTCCCAGAAGAGGTCTCAATTATCCAGAAATCTGAATCCCTACCCCCTGCTCCAATTCTTCAGCCACACAGTTACCTGCCCCTCATTCTATTCCTATCCTCACTGTTAAGTGGCACAGGCAGCAATCCCAAGGTTACTACTCTTGAGGTCCTGCTTCTCGACTTCCTACCTAACATCCTGTATTCTTTTTTCAGGATCTCCTCACTTTTCCTACCTATGTTGTTGGTACCAATATGTACCACAGCTTCTGGCTGCTCACCCTCCCTTTTCAGGATATAGTGGATGCATTCAAAAACATTGCAGACCCTGCACCTATGAGGGTAACTACCATCTGTGTTTCCTTTTCGCATCAACAGAATTGCCTAACTGTCCCCCTGACGATAGTAGCCCCTATTTTGGGCTCCTTATTTTAGAAAGGATATACTGACATTGGAGAGGGTTCAGAGAAGACTCACGAGAATGATTCCAGGAATGAATGGGCTACCATATGACGAACGTCTGGCAGCTCTTGGGCTGTATTCCCTGGAGTTCAGGAGAATGAGGGGTGATCTCATAGAAACATTCCGAACGTTAAAAGGCCTGAACAGATTAGATATGACAAAGATATTTCCTGTGTTAGGGGATTCTAGGACAAGAGGGCACGACTTCAGGATTGAAGGACGTCCATTTAGAACTGAGATGCGGAAAAATTACTTTAGTCAGAGGGTGGTAAATCTGTGGAGTTTGTTGCCACGAGTGGCTGTGGAGGCCAAGTCATTGGGTGCATTTAAGGCAGAGATAGATAGGTTCTTGATTAGCCAGGGCATCAAACGGTGTGGGGATGACTGGAAGAATTGGATCAGCCAATGAATGGTGGAGCAGACTCAATGGGTCGAATGACCTGCTTCTGCTCCTATATCTTATGGTCTTATTACTGCTGCCATCCTTGTCAGTTCCTTACCCTTCTGTGCCACCGAACCAGACTCAGTGCCAGAGGCATGGCCCCTGGTGTTTCTCCCAAGTAGGTTGTCCTTCCCAACAGTACTCAAAATGGAGTACTTATTGTTGAGAGGGAAGGCCTCAGGGGTGCTCTCCACTATCTGAAATCCCCCCCTTCTCTCTCTTGACATTCACTCATTTATCTGTCTATAGCATTGGGGTGACTACGTCCCTGTAGCTCCTGTCTATCACTGCCTCTCTTTCCTAACAAGCCAAAGGTCCTTGAGCTGCAGCTCCAGTTCCTTAACACGGTCTGTCAGGAGCTGCATCTTGATGCACCTGGCACAGATGTGGCCATCCGGGAGGTTGGAAGTGTCCCGGAAATCCCACATCTGACACCCAGAACAGAACACTTGCTCTGTAGACATACCCCCTATGCTGTCAGGGTTTAGGTAAGAAATAAGGAATGAACTCACCTACTTACCTTGACTTTGTCTGTTCTTGCTGAAGGCCTGTTGAGCCAAAGCCTTACTACTCTGCTTCAGATTACTCCAATGATGACTGTTCTGCTAGGTGGTACCTCTCTTTCATAGAGACTGGGTTTTTAAAGCTCTTCGCCGGTCCTGTGCGGGAATACTTCTGTTGTGTCTGTGCAGTACTCCAATCAACGATGCCCGCTGAAAAGCTTCCTGCTTTTTAAAGCTCCTTGCTGGCCCTGTGCAGGAATGCTTCTGTTGCATCTGTGCAGTACTCCAGGCCTTTCTGGCCCAATGGGCCCAAGCTGACCAATTACACGCATGTGATCAATTAACAGAGCGGCGGGGTGGAGGTACGTCTCTACCAAAGGAGGTGTAAGGCTCTGCTTCTCTCTGCTAGCCTGCAGGTCACCCCTGGGCAAGGCATACACCTGCTTAGCCCCCCAGTCAGGGACGCCTGAAGCCACGGGAGCGGGAGGTGGATGGTGGTATGAGCAGCCGGTCCCGGTTATGCCACCACGGACACCAGGCAGGCAAACTTTGAAGGGTATTGATAATGGCTGAGGTCATCCATCTTGTAAAGACACTGCCCAGAAGGTGGCAAATACAAACCACTTCTGTCGAAAAATTTGCCAAGAGCAGTCATGGTCATGGAAGGACCATTTTTGCATACATCATACAACACAGCACATAACAAATGAACGACTAATTATCCTACTGCCCTGGGTGTCTTTGGAACATGGGAGGAAACCAAAGCAACTGGAGAAAATCCATGCAGTCACGGGGAGAACATACAAACTCCTTCCAGACACTGGTGAGAATTGAACCTGGGTGGCTGGTGCTGTAGTAGTATTACGCTAACCACTACATTACCATGCTGTCCCGGACGGCAAAGATTCCATGATGCAGATTCTTTCCTATGCCCGCCTAGACAAACATAAATCACCAGAACAAAATCTTGCTCTCATGTTATGATTAAAAGATACTTCGCAAGTGCTAGTGTTTATTGTAGCTTGTTCAGTCGCTCTTATAACAAGTAGATAATTGTGCACAGACTTCTGTCATAAGGAAGCTGTAGAAGGAGGTTCAATAACAAGTTACAGAACATTCAGACAGGAACATGGATTAAAAAATATGTTTTAGAGGGACTTGGGCCAAACACGGGCAAATATGACTAGCTGAGATAGACATTTTGGTCAGTATGGATGAATTGGGCCGAAGGGTCTGTTTTCATGCAGTATAACTAGACATCTTTAAGAACTGCTGGAATTTTTTTCATTACCCTCTGTTGTTTTTCATGGCATCAAGGCCGAACAGGAGCTGCCATCAAATGAAAGATAACTTTGTGTCTTTGCAGGTCAGGCAGCTTCTATGGAGAGGAATAAAGTTCAAAGTACATTTATTATCAAAATACGGATACATCATCCAACCTTCAGATTCGTCTCCTAACATGCAGCCATGAAACAAAGACACTCCCCCAAAAAAATCATATATACTGCATATAAGAAAAGAAGACTCTTTAATACCTAATGTGCAGAGAACAAAAACCACACCATGCCCATAAAAAGTAAAGGAATAACATTGAAAAGAAGACATTCAAACACCCAATGTGCAATTTTAAAAAAACAACATGCAAACAGCAACCACAAGCAAATAAAGTTTCTGAACTGAAGTCTGCAAGGGAGTCCTATAGTACCGCACAAGGTCGAGTAAATGTCATGAACTGGCCCGTACTTTGCCTAGGGCCCTGACACCCTGACCTTTTCAATCTGGCCCAGCGCTTAACTCTCCGTCTGAAATACGGGTTCTGCCACTTCAAGCTGCGGTCTGAACCCACTCGCTCCTCACCTCGAGCCCCGATATCCTGACCTTTTCAATCTGGCCCGGCACATAACTCTCCATCTGAGCAATAGTTTCTGGATAATCCAGACTTTGCCACCTCGACTCGGCCTGTGAATCTCTGTTCAAACATCGGGTTTGGTTGAGTTGATAGGCTCTGGGGTTTAGAACCCTGCGGCTTCGATTCGGCCCGTGTTCAACCTTTCACGCTCTTCTACGCTCTTCGCGACAGGTCCAACACTTCGCCTCGCCTCAGTTCTGCCAAATCAAATTGCCTCCAAGTCCAAAGGGAAGTTACAGAGTATTACCTGTGGTGATCGTTTCCCAGAAAAAAAGTGTGGTTAACAAAGTAATTCATTGCTATCCTTGTTTTATTAGCCACCAGCCAGAAGTCGCTGAGGTTCACCAGCGCTGCCTTAAACCAGAAGTTTTAAACAGTCATCATTTCAGACCAAGACCCCTTATCAGGACTGATGAAGGGTCCTGACCCAAAACATTAACTGTTGATCCTTCTCCATTGACATTGTTTCACCTGCTGAGTTCCTCCAGCATTTTGTGTGTGTGTTGCTCAAGATTTCCAGTATCTGCAGGATCTCTTGTGTCTATAAAAATGTAAACATTATCTAGTGCAACAGGTTTCACCCTGTACTCATGTAACTGTTACCAGTTTATTAAATGAGACGTGCAAGTAACAAGAAGCAGGAATTTACAGTAGCTCCACCTTCTTATTCTGGCTTCTAACACCTTCCTTTCCAGTCCTAAAGAAGGGTCTCGGCCTGAAACGTTGACTGCTTATTCCTCTCCAGAGATGCTGCCTGACCTGCTGAGTTCCTCCAGCTTTGTGTGTGTGTGTGTGTGTGTGTGTGTTGCTCAATATTTCCAGCATCTGCAGAATCTCTTGTGTTTATACTTTGGGTCTTGATTCCTGTCCAACAGAATATCTTGAGGCTGCATCTTGCCAGTTGATTTTCGCCAACTGAGAACACCTTTTACTGCTCATAAACTGGTAAAAATATTTGGTCCTTTTAACTCAAGAGCACAAATTGCCTCAACGTCTCCATCTGCCTGTTATTTAGGCAACTGCTAATGCTCAGTGCCGGACACATGAGTAATTGGAGAGTAACAACTGAAAACACGTAGAGTGATTTTCAATCAATTTGGCCTTGAGTTAACCAGTCAGCATGATGTATGAGGCCTGCTCATGGCTGTTGGCCCTTACAGGATGTTCAGAAACATTTACTTTGACAAGGCTGTTACTCTACTTGGTCATGGATTACTTTGGACCAGCATGAGGAGAGGTGAGAGGGATTAATCAGAGCAGACGATTTGCTTTCTACTTAATGCTGAATAGTGAGCACTTCAGCTCCTGGTGTCGTCAGGCTTACTCCTGCTTCTTTTCCATAAGCCTTTACCTGTTCTCTATTGTTACCGACAAGTGCCCACAGTATGAGGGTCCAACACATTCCTCTAGCAAAGGGCATAAGACATAGGAGCAGAATTAGGCCATTCAGCCCATCGAGGTTCCTCCTCCATTTGATCATGGATGATTTAGTTTCCCTCTAAATGCCCTTCCATTGCCTTTCTCCACTTTGACACCTTTACTAATCTAGAACTCATTAACCCCTGCAATAAATATATGCAATGACTTGGCCTCCACAGCCACTTGTGGCAAAGAATTCCACAGAGCCTGGTTAAAGATATTCCTCCTCATCTTTGCTCTGAAGAGACGTCCTTCTATTCTTAGGCTATGTTCTCTGGTCTTAGACCCTCCCATGATTGGAAACATCCTTTCCACATCCAACTATCTAGGCTTTTCAGTATTTGGTAGGTTTCACTGAATTCCCTCCCTCTTCTAATCTGCAATGAGTACAGGCCTGGAGCCATCAAATGCTCAAAAACCAGGATTCATTTCACAAACTCACTGTAGTTCACACAAAAAGGACAGAGCAGCACAGGAACAGGCTTTTTGGCCTATGATGCCTGTGCCAAACACAACGCTAAATTAAACAAATGTTCTTCTGCTTGTACACAACACCACATACCCTCTGCATATTCCTGTGCCTCGTGGGTGGTGGGATGGAGATACGCCTCTAGCAAAGGAGGTGTAAGGTGCTCCTTCCCTCTGCTAACCTGCAGGAAACCATTGGGCAAGGTGAGGCACCTGCTCAGCCCCCCCAGTCAGGGCCAGGTGAAACCAAGGGAGCAGGTGGTGGATGGTCATATGAACAGCTGGTGCATATCAAGACTTGTGATATGACCACTGGCGACGTCAGACAATATTTGAAGAGTATTGATAAGGCTGGGGTCATCCATCTTGTAAAGACACTGCCCAGAAGAAGTCAATGGAAAACCACTTCTGCAGAAAAATTTGCCAAGAGCAATCATGGTCATGGGAAGACCATAATTGCCCACTTTATACAACACGGCACATAACAAATGAACAAATAGTTACTTAAAAGTCATTATCATTATCTGTTTTCACCTCTTCCTCCAGCAGCACTTTCCAAGGACACTCCACTCTCTGTGTAAAAAACTATTTGCACTACACATCTTCTTGAAACTTCCCTTTTCTCACCTTCAGTACATGCCCTCTTGCACCTAATATCTCTACCCTGGGCAAAAGATTCTGACTGCCCCTTATAACCTTATACATTTCTATCATGTCACCCTCAGCCTCTGACATTCCAACGAAGACAACACAAGTTTTCCAACCTGTCATTATAGCTCATATCCTGTAATCCAGGCAGCATCCTGGTAAAGCCTTTCAAAGCCTCCACATTCTTCCTGTAATAGGGTGACTAGAACTGTGCATCATTCACCAAGTAAAGAACATGCATCATTCAGAGTGAGGCATATACCATGTGAGTAAGGGGGCACATGGTGGAGATTCAAAATATTCTCTCCGTCACTAATCTCTTACTTTCTACTTCAACTTGTGCTTTAATTGTCCTCAACTTCAATGCTCTTCTTTGTCATTTTGGGCGGCATACCATAAATCTAATTCAAGTGCCCGGCAGCCTTTGGGAGTGTTTTGGTTTTAAACTTGAGAGCAGTGGGAAATACATTTTGGAAACGTAATGTCTGTAGTAAATATGACGCATGTTCAGGAAATAATGTAAGAACTTTTAAATGTAGCATTTATAGAAGCAACAAATTTTGAAATGTAGAAATGTGTGAAACCTCACAGTTTCAATACTCGAACAACCCCAAGTAAAAGATCAAGTTTATGGTCATCTGATTGTACGTATATACAACCAAATGAAACAATGTTCCTCCAGACCATGGTGCACCTACAAAACATATATCACACAAAGCACAGAAGCAAAATATTACCACAGTCAGTTAATAAAAATATAATTTAAATGCAGGTAGTGTGCAGCACAGGTAAACAGCAACTAGCTCATTGTCCTGGCAATGAGACATCGGTGGTGGCAAGATATTCATTAGTCTCACACCCTGAGGGAAGACACTGTTACCCAGGCTGGCAGTCCTAGTCTGGTGCTCCTGTCCCTCCTTCCTGAAGGTAGTGGGTCAAAGAAATTGTGGGATGGTTGGAAGCGATCCTCAACAATGTGTTTTGTCCTGGATAATATAATGACTAACATGGTGGAGTTGCTGTTTCCCCGAGTTTGCTCAGAGGTCTAGAATTCAGATCATGTGGGGCGTGAATCAGAAGACAGGCTCCCTTATATTTCAATTTGTAACAGCACAGGGGCCTAGTGGTGTACCAGCATTTAGCCGGAGTACTGAGATACCAGAGTGACCATGTGGTGTACCAGCATTTAGCCAGAGTACTGAGATACCAGAGTAACCATGTGGTGTACCAGCATTTAGCTGGAGTACTGAGATACCAGAGTAACCAAGTGGTGTACCAGCATTTAGCCGGAGTACTGAGATACCAAAGTGACCATGTGGTGTACCAGCATTTAGCTGGGGTACTGAGATAGCAGGGTGACCATGTGGTGTACCAGCATTTAGCCAGAGTACTGAGATACCAGAGTGACCATGTAGTGTACCAGCATTTAGCCGGAGTACTGAGATACCAGAGTGACCATGTGGTGTACCAGCATTTAGCCGGAGTACTGAGATACCAGAGTGACCATGTGGTGTACCAGCATTTAGCTGGAGTACTGAGATACCAGCATGACCAAGTGGTGTACCAGCATTTAGCTGGGGTACTGAGATACAAGAATGACCAAGTAGTGTAGTAGCATTAAGATGGGGCACTGAGGTAGTTGGTGGCTCACTTCAGCTAGATTTACAAAATTATTTCAAAACAAAAACATTGAAATAAAATCAAGAATTGCTGACAATGAGTTACAATGGAAGGAAAAGGGAATATTCTAGAACCCTGCAATGAACTTTATCATACTCCAAATGATTTAGAAATTGTTTTGTGTCATAAAAGGTGAGGTACCAACACATTGGTATATGAACTAACGATTATTAAGGTACATGCTCCTGGGGCGGCATGGTACATAATGATTAGCACGATGCTTTACAGTACAGGCGACCTGGGTTCAATTCCCACTGCTGCCTGTAAGGAGTTTGTATGTTCTCCCCACATGGGTTTCTTCCCACAGTCCAAAGACGTACTGGTAGGTAGGTTAATTGGTCATTGTAAATTGTCCCGTGACTAGTCTAGGGTTAAATTGGGTGAGCGCTGGGTGGCGTGGCTCAAAGGGCCAGAAGGGTCGACTTCGTGCTGTATGTCAATAAAATCAAAGTCAAAACAAATTAAAGGCTTATCAAGTTGTTCGATTAATACATGTAGCTGGGTGGTCCAGTAGCTTGATAGTTAGCATAATGCTTTACAGCCTGGGGTTCGATTGCTCCCACTGGCTATAAGGAGACTGTACGTTCTCCCCGTGACCACATGGGTTTCCTCTGGGTTCACCGGTTCCCTCTCACTTTCGAGAGATGTATGGGTCATGGTTACTGAGACGTGGCCATGTTATGTTCCTACCAGAAGTGTGGCAACACTTGCAGCTGCCCACGACAATCCTCACCGACTTGATTTGACCCAAAAAAGCACATTTCACTGTATGTTTTGATGTTCATGTGACAAAAATAGCTAATCCTTAATCTTTAAGCGGATTGTGGTATTGGCCTATTGGGTGGTTTCACTCTGCTTCCTGTGGGACCACTGGACATGCTTCCATTGGGTCTCATCGCCCACCTCCTCCCCCCATCTGTCCTCGAGCGAAACAAAGGGGCGTGTTAAAGCTGTCACACACACACACACACGCATACACGCACACACACATAGACACAAACACACACACACACACACACACACACACACACACACACACACACACACACACCAAATTTCCCTCGGGATTAATAAAGTATATCTATCTATCTATCTACACACACACAGGTCATGATTGCATTAATTTCTAATTACCTGAAGAATTAGCCAGGTGCCCTTATTTTACCTGGTCTTTTCTTTTCAGATCTAAACGTTCTCAGAGCAAACAAAGAGGAAAATCAGAAAGCACCAGATTCATTGATAAGGTGTTGATATCATCTCCTAAGGGTCAGTTAAGCATCTCAAGGTCCTTGGGCTTGGCTGGTTGGATGTTGAGAGGATGAATGTTTCTTCTTTCAGGTGAATCTTGAACTGGGATAGTGTCAGAATAGTGTGAAAATAAAAACTCCCCCAGCAGTGACAGATGAAAAAAAATACTTCTCTTAGAAGGCAATGACAACTCAAAATTCTCTACTCTGGAGTGGTAAGTGGGATGGGGGGTGTTGCGACATTTATTTGAAGATGAAGTTGAGTTTTGGACATCAGAGAGAGAAGATGGGAGCAAGGGCTGAAGCCAAAGTCTTATCACAAGCAGAGCAGGTTCAAGGATCAAGTGGTTGCCTGACCTCCTCTTCCTCTTTATTATTTTGTTCCAATTAAAATAATCAATGCTGAAAATACTCAGCAGGTCAGGCAGCATCTGTGGAGAGAGAAGCACAGAGGTCACATTTCAGGTCAATGACATTTCATTGACCTGGCTATTTCTCTGATATATTGGCCTGATAAAAATTCAATCTGGCCACAAAGAGATTAGCTTTGTCACATGTACGTTCAAACATCAAAACAAAGAGTGAACTGTGTTGTTTGTGACAAATCAAGTCAGTAAGTTTTGTGTGGGGCAACCAGCAAGTGTCACCATGTTTCCAACGTCAACATGTCCACAATTCACTAACCCTAACCTGCTCATAGTTCAAGAGCCGTGAGGTAACGTTACAGCTATATAAGACCCTGGTCAGACCCCACTTGGAGTAATCATTACACGAAGGATGTGGATACTACAGAGAGAGTGCAGAGGAGAATTACAAGGATGTTGCCTGGATTGGAGGGCGTATCTAATGAGAACAGGTTGAGTGACTTTGGCTTTTTCTCCTTGGAGTGACAAAGGATGAGAGGAGACCTGATAGAGATGTATAAGATGATGAGAAGCATTGATCGTGTGGATAGCAAGAGGCTTTTTCCTAAGGCTGAAATGACTAACATGAGGAGGCATGGTTTTAAGGTGCTTGGAAATAGGTGCCGAGGGGATGTCAGTGGTAAGTTTTTCACACAGAGAGTGGTGGGTGCGTGGAATGTACTGCTGGTAGTGGTGGTGGAAGCAGATACAATAGGGTCTATTAAGAGCCTTTTTGATAGGTATATGGTGCTTAGAAGATAGAGGGGTATGCTCTAGGGAAATTCTAGGCAGTTTCTAGGGTAGGTTTCATGATCGGGACAACATTGTAGGCCGAAGGGCCTGTAATGTGCTGTAGATTTCTATGTTAATCTTTGGAATGAACCAGAGGGAAATCAGAGGTCCATGAGACAATAAGCCTTGGAGGATCAGAGGTGGAGAGGGTCAGTAACTTTAAATTCCTGGGTGTCACTATCTCAGAGGACCTGTCCTGGACCCAGCATATAAACAGCACCTCTACTTTCTCTGGAATCTGCGGAGATTCAGCATGTCATCAAAACCCTTGGCAAACTTCTGTAGCTCTGAAGTGGAAAGTGTGCTGGCTAGCTGCATTACAGCCTGGTATGGGAACACCAATGCTGTTGAGCAGAAAATCCTGCAAAAGGTAGTGGATTCAGCCCAGTACATCATGGGTAAAACCCTCCCAACTATTGAACACATCTACGTGAAACGTTGCTGTAGGGAAGCAGCTTCCATCATCAAGGATCTCCACCACCCAGGGCATGCTCTTTTCTCACTGCTGTCATCAGGTAGAAGGTACAAGAGCCTCAAGACTCACACCACCAGGTTCGAGAACAGTTACTACCTGTCGACCATCAGACTCTTGAACAAAAGGGGATAACTGCACTCATTTAAGGGCTGTGTTATATTGGTGGATGTTATATTGTTATTTCATGCTCATTATTTGTTGCTATTTATTTGTATCTGCATTTGTACAGTTTGTTTACACGTTACGGATCCTGATGTTTACAGTTTACAGTTACTGTTCTATAGATTTGCTAAGGGATGCCTGCTGAAAAGGAATCTCAGGGTTGTATGTGGTGACATGTATGTACTCTAGTAATAAATCTTACTTTGAACTTTGTACTTTGAATTTTTGAATGTGAGAGGAAACCTGAGCTCACTGTCATGGGGAGACGGCATAAATTCCTTACAGACAACGGCGGGAACTAAATTCCGATTGTTGATCACTGGTGACAAGATGCGGTTATCAAATGACTTAGCCTGAAGTACTCCGCCTGAATCAAGTATGTAAGTACCATGATATTCTAAACTGAGTCATAGAGATAGTGTCAGGGAAGCAGTCTGTTTTATAACTGTAAGGCCTTTCAGAGAATTGGAACTAGCTGCCTGCAAACCTTGCACTTTGCTCTTTGACCTCTCCCTCTGTCTTGCATGACCTCAAGAAACCACTTCTCCATCTGTTAATCGGGAAAGTCAGCTCCATTCAGCCCTGCATGAAATGAGGAAAGCTTTGTAGATTTTCTGATTGAACAGCACACTGAAAAGACAATGCAACTTAGAAAATACGTGGTAGTTGATCCTGACTGAAGAGTGGGGCTGAAACTAATTTAGAACATCTCCAAATGCAGTGTGGAATGTTCAGCATCAGTGAACGTCTGAACCCAAAATACTAACCTCCCTTTTCTCTGTAAATCTGCTGGTATCACTGATTAAACAATTGATATGATAGTTTATTAGATGTGTCAGAGCAGCACAGCATGCAGAATCATCAGATGGTGGGAGGTATAAGTATGGCTGATGTAATGATGACTAATGCGTCTTGAATCAATAATGGCTCTGAAATAGCAAGGAAAGTTAACAGTGAGTTAATGAAGTTTCCTGATGCCCCATTGTAAAAATCCCAGCACTTCTGATTAGTACAATTGCTTTACTGTGCCAACTGTATGAAAGGGTTCAATTCCCACTGCTGCCTGTAAGGAGTTAGTATGTTCTCCACATGACCATGTGACCATCTGAGTTCTCCAGGTCCTCTGGTTTTTTCCTACATTCCATCACGGATAAAGCCCTCCACATATTTCAGCACATCTACATGGAGCGTTGTCACAGGAAAGCAGCATCCTTCATCAGGGACACCCCCACCAGCTCTCTTCTTGCTGCTGCCATTAGTAAGAAGGCATAGGAAACTCAGGACTCATGGCACCAGGTTCAGGAACAGTTGTTATCCATCACAACCTAAGTACTCTCTTTCAAGGACTCTTCATCTCATGTTCTCAATACTATTTATTTATTTATTATTATTATTATTTGTTTCTTTTTGTATTTGCACAGTTTGTTGTTGTTTGCACACTGGTTGAACCCCCAGTTGGGCAGACTTTCATTGATTCTATCATAGTTGATATTCTAATATGGATTTAATGTTTGAAACATAGAAAACCTACAGCACAACACAGGCCCTTTGGCCCAGAAAGTTGTGCCGAACACGTCCCTACCTTAGAAATTACTAGGCTTACCTACAGCCCTCTATTTTACTAAGCTCCATGTACCTATCCAAAAGTCTCTTAAAAGACCCTATCGTTTCCGCCTCCACCACCGCCGCTGGCAGCCCATTCCACGCACTCACCACTCTCTGAGTAAAAAACTTACCCCTGACATCTCCTCTGTACCTACTCCCCAGCACCTTAAACCTGTGTTCTCTTATGGCAACGATTTCAGGCCTGGGAAAAAGCCTCTGACTATCCACATGATCAATGTTCACAAGAAAATGAACCTCTGGGTTGTATATGCTGACATATATGTACTTTGATAATGAATTTAATTTGAACTTTGAACTATGAACACATTGGTGCTAGAAACACTGCAACAGGTTCAGGCTGCCCAGCACATCCAAATGATTACGTTTCAATGTAAACATGGTAAATAAAACTAATCTCTACCCTTAAACTTCAGGTAGGGAGAAGATTTCTTGGGATCTACAAACATAATTTATATGTTCCTTTCAATAAACTCAACAAATCTGAAATTGTTGCTGTTGAAGGAGTCACAAGGGCTTAAAGGAGCCACAATGGTTCAAGTCACCATGGTTAGAGGTCCATACGAGTCCAGAAGTCAAGGCCCGAAGGCAAAACCCATGACTGGTTAGTCCTGTGGTGAAGGCTGAAGCTGGAAACTCAACGATTGCGATTCTAGGAATCTGGAAACAGGAAGTGGAGGCCCAGAGAGGTTGCAGGCCTATCTAGGTATGTGAATGAGTGGGAGGGTTGGCAAAGGGGTTTGTTTTGCTGTTGTTGTCTTGGTCTTTTCTTGTTGACATTGTTGTTGCTGCGTGTGTTGTTCTGTAGAATATTGTGGGCGTGCTATGTTGGTGCTAGAATGTCTGTCAACACTTGCAGGCTGTCCCTGGTTGTTGCTGCAAATGACATATTTCATTGTATATTTTGGGTACATGTGACAAATAACTCTGAATCTGAATCTCTCCTTAAGTCTATCCTAGTCTATCAAAACAGTTGATTTACAACATGATTCAAAATAGTGTCATTATAATAATTCTGTATATTGCCACTGGTAGTAATTCCATATAGATGACATTGGTGTCAGGTGTATATTCTTGACATGCACTCAACCACACAGTGGTGTAGGAGGCAAAGTTGTATCCACCCAGCTCCAGCAGCACAAAATCCTGGTGCTGTCCGAGTGGAGTTTGTGTGTTATCTTTGTGAACACAGAAGGATTTACTTTGAGTGCTCCAGTTTCCTCTCACATCCCAAAGACATGCAGGGTGATAGGTTAATTAAAGTTCCAGAGTCAACAGTGGTGTTACGATTAAGTAGCTCCTGGAAGTGTTCCTTCCATCTAGAATTGATGGCACCATTGTCCTTTGGTAGCCTTTGTCCATCTGTAGGCCATGATGGTTTGGCCCCTGATATCACCAGAGTCAGCAAGCTGCTGTTCTTCTAGGACCCTCTCAGTCCACCACCGATTCTTTACTTCTCTTACTCTACATAGACTACAGCCTTAGCTTTGGAGTGGGCTTCTCTTTTTGCCTTGTAGTTGACGTCCTTCTGCCAGGCACAGAAAGCTTCCCTTTTGTTGTTGATTAGCTCTTCTATTTCATTGTCATTTTCATCAAACCAAGCTTTGTTTTTCCTGGTCTTATATCCAATGATGCTTATAAGTATCAAGACTTCAGTGTGATCGAGTGTGCTTAAAGGTCCCCTGAACCCTGTTTTGGGAGTCTTTCAGAAAGGGCAGACTGGAGATGTGTTACCTTCGCCAGGTCTATAAGGCTCTTGATGTTAAACCTGGGATGGTTCAGCTTCTTTTGCACTCTACCCTTCTGCATGATTTTGATGGTCATTTGTGAGTGAATAAGCAGATTCGTGGGGTGACTGATGCACAAGCAGCCACCACATGATCCTTGACACAGGGCCAGAATCTGATGGCACGGGGACAAAGATGATATGGGGGCTCTCTTCTGCTGCAGCCTTCCTCCACCTCCGCAGCCATTGTGGTGGTCCTCATAATTCCGAAATCCCAGAGACTCTAATTTAACACCATCTTCAGTCTGCTTGACCATTAAGTTCTTGATTGGACTGTACTTCATCTAGATTCTCCCTCTTGATTTTACCACCATGGGTGACACTACCAGGAGCTAATCTCCAGACGGCATCACTCTCAGGTTCAATAAGCCTCTCCACCGCAAGATGACGGTACTCTACAATGATCCACGAAAGAGGACATCTGTAAGCTCCTAGTATCAAAGAGGTGCAGATGGTGTGCAAGAAATTGAAGAACAACAAGGCTGCTAGGCATGATGAAATTCCAGCTAAAATCCTCAAGGAAGGTGGCACAAAATGTTTAAATCATATTCATGACCTGCTTGTCAAGATCTAGGAGCAGGAGAAGATTCCAGGGATACCCTGATTGTCACACTCTTCAAAAGCGGTGACAAAGCTGTCTGCAGAAACTATAGAGGCATCTCCCTCCCCCCTACAACAGAAAAGCTACTCACACGAATTTTATGTGACCGGCTTTCACCTCTGGCAGACATCCTGCCTGAGTCTCAGTGTGGCTCCTGTCCAGCAAAAGGATTATCTGACATGACTTTTACAGCATGTCAATTGCAGGAGAAAGCCCAGGAACAAAATCTCCCATTTTATATGGCCTTCATGGACCTTATAAAAACAATTGACTCTATTAATCATCCTGCCCTTCAGCAGGTACTGTCCAAAATCAGGTGTCCGGAGAAATACCTCAAGATCCTGTAGCTCTTACACATTGATATGCTATAGTCCTCCCCTCCTTGCTATATGGAGTGGAGTCATGGACAGCATGCAGCAGGCACATAAACTCCCTAGAAACTTACCTTCAAAGATGCCTCAGAAAGATTCTGAGAGTTTGCTGGAAGAACAGGCATACTAACTTCAGCATCCTGGAGGAAGCTAACATTGGCTCCATAGCCACAATCATGCAGGTTTTGAAGATTAGGCATAGCACTTACTAGTTTGGATGTATGAAAAAATCTTGTATAATCTTTATATGATGTCTTAAAGGAGGAATGTCAGATGACAAAAGGAGAAGCTTGGCGTTCAACATTTGTGCATTGGTTGTTTATCAGTCTTGGTTTGTCTGTAGATTTTTTCATAAATTCTGTTGTATTGCCTTTTTTTCCTGTAAATGCCTGCATGAAAATGAACCTCTAGATCAGGGTCCACAGACCCCTTGCTTAATGATATTGGTCCATGACATAAAAGAAGGTTGGGAACCCCTGCCCTAGGTAGTAAATGGTAAACATACATACTTTGATAATAAATTTGCTTGAAATTTGAACTCTGAACTTTGAACCCAGAGAAGGCCAGGGCATAGGGCACTGGTGGGTGAAGGTAAAGCCACGACTGGCAGAGTAATGAAGTCCAGTAATAAACAGGGGGACAGAATTAGAAGAACACTGATATCCTGGAGGATTACAAAAGATATACCCAATGATCGCTAGGCTGCAGATGTCTCACAATATCAGTGTACTAGCTCATATTTACAACAATTTGTGATGCAAGCAATGTGATTTGAATAATCCAGAATTAGAATGAGGTTTATTATAGCTGACAGCAGCAGTATAGTGCAATACATAAATAATACTACAAGTTACAATAAGAAATATAACAGTAATTAAGTAGCACAAAATCAGATCAAAATAGTGAGGTATTGTTCAGGAATTAATTGACCATACAGAAATCTGATGGCAGAGAGAAAGAAACTGTTTCTAAAATGTTGAGTGTGTGCCTTTTGGCTCCTGTACCTCCTCACGGATCAGAGTAATGAAAAGAGAGTACAGCCTGGATGGTGGGGGTCTTTAATGATAGATGCGAACTTTCTGAGGCATCGCCTTTTGAAGATGTACTCAATAGTGGGGAGGCTGGTACCCATGATGGAGCTGGCTGTCTGCAGCTTTTTCCAATCCTGTGCATTGGCATCTTCATACCAGACAGAGATGCAACCAGTCAGAATGTTCTGTAGAAGTTTGCTAGAGTCTTTGGTGACGTGCCATATCTCACACTCCTTATGAAATATAGCCACTGGTATGCCCTTCATAATTGCATCAACTTTTTCCACTCAGGATATATCTTCAGAGATGTTGACGCTCAGGAAGCTTCTAACCCTTTCCCCTGATGACCCCTCGATGAGGTCAGATGCATATTCTCCTGACTTCCCCTTCCTGAAGTTCACTATCAGCTCCTTGGTCTTAACAATGTTGAGCACAACACCACCCAACCAGCTGATTTATCTCATTTCTGTATAAGTTCTTGTCTGTGAATTTCTCCAATCCACACAATGCCTTACAATACCAGTGACCCAGGTTCAATTCCCACCACTGCCCGCAAGATATTTGCTAATGTCTTTGGTGATATATCATATTTAACACCCCTTATGAAATATAGACACTGTTATGCCTACTTTATAATTGCATCAATTTTTTGCACTCAGGATACATCCTCAGAGATGTTGAAGCTCAGGAAGCTTCTAACTCTTTCCACTGCTGTATGTTTCCCCCGTGACTGCGTGGATTTCCACCAGCTGCTCCGGTTTCCTCTCACAGTCCAAAGACGTCCCAGTTGGTTTATAATTGCCCATTGTAAATTGTCTTGTGATTAGGCTAGGGTTAAACCAAGGGTTTCTGGGTGGTGCAGCTCGAAGGGATGGAAGGGTCTACTACACACTGCATCTCAATAAGTACAAATAAATTTAAAAAAATAAAGAATTATCACACCAGTATATCCTGACTTCAAGTGAAGCTTGATACACAACAATCGGTCAAACATTTCTCTCAGGATGAGACTCCAGTCCATTCAATCCAACAGTGTTGGGAGTGGATTGCTGGTTTCCCACTCTACTCCATGCACACACTCCAGGAGACATCAGAGAATGAGTTGGGTTACGTTGGCTAACGTTATACCCATCTTTCCTACCAACTTGGTTATCAAGTTGGAACCTGTAGTGTTTTAATTTCTCTCCATCCATCAATGGGCTTCAAGAAACGTTGGCAGAAAATAAGTAGAAATTTCACAAGCTGTAAAATTCCCATTTTCCTGACTAACCATGTGGTAATTTATTGCTGATGGAAAGTTAATTGAAATTATGTAAATTTAAAGCACTTAACTGTTAATAGGCCACTTGACCTTTATGAATGAGTGCAACTTCTAATGCACAGGTGGCAATAGCAGAAAGAGCATTTCAACTCTGTAACAGGGATCAATGTAGGTTTCACAGACAACTTTACCTATTAGAACAATGATTTATATTTCAAACTAGCTCAACGATTTCTCCTCTTTGAGGTCTATGAACTGAGATTTTAGCTTCTTTCCCAACTTGTCCTGTGATGGTTGCTTGCAGCCACAATGGTGATAGGTCAAGTCAGATGGACATGAAGAATTCTATACAAGAAGAGGAAAGATTGGTCCTAAGTCCTAGACGTGAGGACAGCTGAGCTGTGAGGAGGCTTAGACTTGTATTCTTTGGAGTGGGTTACAAATGCTCCTGGTGTAGAGCAGCGACTTTTTTGTTTTTTTTTAAAGTACACATATAGTGGCATTTGCAAAAAAACACAGCAGATTTCTGCACACTTTTGCCAGCTCGGCAGCCGGTCAGTTATATGCTTGCTGGCCACTTTATTAGATACACCTGTACACCTTCTCGTTAATGCAATTACCAACTTAGCCTGTCATGTGGCAGCTACTCAATGCATAAAAGCATGCAGACATGGTCAAGGGGTTCAGTTCAAACATCAGAATGGGGAATAGATGCCTTTGACTGTGGAATGGATTGTTGGTGCCAGATGGGGTGGTCTGAGTATCTTAGAAACTGCTGTTCTCCTGGGATTTTCATGCATAGCAGCCTCTGCAGCATACAGAGAATGGTGAGACCAAAAAAACATCCAGTGAGCAGCAGCTCAGTGGGCGAAAATACCTTGCTAATGAGAAGAGACTGCTCAGACTGGTTCAAGTTGACAGGAAGGTGATAGTAACTCAAATAACCATGAGTTTCAACAGAAGAGCATCTGTGATCGGACAGAACATTAGACCTTGAAGTGGGTGGGCTGCCACAGCAGAAGACCAAACCGAGTTCCACTCTTGTACCTAATAAAGTGGCCATTGACTGTATAACAAAGTCATACGGTTTTATAGTCCTCAAGTCTCGCTGGTAGATTAATTTATGATTCTAAGGTGATACTAACTAGAGTGCTGATAGGTGAGTGTGAAACGTGTGTACTGTCTCTGGGTACATCTGTCTATGGTGTGACTTACCAAACTGCCCAGATGCGTGGTTGCCAAGAACACTGTGACTTCTGATAAGTACAGTCCCAGCTTATTCTCCCGTTCAGGATACCAAGCCAGAAAGAGTTGGAAGCCTTCGCCATTTGTGGAGACAGAAATGGCTAATGTTTCAAGCCTTGTCTTCATCAGAGTTAAATCACTGACCTGAAATGTTAATCGAGATGATTGAGGGAAGATGCTGAGAAAAGCGGTTCAGCCGCAGGAGGAGGAAAGGGCACAGCACACATTGGTGGCTATTTCACAATTGCCGAATGCTCATGATAAAACATTAAATGATTAAAGATAAGTTTTATTTGTCACGTACATGGAAACATGGTAACATTCAGTAAAATGTATTGTTTGTGTGAAAGACCAGCACAGTCTGAGGATGTGCTGGAGGCATCCTGCGAGCATCCCCAGGCTTCAGGTGCCAACATAGCATGTCCACAGCTCACTAACCCTGACCCGTATATCTTTGGAACGTGGGAGGAAACCAGAGCACGTGGAGGGAACCCACGTGGTCACAAGGAAAATGTACAGTCTCCTTACCGACAGCAGCAAGGATCAAACCCAGATCACTGGCAATGTAATGGTGGTATGCTAACCACTACTCTACCATGTTGGTTATCTCTGAAGCCTGTTTATGGACCTAAGGAACATCTTAATGTGCAACAAGCTGTCCAGATTCTGCTCATGACTGAGTGAATTAACATGCTATATCTAGTTATTTGGAGATGATTAAATATCTTTAATAAGTAAGATGCCACAATAGTGCAATGGTTAGCACGATGCTATTACAGCTCAGGGCATCTGTTATTTTTGGTAACTTCAAAGGATAAAAGTAATTGAGAGCAAAAACACAGAGATGGGAAAGGGTATCTTAGTTTTATTTTTTCTCTAAGCAATATGATGTGATGCCGTGATGACATATCCATTTACATACAATAGGTGGGCTCTTGGGCCAGAAAGGCCTTTTTCGTTCTGCATCTTTGTTAAAAAAAATCACCAAAAAATACAGCACGGTAATGGGTTCTTCTGGCACAATGAGTCCCCACTGTCCAATTACATCCACGTGACCAATTAACCAATTAACCTGTACACCTTTGGAATGTGGGAAGAACGCGGAGGAAAACCACATGGTCATGGGTAGAACATACAATCTCCTTATAGACAGCAGCAGGAATTGAACCCAGATCACTGGCGTTGTAATTGCGTTATGCTGACTGCTATGCCTGATAAATGTAAAGCATCCCTAATTATCGCTCCTTGGGCCTGGAGTCACATATAGGCTGGATAAACCCAAGGGATCAGCTTCCCACAACTGAAGAACGTCAGTGAAGCAGTTGGATATTTTTAACATAAAAGAATTTTATTTTCAAGGTCACAATGATTAATATTTGCATTATTTGAATAAATGATATTATTTTATTACTTGCTTTAAACTCCTAGCCTCTATAGCTGGATTTGAACTCACGATCAGTAGTGCGAAAGCGATATTACCAGTTCAGTGACTCAACCACAAATCTGCTGCTCCCATGTTTTTTTTCACTGAATTCCTTAACTCCCTCATTAAATTGGGAAAGATCCCCTGTGGCTCCTTGTCAGTGCCGGAGATGACACTATTCTTTACAATGGTTAAATTACCACATAATTGGATCCATATCTGACGCCACATCTGAAATTGTTTATGCTTAGTTTTGGTCACTCTCCAGTGCCCTGTTTTAAAAAAAGCTTTTATAAGTTTCTTCATTTTCGCACATTAAAGTTGCAGCTAGAAATATCTTCATGTGCTGATTTAGCAGCTGTGTTATACGGTTTACTTTTTATTCTGTGTCATAAATGCTCATTATTTGTTAATTTATTTGTGGTAATATTACTTTATGTCTTGTATGTGATCTACAGTACTGTGCAGAGGTCTTAGGCACATATATATAGCTAGTGTGCTTAAGACTTTTTCACAGTACAGTAGTATTTTATGTATTTCATTTTACTGCTGCCACAAAAAAAAAATTCATGACATATGTGAGTGATGATAAACCTGATTCTGATATGGGTCTCTATTGTGGACAGAGAGTGGGAAGGGGGACAGGAAGAGGAGAATCAAGGTTGGGAAAAGAGGAGAGGGAGTGGGAAGCACCAGAGAGACATTCTGTAATGATCAATAAACCAGTTGTTTGGAATCCAGTGACCTTGCCTGGTGTCTCAGGGCTGGGTGTGTCAATACCCATGCCTTCCTCATCCCTGGCACTTCTTCGCTGCCACCTATCCCACACCTCTCCCACGACGCTCCACTCTTGCCATTCCCAACATCCTTTGCTCTTGCCAGATTTATAAACTCGCTGTCCGCTTCACGTTCACGAATACAGTGTTGTGTAAAAGTCCTGAGCTATATATTTGTGCCTATCATTTTTGCACAGCACTGTATGTACTGCATCGTACACCTTGGTCCAGAGGAGTATCGTTTCATTTGGCAGTATATATGTGCGCGCGGTTGAGTAACATAAATTTGAACTTGAACTTTTGTGGAGGTTTGCTGCTGATCAAATAAAACTATCATCCCCCTACATCCCTGTGGAGTTTAAAGGTCTGGATCTCTTTTGACATATTTTGGTGACAGTTTTATCCTGAGTTTTCATTCCCCAATGTCTCCCATCCCTTTCTCTGATTCCTCCGTGCCTTCTCTGCTGTTAGCTGGTCAGCATTTTGCAAAACGCCAAAGCCCCCCAAGTGTGAAGATATGAAAGGCAGCTTTGCTGAGCGATTCCCTGCAGAATTGCTGCCTTGCATTTACAGTGATTGCCCCAGACTGCAGCTGAAGCACTCTGTTACTTATCCTCACACTGAATTTAAAACAAGCCTTATCCATGCGCTTGACTGCCTTGCTCTCCTCTCATTGCAACTCATTACCTGCATCCTACAAAGTGTACTTGCAGCTTGTCAATTTCACAGAGCTTTGGCTTGGACCAGTGTTTCTGGTAAAGTCCTGATCGCAGCTGACCCTTGGACTGAAAAGCCGACAGGCAGTCTGTCGCAGGATGGTGCCGGATCACTGCTTGTGAAACAAGCATCCGAGCCACTGTTCTTCCACTCTTCCTTCAAAACTGTCTAAGGCCTCATCCTCTTCTCTCCCTGTGTCAGAACCCAGAGGTATGGTGCAAGTATCAAACCTCAGTTCCATTCCACATCCTGAAGTTTCCATGCCTTCACAATGCTGGAAGTACCCAGCTGGGCATAGACGTATGCATCCTTTATAGTAACTGGTCTGCCTGTGACCACGAGAAACTGTAGAGAGTCATGGACACAGCTCATCACCTCATTAAAACCAGCCTCCCCTCCATGGACTCTGACTACACACTGCATCAGTAAAGCAGCCAGTATAATCAAAAGCCCTACCCACCACAAATATTGTCTCTTCTCCCCTCTTCTATCGGGCAGAAGATGTAAAGACCTGAAAACCACTAGGCTCAAGGGCATCTTCTATGCCACTGACAAAAGACCATTAAATAGTTCACCAGTACGATAAATGACTTTTAACCAAACAATCTACCTCATCATGATTTTGCACCTTATTGTTTAGCTGCTTTGCACTTTATTCTCCTTTGTTACTGATTTACCTTGTTCTACCTCAATGCACTCTGTAGTGATCTGAACTGTATGAACAGTCATCATCATTATGTGCCATGCCATATGATGTAGGTGATCATGATCTATCCATGACCATGATAGTTAACATAGAATATAGAACATACATTACAGGCCCTTTGGCCCACAATGTTGTGCTGACCATGTAACCTACTCTAGAAACCGCCTAGAATTTCCTAGCACATAGCCCTCTATTTTTCTAAGCTCCATGTACCTATCTAAGAAGTTCTTAAAAGACCCTATTGTATCCGCCTCCACCATCATCGCGGACAGTGCATTCCATGCAGCCATCACTCTCTGCGTGAAAAATTACCCCTGACATATCCTTGGTACCTATTTCCAAGCACCTTAAAACCATACATCCTCGTATGAGCCATTTCAGCCCTGCAAAAAGCTTCTGGCTATCCACATGATCAATGCCCCTCATCATCTTGTACACCTCTATCAGGTCACCTCTTCTCTTCCATTGCTCCAAGGAGAAAAGACCAAGCACACTCAACCTATTCTCATAAGGTACGCCCTCTAATCCAGGCAACATCCTTGTAAATCTGCTCTGCATTCTTTCTATAGTATCCACATCCTTCCTGTAGTGAGGTGACTAGAACTAATTCTTGGCAAATTTTTGCCATTCTTCTGCCATTTTTGCCATTGCCGCCTTCTGGGTAGTATCTTTACAAGATGGGTGACCACAGCCATTATCAATACTCTTCAGAGATTGTCTGATTGGGGAGCTAAGCAGATGCTACACCTTGCCCAAGGGTGACCTGGCAGGCTAGCAGAGAGAAGGAGCACCTTATATCTCCATTGGTGGAGACAATTCTCCTCCCTGTCACCCAGGGTGGGGATATAAACATCATGCAAGCTTTACACTATATCTCCATAAGATATATGAGCAGAACTAGGCCATTTGACCCATTGAGAATGCTCCGTCATTTAATCATGGTTGATCCAAGTTTCCTCTCAGCCTCAATCTCCTGCCTTCTTCCCATATCCCTTCATGCCCTGACCAATCAAAAATCTATCAATCTCTGCATTAAATATACATAGTGACTTGACTTCCACAAAGCCTGTGGCAAAGAATTTTACTGATTTACCACTCTCGGGCTAAAGAAATTCCTCCTCATCTCCATTGTAAAAGGACTCCCCTTTATTCTGAAGCTGTGTCCTCTGCTCTTAGACTCTCCCACCATAGGAAGCATTCTCTCCACATCCACTCTATCAAGGCCTTTCACCATTCAATAGGATTCAATGAGGTCATTCCTCATTGTTCTGAATTCCAGTGAATATAGGCCCAGAGCCATCAAAAACCCTTCATATGACAAGACATTCAATCCTGGAATTGTTTCCGTGAGTCTTCTTTGAATGCTCTCCAGTTTCAGCACATCCTTTTTTAAGATAAGGGACTCAAAACCGTTCACAATACTCCAAGGGGGGCTTCATCAGTGCTTTATAAAGTCTCAGCATTACATCCTTGATAATTAATTCTAATTCATACAGCATGCAGACATGCCCTTTCACCAACTGGTCTGTGCCCACTTAGACTCTAAACCAGTCCCATTTGTTCATCTTTGCTCATATCCCTCTAAACTTTTCCTGTCCATGTACCTGTCCGAGTGCCTTAAATACAAAGGCAACATCTGTGGAGGGAATTGACATGAGTTGCAATTTCTTTAGCCAGAGGGTGGTGAACCTGTGTATTTTTTTGCCATGGAGAGCTGTGGGGGCCAAGTCAATCGGCATATTTAACCAAGAGGTTGATAGGTTTTTGATTGGTCAGGGGGTTAGGCATTACAAAGAGAAGCCTGGAGAATGGGGTTAAATAAAAGTAGGTTTAATCGAATGGCGATGCAGACTTGATGCTCAAATGGCCTAATTTTGCTCCTGTATCTCTTGGTCTTATGGAGGGAAATGGACAGTTGATGTGTTGAGACTCATCATCTCTTAATTTCCCTCCACAGATGCTGCCTTACACACTGAGTCAATCAAGAAAATTATTTGTTGCTCCAGATCCTAGAATCTGCAGTTTCTGGTGTCTGAGATCCACTAGTGGTGACTTCTTTCATGCAGTTATGAGATGTTGATGATAATGGCAATTCCAACATTTGTTTCCCACATTTCACTGACCTTAAACCATTTGAAGGAGAGAGAAATTACACCTTAACCACATTGGCAGGTCTGGAATGACATATGTGAGCCCCGGACAACAACATTGGCCTACCTTGGCAGAGCAACAGTGAACCAGGAGTTCCCCATTCTATTATTGTCCTTGTCCTTCCGGTTGGCAGAGATGATGGGTTTGGAAGACACTGTCTAAGGAATTTGTTTTCCTTCAAAGTAATCTGAATTGCTGAATGTTTCCAGCATACACTTTTAATTATCAACATGGCTCTGCGCGCAGCAGACTGGAATAATCTCCCGTCTCCTCCAGGTCTGTTGTTAGTTTATCTCCTCTTATATCAATACAGTCCGATAGTACCACTTCTATATTTAGTTTCAATTATTTGGATTCTTGGGTACTGTGGCTTTTCCTTATTCTTGGAATTTTGTGTTATCATTTGGTAGCGATGATCATGTTCATGAAGGTAGAACAGTGGATGTAGTGTATATGGGTTTCAGGAAGGCATTTGATAAATTTCCTCATGCCAGGCTCATTCAGAAAGTGAGGAGGCATGAGATACAATGAGATCTTGCTTTGTGGATCCAGAACTGGCTTGGCTACAGAAGGCAAAGGGTGGTTGTAGATGGTTTGTATTCTGCATGGAGGTCGGTGACCAGTGGTGTTCCACGGGGATCTGTTCTGGGACCCCTCCTCTTTGTGATTTTTATCAATAACCTGGATGAAGAAGTAGAAGGGCAGGTTAGTAAGTATGCTGATGACACAAAGGTTGGGGGTGTTGTGGATAGTCTGAGGGTTGTCAGAGGTTACAGCGGGACATCGATAGGATGCAGAACTGGGCTGAGAATTGGCAGATGGAGTTCAACCCAGATAAGTGTGAAGTGGTTCATTTTGGTAGATCAAATTTGAAGACAGAATATAATATTAATGGTAAGACTCTTGGCAGTGTGGAGGATCAGAGACATCTTGGGGTCTATATCCATAGGATACTCAAATCTGCTGCTCAGGTTGATAACATTGATAAGAAGGTGTATGGCGTGTTGGCATTTGTCAAACATGGGATTAAGTTCAAGAGCCGTGAGGTAATGTTACAGCTATATAAAATCCCACTTGGAGTACTGAATTCAGTTCTGGTCGCCTCACTACAGGAAAGACGTGGATACTCTAGAGAGAGTGCAGAGGAGATTTACAAGGATGTTGCCTGGATTGGGGAGCATGTCTTATGAGAATTGGATGCGTGAACATGGCCTTTTCTCCTTGGAGCGATGGAGAATGAGAGGTGACCTGACAGAGGTGTAGAAGATGATGAGAGACATTGATTGTGTGGATAGCCATAGGCTTTTTCCCAGGGCTGAAATGGCTAACAATGAGGGGGCAGAGTTTTAAGGTACAGAGGGGACTTCAGGGGTAATTTTTCACACAGAGAGTGCTGGGTACATGGAATGCACTGCCGGTGACAGTGGTGGAAGCGGATACGATAGGATCTTTCAAGAGATTCTTAGGTAGGTACATGGAGCTGAGAAAAATAGAGGGCTATGTGGTAGGGTAATTCTAGGCAGTTGCTAGAGTAGGTTACATGGTCGTCACAACATTGTGGGCTGAAGGGCCTGTAATATGCTGTAGATTTCTATGTACTATGTTCTATTTCACCCCAGGATGTCAAGTGTAGGTGAGGTTGAAAAGGTAGTATCAGGCATGAAGAGTTTTGTCATTCAGTTTCTTGAACCTACTCCACGATTCACCCCAAGATCAAGGGTGATATCCAACCAAACACCATTCTCCTACCTTATCTCCATACTCTTCAATTCCTTTAATATACAGAGATTAGATTAGATTAACTTTATTTGTCACACGTAAATAGAAACATACAGTGAAATGCATCATTTCTGTCAAATCCATTCAGCGAGGATTGTGCTTGGCAGCCGGCAAGTGTCACGATTCTTCCAGCTCCAATGTAGCATGCTCCCAAGTCACTAACTCTAGCCTGTACGTCTTTGGAATGCAGAAGGAAACCAGAACACCTGGACAAAACCCACATGGTCATGGGAAGAACATACAAACTCCTTACAGACAACAGCAAGAATTGAACCCTGAACTACAGCAGATGCTGTGAAGTGTTGCACTAACTGCTACGCTACTGTGCCATAGATACATTGATCTATCTCAATACTCAATGCAATCAATAACTTATCTTCCAAAAGTTTACCACTCTTTGGGGCCTCTTCTGGGGGAGGTTCGACCCATAGAAAAAAGACGGATTACACTTGAACCCAAAGGGATCCAATATCCTAGCAGGAAGGTTTAATAGAGCTGTTAGGGAGGGTTTAAATGAATTTGGTAGGGGGATGTGAACTGGAGTGTTAGGGCTAAGGAAGGGGAAAACAGAAATAAATCAAAGATAGCATGCAACAGAGATGACAGAAAGGAGAGGAGGAGATGAGGCATAATCACAGCCAGTGGGATGGGTTACAGGGCAATAGAGGCATGGTGCAGTTAAAATAGAAGACAACAAATACTGTACTGAAAGTGTTAGATTTGAATGCACGCAGCATAAGAAATAAAATGGACAATATTGAAATTGAGCTACAGATTGGAAAGTATGACGTGGCCATCTCTGAAACTTGGCTAAAGGATGGCTGCAATTGGAAGATATACAGTGTATTGGAAAGATAAGTTGGTAGGCAGAGGGGTGGTGTTGTCCTGTGTATAAAAAATAACATTAAATCATTAGAAAAGGATGACATAGGATCGGAAGGTGTAGAGTCTCTATGAGTTGAGTTAAGAAATGGCAAGTGTAAAGGGACCCTAATGGCAGTTGTATACAGGCCTCCAAACAGGAGCCAGGATGTGGATTACAAATTACAACAGGAGGTAGAAAAGGCATGTCAGAAGGGCAATGTCATGATAATCATTGGGAATTTTAACATAAAAGTGGATTGGGAAAACTAGGTCCGTACTGGACCTCAAGAGTGAGAATTTGTAGAATGTCTAAGGGATGGCTTTTTAGAACAGCTTCTGTTGAGCCCACTAGGGGATTGGCTGTGCTGGATTGGGTGCTGTGCAATGACCCACGGGCGGTAAGAAACGTTAAGGTTAAGGAAACCCTAGATTAGATTAGATTAGATTAGATTAAGAGGACGGTCAGTCCTCGTTTATTGTCATTTAGAAATGCATGCATTAAGAAATGATACAATGCTCCTCCAGTATGATATCACAGAAACACAGGACAGACCAGGACTAAAACTGAAAAAAACCACATAATTATATCATATAGTTACAACAGTGCAAAACAATACCGTAATTTGATAAAGAGCAGACCATGAGCACGGTAAAAAAAATCTCAAAGTCCCAATAGCCCCATCATCTCACGCAGATGGTAGAAGGGAGAAACTCTCCCTGCCATGAACCTCCAACGCCGCAAATTTGCCGATGCAGCATCCTGGAAGCATCCGACCACAGCTGACTCTGAGTCCATCCGAAAACTTCAAGCCTCCGACCAGCCCTCCGACACCGAGCACCAAGCGCTATCTCTGCCGAGCGCTTCGACCCCGCCCTGGCCGCCGAGTAACAAGCAAAGCCGAGGACTCGGGGCCTTCTCCTCCGGAGATTCTGGATCACACATTAGCAGCGGCAGCGAAACAGGCATTTCAGAAGTTTCACCAGATGTTCCTCCATGCTCCCACATCTGCCTCCATCAAATCAGGATTGTGCACGGCACCCTACTTGACAGATAACAGATATTCATCACCAGAGTGGCAGCTACGCGCTGTGTCGCGCCACCATCTTCTCCTCTCCTCTAGGGAGCAGTGATCACAATATGATCGAGTTCACTTTGAAATTTGAGAGGAGAAACTAAATTCCAATATGTTGGTATTTCAGTGGAATAAAGGAAATTACAATGGCATGAGATGGGAACTGGCCAAAGTTGAGTGGAAAGGAACACTAGCAGGAAGGTCAGCAGAGCAGCAATGGCTGGAGTTTCTGTGAAAAATGAGGGAAGTGCAAACAGATATATTCTAAATAAGGGGAAATTTTCAAATGGAAGAAGGGCACTACTGTGGCTGACAAGTGAAGTCAGAGCCAAAGTAAAAGCAAAGCCAAGGAAGATTGAGGATTGGGAAGCTTTTAAAAACTTGCAGAAGGAAACTATGCAGGTCATTAGGAAGGAAAAGATGAATTATGAAAGGAAGCTGGCGATTAATATCAAATAAGATACTAAAAGCTTTTTTAAGTATATAAGGGGTAAAACATGTGTTGGTGTGTGGCCAAGTGGTTAAGGTGTTCGTCTAGTGATTTGAAGGTCGCTAGTTCGAGCCTTGGCTGAGGCAGCATGTGTGTCCTTGAGCAAGGCACTTAACCACACATTGCTCTGCAACAACACTGGTGCCAAGCTGTATGGGTCCTAACGCCCTTCCCTTGGACAACATCGGTGTTGTGGAGAGGGGAGACTTGCAGCATGGGCAACCGCTGGTCTTCCGTAAACCTTGCCTAGGCCTGCGCCCTGGAAACCTTCCAAGGTGCAAATCCATGGTCTCATGAGACTAACGGATGTCTATAAAAAGGGATAAAATAGAGCCAAGGGTAGATATAGGACCAATAGAAAATGACATTGCAGATATCATAATGAGAGATGCAGAGATGGCAGAGGAACTGAATGCATATCTTGCATCAGTCTTCACAGTGGAAGACGTCTGCAGAATACTGGACATTCAAGAATGTCAGGGAAGTGAAGTTTGTGCAATGAAAATTATGACTGAGAAGGTGCTCAGCAAGCTTATTGGTCTGACGGTGGAAAAATCTCCTGGACCTGATGGAATAAACCCTCAGGTTCTGAAGGAAGTAGCTGGAGAGATTGCTCTTGGGCTATATTCCCTGGAGTTCAGGAGAATGAAGGGAGATCTCATAGAAACATTCCAAATGTTAAAAGGCCTGAAAAGATTAGATCTGGCAAAGAGATTTCCCACAGTAGGGGAGTCCAGGAGAAGAGGGCACAACTTCAGGATTGAAGGATATCCATTTAGAACTCAGATGCAGAGAAAATTCTTCGGTCAGAGGGTGGTAAATCTGTGGAATTTGTTCCACGAGTGGCTGTGGAGGCCAGGTCATCGGGTTTATTTAAGGCAGAGATAGATAGATTCTTGATTAGCCAGGGCATCAAAGGGTATGGGGAGAAGGCAGGGGAGTGGGGATGACTGGAAGAATTGGATCAGCCAGTGAATGGTGGAGCAGACTGGATGGGCTGAATGACCTGCTTCTGCTCCTATGTCTTATGGTCTAAAAATACTCTTCATTTCAGTCCTAAAATTTAACACTAGGGCTCCAAATTCCGTACTCAGAATTGTGCATGCTTGCATGCTTATCTCTCATTTTTCTAATTTTTTGAGAATAACGTCTTGTTTACTGAATCTTTTTTCATCTACCAGATTCACCATTCTCAGAACTCCCTGCAAAATATCCAAACCTAACACCAGAATAAGCAAACCAATATCTGTGTCCTCCACTCTGAGGCCACAATTACACACTATTAGTTAGCTTTTCGAGCCAGACATCTCGTTCACATGTCAGACATCAGATTCTCAAATCAGACGTTCTGTTCTGAGGTCTATCACAGCAAGAGATTCCCAGATGGACAGATCCAAGGATGTTCTCAACACTTCATGTAATATCCCCACTGAGCCATGACTGCTCAAGGGAACATTCACCGCTCAGAATCTGGAATTGAAGCATTAAGAGCATGCTGAAGCCGATCATAAATAGCAGAATCTGTCTACCTCTCTCCAGAGACGTTGTCCAAACCACTGAGCTCCTCCAGTATCTTGTTAATTGGAATATAGTTTGTTTTATAGTTCCATCAAGAAGATATTAGTTTAAAGAGAAAAGTCATGGAGTTCCAAGGGGTTTTACAATGAAGAAAATACCTTTTAAGGAGTTGCAAGCGATGCAAATAACATACACTATTTTCAAGGCTTGTGTTCCGAGAAAATGTTTTGTTTCATAGAGTCATAGATCACTACAGCACAGAAACAGATACTTTGGCCAATCTAGTCCATGCTGAAATATTGTACTGCCTAATTCCATCAACCTGTACCCAGACAATCATACTCCATGCCCCTTCCATCCATGTAGCTATTCAAATTTCTCTTAAATGCCGAAATCAAACCTGCATCCAGCACTTCCACTGGCAGCTCATTTCACACCCTCACCACCCTCTGAGTGAAGAATATACCCCTCATGTTGCTCCCAAAATATATTACCTTTCACCCTTATTCCATGACCTCTAGTTGTACTCCCACTCAACCTCAGTGGGGAAAGCCTGCCTGCATTAACCCTACCTATGTCCCTCATAATTGTATATACCGTACCTCTATCAAATCTCCCCACATTTTTTTATGCTCCAGGGAATAAAGCTCGAACCTATTGAACCTATCCCTATAAGATTGATTGATTGATTGATTAGGTTGATTTTAGAGTAGGTTAAAATGTGATACTACATCTGGGCCAAAGGGCCTGGACTGTTCTATGTTCTCTTTTCCATGTTTCAGATGCCTCGGAGACTTTGGTACAGAGTTTTCAAATACTATTAATGCTGAGGTAAACAGGTATTCGATAGTCAGGATGCAAGGTTACTCTTCAATCTGTTTAAATGACAGGGTTGGTTTAAGGAATGGAATGACTTATTCCTATCTAATACAGTTATGTGTTTTTATATTTGTCTGCACTGGTCCCGTCCGCTTAGATCCCATACAGATTTCTCTGAGAATGAACTTGGAACTATCAACCTCTGACTCAGAATATTACACATTTAAAGTCATGTATAATTTGCTCACTTGAGATCTGAAGTACATCATTCTATTGTTATGACGAACGAATGCTCTTGACTAATTCTGCCGTGAACAACTTTGTTCATGTGTGGTTAGCCTATAACAAGGAATGCTGTAGAGAAGCTCAGTCATATTGTCGTGAGTGTGCAGACTGCGACAGCACACAAACCATCATGGGGGAATGAAGTGGCTGCATCTCTTAATATTCAGGATGAAAAATAATTCCATTCAGCTGTTAATGAGTTCTGAAATGTTTAAACTCTCTTGGTTTGATGTTTGCAACAAGAAAATTAATTTTCATAGCCATAGAGTTACACAATAGACAATCAGGTTCTTCAGCCCAACGGACCATGAAACACACTTTTACACTAATCCTACACTAATCCTATTATATTCCATCCACATTCCCAACAGATCCCCCCAAATTCTACCAAGCTGCATGTGCTTGAAATGTGGAAGGCAAAGAGAGCACTCAGGGGAAACCCACATATATATATATGTATATATATATATAGAGAGAGAGAGAGAGAGATAGAGAGAGAGAGAGAGAGAGACAGAGAGAGAGAGAGAGAGAGAGAGAGAGAGAGAGAGACAGAGAGAGAGAGAGAGAGAGAGAGAGAGAGACACACACACACACACCCTCTGTTCTGGCAGAGCGAATGAGAGGCTGGAAGACATACTGAACACCTGTTTGTCTTCAACATTTAAAAGTTGCTTGGATAGATAGATGAATAGGGGAGATTTAGAGGGAAATGGACCAGTTTGGCCAAAGGACCTGTTTCCATGCTAGATGATTCTATGACCATGACTAACACTAATAATTTGTGCAATCTGATCAAGTAATTCTGAAAATGGGTCATCTGAGGGTCATTTGCTTTTGAGATATGTTGAAATCCACACTTGTAATCAATTTGCTTTGTTTTCTTTCTAGAAAAATTCTTACATTCTCATCAATTGCTTGAAATACCATTATTGCACATACCACATTGAACACCTAAAACACCAAAACACATCAGAACCTTACGGTGCTTCAGAATTAGAATTATTATCACTGACATATATCATGGAATTTGTTGTTTTGTGGCAAGGCAAGATTTCTAGAGGTTAAATAAGAAATAAGATAAAGTAATAGTACAAAAGAGGAATGGTAAGGTAGTGTTCACTGGTTCAGGGACCATTTAGAAATGTGATAGCAGAGGGAAAGAAGCAGTTTCTAAAGCATTGAATGTGCATCTTCAGACTCCTGTACCTTCTCCCTGTAGGTAGTGATGAGAAGAGGGCATGTCTGAATGGTGAGAGTCCTTAATGATAGATGCCTCCTTCTTGAGGCACAAGGAGTTGTGGATGTTCTCGATGCTGGGGTGGGTTGTACCCATGGTGGATCTGGCTGAGTCTACAACCATTTGCTGACTCTGACATTCCTGTGAATTGAAGCCCCCATACCAGGCAGTGGTACAACTAGTCAGAATGCTCTCCACAGTACATCTGTAGAAATTTTCCAGAGTATTTTGTCACATACCAAATATCCTCAGACTCCTCATGAGGTATAGCCACTGGTTGCCCTCTTCATGATTGCATTGATATGCTGAGCTCAGGATAAATCGTTCTGAGATGTTGATGCCCCAGAACTTGAAAGTGCTCACCTATTCCACGGCTGACCCCTCGATGAGGACTGATCTGTGTTCTTCTGATTTTCCCTTTCTGAGGTCCACAATCAATTCCTTGGTCTTACTGACATTGAATGGAAGGTTGCTGTTGCAAGACCAATCAACCAGTTGATCTATCTCACTCATGGGCACCTCATCATCATTATCTGAAAGTATCAGCAAATTTTGCTTGTCTGGTTAGATGTTGTGAGGGGATTTCCTCTGGGTGGGGCAACCTGGAATTAGGAGGGATTGTACAAAACTGAGATGAGGAATAACTTCCTCTAAGAGAATGAATATTTTTGGGGGTCTCCATCCCAAGGATGTGTGGAAGGGAAGTTATTGAGTTCATTCAAAGCTGAAGTGGACACATTTATGGACTTTAGGGAAATGAAGGAAATAATGAGAATTCAGTAAGAAAGTCAATTTTATTGCAAAATAAATTTGAGTCATAAAAGTATATTTTCTGTGCTTTCATAGAGTTGTTCAGTTTATATTTTTTTAATGTTACAGAATTACAACTAAGTGATTCAGGAACAGCTTCTTTCCCTCTGCCATCAGATTTCTGAAAGGGCAATGAACCCATGAACACTACCTCAATACTTTTTTTTTCATTACTTATTTAATTTAACTTATATACTTAATGTATTTCACAGTTTTTATTATTATGTATTGCAATGTACTGCTGCCATAAAACAACAAATTTCACGAAATATGCCAGTGATATTAAACCTGGTTCTGGTTCTGATTCATATCAGACTACCATTGCCACCCAGGTAACTCCCTTTTGAAAATATAGAAACTCTAGTGCTTGGAGAAGCTTTTACAAAGAACTTAGGTGCTCAGTGTCCCGTGCCCAAAGGATCCTAGACTGTAGTCCTTTCAAACAAAACTTTTGCACTAGCCACACAGTCCGAAAATCAAATCAGTCATGACCCTTTTAAGTGACAAAGCAAACTCAAATACCCTTATGATGACATCTTTGCCTAATGTCCTTGTATCCCATTTCTTTTCCTTGATAACCTTTTCCAGTAGTGTGACGCCATCCCATACCTGCCCTATCTAGCACCCACCGCTCTAATATTCATCTGACCATGCTCTGGGATACCAGAATTTCAAAGATAAAAGATTAGTTTTATTTGTCGCACTATGACCAGAGGGCTCAGACTCAGAATATAAGGACGTCCCTTTAGAACGGAGATGAGGAGGAATTTCTTCAGCCAAAGGGTGGTGAATCTGTGGTATTCATTGTCACAGACAACTGTGGAAGCCAAGTCATTGGGTATATTTAAAGCAGAGTTTGAGAGGTTCTTCACTAGTAAGAGTGTCAAAGGTTATGAGTGAAGGTAGGAGAATGGGGTTGGAAGGGATAATAAATCAGCCATAATGGAACAACAGAGTAGATTTGGTAGCCAAATGGCCTAATTCTACTCCTATGTCTAATGCCTTAACCTTTCCTGGCTAAACTATAAATACTGAGGATTAGTGGTCACAAAATATGAAGCAAACAAGTTTGTCTGCAGAATTGGTATCAAAAATGCAAACGCTGTTTATCACTGAAATTTGTTTCCTACATCAGAGAGCAACATTTAAAAAGGATGATGCTCATGTTCCAATCCACTAGGGGTAGAATCTGCCTGATGGTGTGTAAGTATGGCTGTTAAATCGTGTATGATAATGAACGGCCTTCCATATCACGGTGTTTGCCTCCAAAGCACATTTCTACGCCAGATGTTCTGTGGTAAAATAATAGCTCTTTCCCACAGCACAGCTGCTATGGTGCTGGATGGGAGCAGGCTGGTCTGAAATAGGAACCATGGATCCAGAGCATAGTGTGGATTCTCAGGGCAACAAGAAGTCTGTCCCTGAGTGTTCCAACATCAAAAGCAGCTTATCTTTGCAATCGCATTATAGGCATAATAATTCAGTATTCTGCTGAATGGGGGTGCTTAAAACACATAATTTTGTAACAGATTCAGGCTATGACACAGTTCACTTCCTTAAGACATAAGACTTCCTTGAGGATTGATTCTGAGCATTAAGATATGCTTTGAGCCTTGTGTCCTTAATTTCATTTTGTTTCTTAATGCCCCATGCATAATGAGCTGTGTTGATCAGACTCAGAAGATCCAAACCAATTCAAATGTCCAGGAGATGTGGTAATAAGTGTACAAACACAACAAAGTAATTTAAATCTAATTTATTATCATAAAACAGAAAGCACAAATAAATTACACTAAACACTACATAGTAAGTTACAAAGATTTCAGGTCTCATGATTCTCAACCTTCAGTTAATTGTCACCATTGTCTGGTGATCTGCAAATTCCAACTCATGAAATCACCTTGGGTCCATTCTAGGCATCTGCCCTTCAACATCCTTGGTCTAGGTGAAGTCCCAAGAACTGAGTGAAAGTTTGCTCGATAAATAGTTCAACCTGCAAGCATTGAGAGATACACAGAGACAAATGATTTCTTTAGTCTTATGTTCTCATGTCATTAGTGCCTGAGGCTAAGAAAGAATCCAAAGGCTATTAGTAAACATTTAACTACCTTATAGTGTACGAATACAGCTACTATTAACAAACATTTAACAACACTATCCACTCGAAGCAACTGATTGTAAGGTGCCAGTAACCCGCCTTTGTCCCTTCTCCTGGCAGTAGAAGTGGCTCCACTGGGCTTAGTAGCTAAACCACACATGAAGGCCAGGAACTGGACTTGGTTGTCAGAGGCTAGTTGAGGCACATGCTATTGAGAGCATTTTATCTGACTGTACATGATCTATATCCCTCCATTTCCTCCATATTCATGTGTCTAAATGCCTCATAGATGGCACTATCATGCCTACTTCCACCACGAACCCCGGCAGACTGTTCCAGGAACCCACCATTCTCTGTGTGGAAAAAACTTACCCCACCAAATGCCACTCAAAACACAAGACCCAGTGAGACTAGTGGCCGGCGTGACAGCCAGCCAATCAGAACAATGAGTCAGGATAATATAAACGCGAGCAGTTGTCAATTGTGCACTGATGGTGTCACCTTGATTGTTGACCTAACTCCCAGGTTCAATGAACAGCCCTGTGCACAAACTGGAGTATCTGTATTTCTATAAGAGGACCAGGTGGGTGGCAATGCTCTCACCAGCAATATATAAAACCAATAATACTAAAAGTGTATGAGTGTCACTGAGGGTAAAGAGCAAGTAACCAGTGAGCTTGTAATGGAAAATCCACACTTTCATATCATCTTCACCACATTACTGTTGATGGCCCTCCTGTCTAAGAAAGGATGCGCTGAACTGGAGAGGGTTCAAATGAGGTTCACTAAAATGATACTGGGATTGAAATGCTTGTCATATGAAGAGCTTTTGATGGTTCTGGGCATTTACTCACTGGAATTCAGAAGAATGAGTAGTGACCTCATTAAAACCTTTTAAAAACAAACAAAAGAAAATCTGCAGATGCTGGAAATCCAAGCAGTGCACTCAAAATGCTGGAGTTTATGGAAAAGAGTAAGCAGGTGACGTTTCAGGCTGAGACCCTCTGAGACTCAAAGTCTTGTGAAGGATCTTGCCCTGAAACGTTGACAGTTTACTCTTTTCCATAGATGCCTGCTGAGTTTCCCTAGCACTTTGTGTGCGTTGCTGAAACCTATTGAATGTTGAAAGGCGTTGGTAGAATGGATGAGGAGAGGATGTTTCCTATGGTGAGGGAGTCTAAGATCAGAGGACGCAGCCTCAGAATAGAACAGAGATGAGGAGGAATTTCTTTAGCCAGAGAGTGGTGAACCTGTGGAATTCATTGCCACAGGTGGCTGTGCAGGTCAAGCAAATGGGTATATTTAAGGCAGAGTTTGATAGATTCTTGATTAGTCAGGACATGAAGGGATAAGAGGAAAAGGCAGGAGATTGGGGATGAGAGGAAAAAGGGATTAGCCATGACGAAATGGTGGAGGAAACCTGATGGGCCGAATGGCCTGTATCTGCTCCTTTGTCTTATGGCCGTATGAAGGAATGGCTGCTGTGTTTCCCAGCTTGAAACTGTGACAACACATCAACACTTCACTGGATGAAGAGCATCGTTTGAAATGTTATGAAAGCTGCCTCTCCTCCTGAATTCGAGTTCAGGTGAGGCTCTGGGTGCAATGTCACTCAGTATTCTGGACAGTGATGTGAGGAGAATGTGGGGTATTTTAGAGGGATGGAAGCATTTATTAAAGAGAAGAGTTCAATGATGTATGAGATGGTGTGAAAGGATAGAAGCTGCAATGGGACATATCTGCAGATCTGTGTACATACAGCTGTAAACATTTGACCATAAGATATAGGAGCAGAATCAGGCCATTCAGCCCATCCAGTATGCTCCAAATTCCATCATGGCAGATTTATTGTCCCTCTAACCCTGTTCTGCTGCCTTCTCCACATAACTCTCGGTGCATTGATTAATCAAGAACCTATTTGCCCCTGCTTTAAATATACCCAATGTTTTGGCCTCCACGGCTTTGTGTGACAATGAATTCCACAGATTCACCATCTCCTAGCTTAGGAAATTTCTCCTCGTCTCTGTTCTCAAGGGGCATCCTTCTATTATGAAGCTGTGCCCTCTGGTCCTAGGCTCCCCACTATAGGAAACATCCTCTCCACATCAGTACACACAGAATGCTGGAGGAACTCTGCAGGTCAGGCAGCATCAATGGAAGTGAACAGATTGTCGATGCTTCCAGCCAAGACCCTTTATCAGGACCATTTCTGGCTAAGATCAGGGTCTCGGCCTGAAACGTCGACCCTGTGTTCTTTTCCATAGATGTTGCCTGACCTGCTGAGTTCCTCCAGCATTCTGTGTGTGTTGCTTTAGATTTGCAGCATATGCAGACTTTCTCATGTTTATGATTTGATCCTCTCCACATCCACTATATCAAGACCTTTCAATATTCAGTGTTCCTTGAAGAGAACATCATGCTTAACTAGAGTGATCACACTGTGGCCACTAATACCACAAGGATGCAGACCGTATGCAGATAAGATGGCATTAAGTGTTGGTGTATTGGCCTTCAGCAATCGTGGAATTGAATTTAGGAGCCGAGAGGTAATGTTGAAGTTATATAGGACCCTGGTCAGACCCCACTTGGAGTACTGTGTTCATTTCTGGTCGCCTCACTACAGGAAAGATGTGGAAACCATAGAAAGAGTGCAGAGGAGAACTACAAGGGTGTTGCCTGGATTGGGGAGCATGCCTTATGAAAACAGATTGAGTGAACTCGGCCTTTTCTCCTTGGAGCGATGGAAGATGAGAGGTGACCTAATAGAGGTGTATAAGATGATGAGAGGCATTGATAGTGTGGATAGTCAGAGGCTTTTTCCCAGGGCTGAAGTGGTTGCCACAAGAGGACACAGGTTTAAGATGCTGGGGAGTAGGTACAGAGGAGATGTCAGGGGTAAGTTTTTTACTCAGAGAGTGGTGAGTGCGTGGAATGGGCTGCCGGAAACGGTGGTGGAGGCGGATACGATAGGGTCTTTTAAGAGACTCCTGGATAGGTACATGGAGCTTAGAAAAATAGAGGGCTGTGGGTAAGCCTAGTAATTTCTAAGGTAGGGACATGTTCAGCACAACTTTGTGGGCCGAAGGGCCTGTATTGTGCTGTAGGTTTTCTATGTTTCTAAGTAGATCAACATTGTGGTCAGTACAGACATGATGGGTCAAAGGGCCTATTCCTGTGCAGTACTGTTCTGTGCTCTACAATCCAGAGCAGTTGAAGTGAATAAGAAATATCCAACGCTCTAATGAAAAATGCAGCATTACAGGATAATCAACGCGGAGCCACAGCTTCATTCGAAGAATATAACAGAATTATTTTCTTTCTTTTGCTGAGCTTGCTCCACCTTATCAGTGTCTGCTTTTTTTTTGTTGTAGCACACTGACTACCTCGTGGGTGTGTGCACCCTCCAAAGTGAAGCAGGCAGAGGTTCAGAGTGAGCTGAACCGTTTCTGGCTGCCTAATACATTCGTGTCACAAGATGTCACTCTGTATTTCCCGGCAAGCAGTTTTAATGCTCCACCTGCTATTCTGCAATCCAATTAGATTTCTGCTTTATTAATCTGCTGCAAAAGCTAACTGCCCTGAAAAATATATTCAATGTTTGGTTGCTTCGCTTCTACGCGTTCCGACGTGTGCGGTCCGCGAATGAAAATAAGTTGGGATCCCTGCGGGCTCTCAGGAATTCCAGACTGTTTTATGGTTAATAAATCACCGTTGCTGAAACACTGTTGCTGTTGTGTCTGTGGGAAAAAAAGGTTGCAGTCAATTTGCACAGCAGGATCCCACCACTAACTGTGTGAGAACTAGCCAGATATTCTGCTTAAGTGATGTATGGTGAGGGAAGAACTTTGGCCAAGAAGACCTAGCCAGTCTTATTCAATTAAAGCCAAGGGTGTAGCCTCAGAATAGAAGGGTGTCAGAGATGAGGAGGAATTTTTTTAGCAAGATTGTGAGGGTCCTTCATGTTGGATGCTGATCTAGAACCACCCTAGTGAATCTCTGTACATGCATTTTAGTATTTCATACCTTTCCTAAACAATGGTGGCCAGGGCTGGACAAATTTCCCAGGTGTGGCTTAGTCTTTTTTAAATAAACATTCAATATAATCTTGTATTCACTGGAGTTTAGAAGAATGAGAGCAGATCTCATTGAAACATATTGAATATTGAAGGAGTCTAGGACCAGAGGACACAGCCTCATAATAGAAGGGCTTCCCCTTATAACTAAGATGAAGAGGATTTTTTTTAGCCAGAGAGCCAGATGTCTGTGGAATACATTACAACAGATGGCTGTGGAGGCCAAGCCTTTGGGTATATATAAAACAAAGGTTGATAGGGTCTTGATTAGTAATGGTGTCAAGGGTTACGGGTAAGGGCAGGGGAATGAGGTTGAAAGGTAAAATAAATCAGCCACAATGGAATGGTAGAGCAGACTCAATGGGCTGAATGGCCTAACACTGCTCCTATGTCAGAAGGTCTTATATCTGTCCATCTAAGTAGGAAGGGTGGATGTCCTAGTGGGAAGATAGTGCCTCTGATGGTGCAGCTTTCACTTTAGGTGCTACCTTTCAGGTCTTTGTGCAGATGTCGTAAACTAGTACATGTAATCCTCACAGCTGCCCCCACCCACTGTTTCTTTCTGCTCTCCTCACCTTCCTTATTTTGTTGCATGCTCCACCTTCCCCTCCTATTTGTAGCCCTTTGTTACCTCCCGGCATCTGACATCACTCCCACTACACCTCGCCTCTCTCACATCCCTCTTCATCTGCATCCACTATCACCTGCCAGCTCTTGATCCATCCCCGTCCTTCACCCTTTACACTGGATTTATATCCTATGAGTAAATTGTCTGGATGGAAGGTCTTGGCCCGAAATGTTGACTGTCCTTTACCCTCCAGAGATGCTGCCAGCCCTGCTGAGTTCCACCAGGAGTTTGTGTGTTGACCTAAACCGTTCTTGATTGGTCTTATGATCTCTTGGGGTTGCCTATTGTATCTGGTGCTCCTGATGCGGCTTCATCTATATTGGTGAGACCCGACTTAAACTGAGGGACCACCTTGTCGAACACCTCTGCTCCATCTGCAAAAAGCGGAATTTCCCAGTTATCCAACCACTTTAATTCCTATCACCATTCTCATTCCAACAGCTCAGTCTGTGGTTTCCTCTTCTGCCATGATGAGGCAACTGTCAGGGTGGAGGAGCAACAACACATATTCCATCCAGGTAGTCTCCAACCTGATGGCACAAATGTTGATTCCTCCTTCCAATAGTTATCTTTTTCTCTTTTTTTTGTTTTCACCTTCCCCTTCTCTCTTCTTCCATTCACCTGCCTATCACCTCCCCTGGAGCCTCTCCTTCTTCCCTTTCTCCTGTGGTCCATTCTCCTCCCCTATCAGATTCCTTCTTCTCCAGCCCTATATCTTTCCCACCCATCTGACTTCACCTATCACTTTCTAGCTATTCTCCTCCCCCCCCCATCTTTTTATCCCAGCCTCTTTCCCCTTCCAGTCCCATCCTCATAGAGGGTCTTGACCCAAAACATCGACTGTTTGTTCGTCTCCATTGATGTTGCCTGACCTGCTGATTTCCTCCAGCATTTTGTGTGTGTGGCACTGGTTTAAAATCTCTTGTGTCAGAGATAAGGTGCCTAACACTGAGCCACACTGATTGTAAATTATGTATGGATATGATGTTTTATGTGGTGGGCAATGCGAGAGGACTCAGCCTTATCCTGAGTGCGTCAGGTTTCTATGGTGCCACATCACAGCAGTACTGTGAATCACCACAATTATTGATTCACATCTTCAGCTCAGCTGCTGCTTCATTTGTTTGCCTCAGTGAAGCGATATTTTTTTTCTGCCGGCTACAACTTCTACTGATGAACCTCCTTTGCTCTACAAGTGAACTGAGTCAGCCTTAAAATGAGATGAGTTGTTTGTCCTGACCAAATATAGACAGAAAGGTTCTTCTGGAGGAAATGGTCGAGAATGGGGCTGTTGATGAGAAAGGGAAATTTTAAATACAAGGGATGCTGCATATTCTAAAAAATCCAGAGTAACACACACGAAATGCCGGAGGAATGCAGCAAATTAGGCAACATCTGTGGAAATGAATGAACAGTTAATGTTTCAGGCCAAAACCCTTCATCAGAATTGGAAGGGAAGGGAGAAGAAGCCAGAATAACAAGGTGAGGGAGGGGAAAGAGTACACTTTTCTATTCTTATAGATGTGTATAAAATCGTGAGGGGTATCATCATCATGTGCCATGTCGAATATGTAGACAATCACAAACTTTGTTCTTGGCAAATTTTTCTATGGAAGTGGTTTGCCTTTGTGTTGTTCTGGGCAGTGTCTTTACAAGATGGGGACCCCACCATTATCAATACTCTTTAGAGATTGTCTGCCTGGCGTCAGTGGTCACATAAGCAGGACTCGTGATATACATCAGCTGCTCATTTGACCATCCACCACCTGCTCCCATGGCTTTACGTGATGGAGCGGGGTGCGGCAGTGGGGATGAGCTAAGTAGGTGCTACACCTTGCCCAAGGGTAAGCTGAAGGCTAACGGAGGGTAGGAACGCCTTACATTTCCTTTGGTAGAGGCATATTTCCACCCTGCCACCCATAGGACACACAAATATTTCCCTTGGTTGGAGAATCAAGAACTTCAAATCAAATCAAGTTTAATTATCATTCTAGCCATACGTAGATGCAGCTGGACGAGACAGCATTCCTTTGGGGCCAAGGGGCAAAGCATTCGAAATAGCAAGCAAAAATTAGAATAGTGAGTAATACATTCAAAATATCAAGCAAAGAAGCATATTCGTGCGAAAAAAAAAAACATATGTAGTCCATGAACCTGAGCGACAGTGTCCAGCAATGGATGGTGCAGTATCCCGGTGGTGTACAGATGTATGCAATCCAGCCTGTCATTCCACTGCTCGAATAGCAGAGGGCAGCACCGGCGGGCGAGGCCAGGCCCCAGCCAAGCTTAACCATGGTGGTTCTGCGTCTCTCACCTAGTCTGCAGCAGCAGCAAGCCAGAGGCTTAAGGCCTAGTTCTCGCTACAACTGAGGCTGTACGGCTCCCATGCCAACCGTACCCCTCTCCCACCCCCACCAGGTATGGGTAACAGGCCTGTGGCAGCTTACATTATCACTGTCCTATAGAGTCTTGTGATCGCAAGAGAAATATCCGAGACAATCTCCCACGGTTATACTGCACCAACTCCGATGCTTCCAAGTAGCGGGCAGCAACACGGTCTGGCGCCAGACCAGCTCTACCGTTCCCAAAACGGCTCCTCCGATATCCCGACTCGCTTTTTCAACACCTTGGCCGATTTGCTTGGCACCTTGGCCAGCTCTGCCGCCAGTGCAGCGACTCTGATCAACGAACAGCTCACTGGTGGAGTAGCCCTGCAGTACCCGATGATCTCGGAGTAGAATTGTCTTGCAATTGTAAAAAACTAATTTTACAAAGACAAAAGCACCTTTGGTTGGCCCCCAAGAGGCCCATGCTTTTGTACATGCTGCCATCTTACCATAACTTGAGGGCATAGGCTTGAAGTAAAAGGGAAGTTATTTAAAAAGAACCTGAGAAACAGCTTTCTCACCCAGAGGGTGGTCAGCATATGGAATAGCCGCTGAAGGAAATGGTTGAGGCAACATTTAGAAACAGAAACATAGAAAACCTACAGCACAATACAGGCCCTTTGGCCCACAAAGCTGTGCCGAATATGTCCTTACCTTAGAAATTACCTAGGGTTACCTATCTTTCTGATCTCCATGTATCTGCCCAGGAGTCTCTTAAAAGACCCTATCGTATCCACCTCCACCACCATTGCCAGCAGCCCATTCCACACACTCACCACTCTCTGTGTAAAAAATATCTCCTCTGTACCTATTTACAAGCACCTAAAAAACTATGTCCTCTCGTGCTAGCCATTTCAGCCCTAGGAAAATGTCTCTGACTATCCACCTGATCAATGTCTCTCATACATCTCTATCAGGTCACCTCTCATCCTTTGTCGGTCCAAGGAAAAAAGGCCGAGTTCACTCAACCTTTTCTCATAAGGCATGCTCCCCAATCCAGGCAACATCCTTGTAAATCTCCTCTGCACCATTTCTACGGTTTCCACATCCTTCCTGTAGTGAGGCGACCAGAACTGAGTACTGTAGTCCAAGTGGGGTCTGACCAGGGTCCTATATAGCTGCAACATTACCTCTCGGCTCCTAAACTCAATCCCATGATTGATGAAGGCCAATGCACCGTATGCTTTCTTAACCACAGAGTCAACCTGCGTAGCAGCTTTGAATGTCCTATGGAATCGGACCCCAAGATCCCTCTGATCCGCCACACTGCCAAGAGTCTTACCATTAATACTATATTCTGTCATCATATTTGACCTTCTAAAATGAACCACCTCATACTTATCTGAGTTGAACTCCATTTGCCACTTCTCAGCCCAATTTTGCATCCTATCAATGTCCTGCTGTAATGTCGGACAGCCCTCCACACTATCCACAACACCCCCAACCTTTGTGTCATCAGGAAATTTACTAACCCACTTCCTCATTCAGATCATTTATAAAAATCACAAAGAGTAGGGGTTCCAGAACAGATCCCTGAGGCACACCACTGGTCACCGACCTCCATGCAGAATATGACCCTTCTACAACCACTCTTTACCTTCTGTGGGCAAGCCAGTTCTGGATCCACAAAGCAATGTTCCCTTAGATCTCATGCCTCCTTACTTTCTCAATAAGCCCTGCATAGGGTACCTTATCAAATGCCTTGCTGAAATCCATATACACTATATCTACTATATCTAAGAATATACACTATATTCCTGCCTGCCTCACATCCTCAAAAAATTCAGTCAGGCGCGTAAGGCATGACCTGCCTTTGCCAAAGTCATGCTGACTATTCCTAATCACATTATGCCTCTCCAAATGAAATCATAAATTCTGGCTCTCAGGATCTCCTCCATCAGCTTACCAACTACTGAAGTAAGACCCACTGGTCTATAATTTCCTGGGCTATCTCTACTCCCTTTCTTGAATAATGGAACAACATCTGCAACCCTCCAATCCTCTGGAACCTTTCCCGTCCCCATTGATGATGCAAAGATCATCGCCAGAGGCTCAGCAATCTCCTCCCTTACCTCCCATAGCCTGGGGTATAGCTCGTCTGATCCCAGCGACTTATCCAACTTGATGCTTTCCAAAAGCATCCTCTTTCTTAATATCTATAAGCTCAAGCTTTTCAATTCACTGTAAGTCATCCCTACAATTGCCAAGATCCTTTTCCGTAGTGAATACTGAAGCAAAGTACTCATTAAGTACCTCTGCTATCTCCTCCAGTTCCATACACACTTTTCCACTGTCACACTTGATTGGTCCTATTCTCTCATATCTTATCCTCTTGCTGTTCACATACTTGTAGAATGCCTTAAGGAAAATCCTGTCCGCCAAGGCCTTCTCCTGGCTCTCCTAATTTCTTTCTTAAGCTCCTTCCTGCTAGCCTTATAATCTTCCAGATCTCTATCATTACCTAGTTTTTAGAACATTTTGTAAGCTCTTCTTTTCTTCTTGACTACATTTACAACAGCCTTTGTAAACTATAGTTCCTGTACCCTACTGTCCTTTCCTTGTCTCATTAGAATGAACCTATCCAGAACTCCAGGAAAATATCCCCTGAACATTTGCCACATTTCTTCCATACATTTCCCAATTTATGTTTCTAAATTCCTACCTGATAGCCTCATATTTCCCCTTACTCCAATTTCCTAACTTTCCTAACTTGTCTGTTCCTATCCCTCTCCAATGCTATGGTAAAGGAGGTAGAATTGTGATCACTATCTCCAAAATACTCTCTTACTGAGAGATCTGACACCTGACCTGGTTTATTTACCAATACTATATCAAGTACAGCCTCTCCTCTTGTAGGCTTATTTACATATTGTGTCAAGAAACCTTCCTGAATACACCTAACAAATTCTATTCCATCTAAACCCCTTGCTCTAAGGATATGCCAATTGATATTTGGGAAATTAAAATCTCCCACCACAACAATCTGTTATTATTACACCTTTCCAGAATCTGTCTCCCTATCTGCTCCTTGGTGTCCCTGTTACTATTGGGTAGTCTATAAAAAACACCCAGTAGAGTTATTGACCCCTTCCTGTTCCTAACTTCCACCTACGGAGACTCTGTAGGCAATCCCTCCATGTCTTCCTCATGGAAAGGCATGAGGAAAACATCTGTGCAGGTACATGGATAGGAAATTCTTAGTGGGATATGGGCCAAGTGCAGGCAAATGGGACTAGCTTAGGTGGGCACCTTTGTCAGCATGGCTCAGCTGGGACGAGGAGCCTGATTTCATGTACGATCCTATGACTTTGTTGAACAAGTTGACATTGTTTACAAAAACTACCTGAATTTATTTAGCACAGTGCAGATAGACTCAAAGCATTTCACAGCACTCTGGGTCAAAATTTGATAGTCAACTATTTTAAAGGATATTGGGACAGTGTCCCAGGACTAAATCAATATCGTTGTGATTGCTTTGCTTGAATTTAGATGTGTCAAGTCTATATTATGGTAGAATTGTAGTCATTTAGCCATCAAGCCTGCAGCAATCCCTCAAAAAGCAAATGCACTTCCACTCCTCTGAGGAGGGAGAATTACCCCCTCTTTCTCTCTTTTTCTATTCTCCATTCTAGTTTTGGTCTCATTCCTTCTCTTACCCTCATCTCCCCCTAGTTCCTCCTTCCCTTTCTCCCGTTGTTCACTGTCCTCTCCCATCAGATTCCTTCTTCAGCCTTTTGTCTCATTCACCTATCACCACCCAGCTTCTCACTTCATTCCACCCATCTTCCCCCTTACCTGGCCTCACCCACTCATTACCTTGCAGCTTGTGCACCTATAACCATATAACCATATAACAATTACAGCATAGAAACAGGCCATCTTGGCCCTTCTAGTCCGTGCCGAACTCTTACTCTCACCCAGTCCCAGCGACCTGCACTCAGCCCATAACCCTCCATTCCTTTCCTGTCCATATATCTATCCAATTTAACTTTAAATGACAACATCGAACCTGCCTCAGCCACCTCTGCTGGAAGCTCGTTCCACACAGCCACCACTCTCTGAGTAAAGAAGTTCCCCCTCATGTTACCCCCAAACTTTTGCCCTTTAACTCTCCACTCATGACCTCTTGTTTGAATCTCTCCCATTCTCAAGGGAAAAAGCCTATCCACGTCAACTCTATCAATCCTCCTCATAATTTTAAACACCTCTATCAAGTCCCCCCTCAACCTTCTACACTCCAAAGAATAAAGACCTAACTTGTTCAACCTTTCTCTGTAACTTAGGAGATGAAACCCAGGCAACATTTTAGTAAATCTCCTCTGTACTCTCTCTATTTTACTGACATCTTTCCTATAATTCGGTGACCAGAACTGTACACAATACTCCAAATTTGGCCTTACCAATGCCTTATACAATTTCAACATTACATCCCAACTCCTGTACTCAATGCTCTGATTAATAAAGGCCAGCATACTAAAAGCTTTCTTCACCACCCTATCCACATGAGATTCCACCTTCAGGGAACTATGCACCATTATTCCTAGATCCCTCTGTTCTACAGCATTCTTCAATGCCCTACCATTTGCCATGTGTGTCCTATTTTGATTAGTCCTAACAAAATGTAGCACCTCACATTTTTCAGCATTAAACTCCATTTGCCATCTTTCAGCCCACTCTTCTAACTGGCCTAAATCTCTCTGCAAGCTTTGAAAACCTACTTCATTATCCACAACGCCACCTATCTTAGTATCATCTGCATACTTACTAATCCAATTTACCAACCCATCATTCAAATCATTAATATATATGACAAATAACATTGGACCTAGTACAGATCCCTGAGGCACACCGCTACACACCATCCTCCAATCTGACACATAGTTATCCACCACTACTCTCTGGCATCTCCCATCCAGCCACTGCTGAATCCATTTTACTACTTCGATATTAATGCCTAACGATTGAACCTTCCTAACTAACTAACCACCTCCCTTCTACCTACCTTCTTAGTCTAGCTTCTGCCTCCTTTCCTTTCCAGGCTTGACTTGTTGAGTTCTTCCAGCATGTGTTGTGCTGTTCAAGATCTCTGATGCATCTCTGTAACCCTACCATTCTTTCAACACCAATTATTTGCCCAATTCCTTATTAAAAATTACCATGAACTGTCTTTACTAACCTACTAAACCGTAATCTAAGTCATAACCCCTCTTATAAAATAATTCTTCTATATGTCATCCTTGAGAATTTTGCTGGTCACCTTAAAATTATTGGAGACACAAGAGATTCTGCAGTTGCTGGAAATCTGGAGCAACACACACAAAATGCTGGAGAAACTCCATGAACCAGGAAGCACTGGACAGTTGAGATTTTAGATTGAGGAGTTTTTGCTAGCTCTGTGCCTGCACTTAATGGAGTTTAGAAGGATGACGGGGATCTCACTGGGTTATCAGATACTGCAAGGCCTAGAGAGAGTGGACATGGAGAGAATGTTTGCATTAGTGGGAGAGTCTAGGCTATGAGAGCGAAGATTGAGTAGTTTAGGGTTCTATTCTTGGAACATAGAAGATTGAGAGTTGATTTGATAGAGGTATAAAAATTATGAGGGAGTATAGATAGGGTAAATGCAAGCGGGCTTTTCCTACTGAGATTGGGTGAGACTCCAACTAGGTATCATGGGTTAAGGGTGAAGGTGGAAAGTTTAAGGGGAACATGAGGAGAAATGTCTTCACTCAGAGGGTCTTGAGAGTGTAGAGCGAGCTGCCAGTGCAAGTGACTCATGCAAGCTTGGTTTCAATGTTTGAGAAGCTTGGCTAGGTACAAAGATGTTAGGGGTTTGGTGGGTTATGTTCCTGCAGTTGTTCAATGAGAGTAGGCAGTACAAATAGTTCAGCACAGACTAAGTGGGCTGAAGGACCTGTTTCTGTGCTGTACTTTTCTGTGACTCTATAAAGAATTGTCACTTTAAAATGGATATGAGGAGGAATTTCTTCAGCCAGAATGTGCTGAATCTATGGAATCTTTTGCCATGGAGGACTGTGGAGGCTAATCATTGAGAATTTCAAGGGTCAAGGATTAACTTTATTCACCATATACAGTTACATGCATTTAGGAATTTGCTGTTTCAGAGAATTATTCCTGATGAAGGGTATTGGCTTGAACCGTTGACTGTTTATTCCTCTCCAGAGATGCTGCCTGATCTGCTGAATTCCTCCAGCAATTTGTGTGTTTTACTTCAGAGAATTGCACAGGATTTGGCAGGAAACCGAAACAAAATATTGTCAGAAGTGGGAATTCCCTGGGAATTTGCAATAATGTTTGCACGTGAATTTGAATCACTGAATAATTTGTGATTTGCATGCTTTTGATCTAATGGGACCATAGTCATCCAGCCAAGCATCAAAATGCAGTTATTGATTGCAATGAAGTAGATGAAATCAAGTGCTTCACTTGTCTTAATCTTTTGCAGGCCATCTTAAATTGATCAATCATTATTCTGATGTATTTTATACAGTTAGGATTCACTTGGTTGTTCTTGCTTTTTGCAATATTTCTTTTGGCCGAGAAAATAATCGGCATGTGGATGCCTATCTGAATGTTACATTGCATTGTGGAATTAATTGACAGGTAAATTACCTTGTCTGCATTGGCAGTCTGTCTTTTTGTCATCCCCACTTTGTCTGTAGAGCTGTACTCCAACAAAGCTACACTCAGAATCAAAATCAGGTCTAACATCAAGGCATATATTCATTGGTTCCATTTAATATTGGAGAAGGTATACAGTATACAACCTGAAATTTTGACTCTTCACAGACATCCATGAAATGTTAGAACCCCAAAGACTCCTCCAAGCAAAAGCATCAACCCTGCTCCCTTCCCTTCCCCCCATCATGCAACAGCAGAGCCCCTAGAGACCGTGATCTACAGTACATTAAAAAAAACACTGTCCATCCCACCACTCACATCCCACAGGCCCTCTCTCTCACTAGCAGGAGTGAAGGCCAACATCTCGCTGTTTTGATGTTACGGTCTGCAGCATTACTTATTTCAACCGGAGCGTCCACTGCTGTCTCGAGGTTTTAATCTCCTGCGATGCTTCAGTTGGCAATACTGGCAAGGCCGCACCCTGCGCACCCCGAAGTGGACGTCTTCCAGGCTGATGCTGGAGATATCAGAAACACTAGGCCGATTGGCGAGCTCCGGGAGCAAGAACCCTCTGCCGTGAAGCACAGCAGTTTGAGTGCAGCTGTAGATCATGGACTCTGACAGAACCCCAGTTGTCTTTAAAAGGAAAGAAAAGACATTAAAGAGAAGAAATTAAATTGTTTCTCAGATGGATTGGAAGAAGTCAAGGCATCTTTAGCTCCTCCTCCTGTCATGAAATTTGTTGTTTTGTGGAGCCGTACAGTGCAATAAATTTTTAAAAATGTATAAATTACAATAAGATATATATAATATGGGGAGGCACAGTACTTAGTAGTCAGCACAATGCTTTAAAGTACAAGTGACCTGGGCTCAATTCCCGCTACTACATGTAAGGAGTTTGCACATTCTGCCCGTAACATGCGTGAGTTACCTCCAGGTGTTCCAGTTTCCTCCCACAGTCCAAAGACGTACCAGTTGGTAGGTTAATTGGTCATTGTAAGTTGTCCTGTGATTAGGGTGGGATCAAATCAAGGGATTGCTGGGTGGCACAGATCGAAGGGCCTACTTGGAGCTGAATCTCAATCAATCAATCAATCAATCAATAAATAAATAAATAAATAAAATGATGCAAGTAGAGCAAAAAGAGATTAAAAAAAGGTAGAGCAGGGGTGTTCATGGATTCATTGTCCATTCAGAAATCTGATGGCAGAGGGGAAGAAGCTGTTCCTAAAACTTTGAGTGTGTGTCTTTAGGCTCCTGTACCTCCTCCCTGATGAGAAGAGGGGAGGGAGATCAAGTTGGATTCCCCACTCATTGGATTAGTAGGGATTTTCTTAAACTTGCTTAGGAATTGTAATGTCTTCAATTTAATACAGTAATCGCATTTGGGCAGCAGACAGGGAATGAAATTGGGTCCCATCAAAGTGCGTCTCTTCCATTCTTTCACAAGCTCAAAGGTTAATTGATGTCACAAAGAACGAATTACTACCATTGCTCCCCACAGCTGTATTTGTATCTCACACATCTGAGGCACTGCTGCAGAGACTGACCTGAATAGTTATGCCTGAGTAACTCTCCAGAAGAAATTGATCAGATATTTACATGGGCTTCATCATAGTATTTGTTTTCTCCCTATATACACAAAAACCCAGGACCCAGCCAGCATGCTGGACATTAATAACAAACCTCTGCTTTAAGCAAACTTTTACTCAGGCTAAAGCTTTATCAAGGATCAAGCATCAACTTGGTTTGATACTGTATATACCTTTACACGTATTAGGAATTAGGTCCTTATTAATGTGTCGGTCTGGGCACAACATGCGACAAAAAACAGCAACGCTCAACAATTATAAAGAATTATATAAAAAATAAAGTTAGAGGTTAAAGTACAGATAGGGAATAAGAAGTGTGTAAATACATAAATACCAGCATGTATTTTCAATGTAAACTGCATTATAAAAAGCAGGTTAAAAAGTTTACCGTGCAGTGACAGGGGTAACAGACAGAGGAGGGTGAACTAGAATCCAGGAAATAACATCTGGATGCAGCTACAAAGAAGGCACAGCATCAGCTATATTTCATTCAGAGTATCAGGAGATTTGGTGTGTCACCAAAGCAACTGTGGAGAGCTTTCTAACTGGCTGCATCACGATCTGGTATGGGGGGTGGTGGTGGTGGGGCTACTGCATAGGATTGAAGAATGCTGCAGAAAGTTGTAAACTCAGTCAGCTCCAGCATGGGCACCAGCCTCTGTAATATCCAAAATTTCTTCAAGGATTGATGCCTCAAAAAGGCGATGCCCATCTTTAAGGAGCCCCATCACCCAGGTCATGCCTTGTTCTCATTGCTACCACTAGGGAGAAGGCACAGGAGCCTAAGGCACTCCCTCAGCCATCCGATTTCTGAATGGACATTGAACCCCTGAACACTACCTCACTACTTTTTTATTTTGATTTTTGCACTACGTGTGGGGGTCCTTATTAATGGATGCCTCCTTCTTCAGGCACCAGCCTTTGAGGGTAGACTTGATGGTGGGGAGGGCCACATCCCTGATGGAGCTGGATGAGTCTAGGATCCTCTGTAGTCTCTTTCAATCTTGTGCAATGAACCCTCCACACCAGACGGTGATGCAAACGAGTCAGAATGTTCTCCACTGTATATCTGTAGAAATTTTCTACAGTCTTTGGTAACAAAATGCACTTTGTCACTTCCACCGATCACCTCTCAGATTCTACCATCTTTCCAGCCTTCCCCCTTCCCTCATCTGCCTATCAACACCTCTTGCCAACATCGCCTACCTCTGGCCAGCTCTTGCTCCATCCCTTCCCTCCACCTTTCTCTCTCCCTTCTTTCTTTCAGTCAAGATGAAAGGTCCTGACTTGAAACGTAGACTGTCCATTTCCCTCCACAGAAGCTGCCTGACCCATTGAGTTCTTCCAGTGCTTTGTGTGTGTTGCTTCCGTTTCCATCATCTGAAGTAATTTTTGCAACCAGATTAAAACCCTTGAACATTTCTGAGGTGGAGTACCAAACCCTCAATGCCAGAGACTGTAGTTTATTGAAGTTCAAAGTTCAAAGTAATGTTTATTATCAAAGTGCATATATGCCACCATATACAACCCTGAGATTCATTTCCTTGTGGGAATACTGAGCAAATTTATAGAATAATAACTATAACAGGATCAATCAAAGTGCAGAAGACAACTAACTGAGGAAATGCAAATATAAATAAATAGCAATAAGTAACAAGAACATGAGATAAATGAGATAAAGAGTCCTTAAAGTGAGATCATTAGCTGTGGGAACATTTTATTGATGGGGCAAGTAGTATCTTTATTCCCTTTTATTCAAGAACCTGATGGTTGAGGGGTAGTAACTGTTTTGAACCTGATGGTGCAAGTCCTAAGGCTCTTGTACCTTCTACCTGATGGCAGCAGTGAGAAGAGGGGGTGACCTGCGTAGTGAATGATATAATGACCCCCTCTCTCACACGTTAGTTAGCATTGATGCTTATCTTTCCACCTCAGGTAAAGTTAGGTGTACTTCCTAAATTCATCTGATATTTAATATGATTATAAAAATGGATTGCACTACAGGGTAGTAACTTGAAGACAACTGTCTCCCTCTTCTGTCTCCTGCATGCACTGTCCTTATGGCCCTGCTGTGTGTGATTATTAAGTTAGTTCTAATTAGTCCTCTACCTGATGTCTACTTGCTGCTCTGTTTACTTATATACAGGCACTCGCTTTGAGACAGCACAAACTTCTTTTGCATGGAGAAAGTATGCAAAGGACTTCTCATCATAACGTATGGTCTAGGTTTAAGTCCCAGAGATGGACTAATTGCTTAATGCTTCTTCAAATAACAGTTGGAATAAGAAGTCAAAGCCCAGGGACTGGAGCTGTAAGTCTGCCAGGCTGTGAGCTCACTAGGCTGGTTGAAACCCAGTGTCTGTGAGCCAGAGTCCGCTGGAGGCTGGAGGCCAGAGATGCTCGTTCTGGGGTAGGAGGAGAGTGCGTGGGTGGGAGGGAGGAATGGGGCTTGATTTGCTGTTGTTGTTTTGATGCTTATTTCTTCTCTATTGTTGGGCATGAATCTGAATCTGAATTGGCCTTTGGTGAGGTGAAAAGACTTTGATTCATTCAAATAATAGAGTCATAGAAAAGTACAGCACAGAAACAGGTCCTTCGGCCCATCTAGTCCATGCCAAACTAATTAAACTGCCTACCCCCATCAAACTGCACTGGGACCATAGCTCTCTATACCCCTACCATTCATGTGCCTATCCAAACTTGTCTTAACTGTTGAAATTCAGCTGGCTTGCACCCACTGCGCTGGCAGCTCGTTCCACACTCTCACTGCCCTCTGAGTGAAGAAATTTGCCCTCACGTTCCCCTTAAATTTTTCACCTTTAATACTGAAAACTACTGAAGTTCTCTGTATTATTTATATTTTCTTTACACAGTTTGACTTGCTTTGTACACTGGTTGTTTGTCAGTAATTGGTATGTATATTTTTTTCTGAAATTCTCTTGTGTTTCTTTGATTTTCCTGTAAATGCCTTCAGAAAATGAATCTCAAGGTAGTACAGTACTTTGACGTTCAAATTTACTTTGACTTTACATTGATCAGGGGAACTACTCATTTGGATTTATAGGTTGCAGACATTGCCTTTGAGGTCAGTATTTAGGAAGAACTTCCCTTAAGAAGGTGTGATTCAAGATGCTTTCTTGAGTTTCAGCGGCCTTACCAATGAAGTTGATGATGCAGTGTGATTGGTTAGCAATCTCCAGGATATGGACACAGCAGTGCTGAAGCAACAGCAGGTTTCCAAGTCATGGTAACACACTACAGGGAGGGAAATTTGCAGGTGTTACCCTTCTTTGTCCTTTATGACTGAAGGCATCAAACATTTGGGAGGAACCTTTGTGAGTAGCTACGGTGATCATGTGCTGTGTCACATGACGTGGGCGAACGTGGTCTTCCATCTGTCTTTAATGTGATCGTTGCCTGTGGGGAAGATTACTTCACACTGTTCTACTTATTCTTTTCTCTATCCCTGACCATGATTATTCTTGGCAAATTCTTCTACAGAGGAGGTTTGCTGTTGCCTTTTTCCGGGCAGTGCCTTCACAAGACAGGTGACCCCAGCCATTACCAATACTCTTCAGAGATTGACTGCCAGGTTTCAGTGGTCACATAACCAGGACTTGTGATATGCTCCAGCTGCTCAAATGACCATCCACCACCTGTTCCCATGGTTTCATGTGATCCAGAACGGGGTGGGGGGGGGGTGCTAAGCAGGTGCTACATCTTACCCAGGGGTGACCTGTGGGTTATGGATGGAAGAAGTACCTTACACTTCTGGCAGGATACTTGGTAGTGTGGAGGAGCAGAGGGATCTGGGGGTACATGTCCACAGATCACTAAAAGTTGCCTCACAGGTAGATAGGGTAGTCAAGAAAGCTTATGGGGCGTTAACTTTCATAAGTCGAGGGATAGAGTTTAAGAGTCGCGATGTAATGATGCAGCTCTATAAAACTCTGGTTAGGCCACACTTGGAGTACTGTGTCCAGTTCTGGTCGCCTCACTATAGGAAGGATGTGGAAGCATTGGAAAGGGTACAGAGGAGATTTACCAGGATGCTGCCTAGTTTAGAGAGTACGGATTATGATCAGAGATTGAAGGAGCTAGGGCTTTGCTCTTTGGAGAGAAGGAGGATGAGAGGAGACATGATAGAGGTATACAAGATATTAAGAGGAATAGATAGAGTGGGTAGCCAGCGCCTCTTCTCCAGGGCACCACTGCTCAATACAAGAGGACATGGCTTTAAGGTAAGGGGTGGGAAGTTCAAGGGGGATATTAGAGGAAGGTTTTTTACTCAGAGAGTGGTTGGTGCATGGAATGCACTGCCTGAGTCAGTGGTGGAGGCAGATACACTAGTGAAGTTTAAGAGACTACTAGGCAGGTATATGGAGGAATTTAAGGTGGGGGGGGTCATATGGGAAGCAGGGTTTGAGGGTCGGCATAACATTGTGGGCCGAAGGTCCTGTACTGTGCTGTACTATTCTATGTATGCTCTATGTTCCTTTGTTAGAGATGTATCTCCATCCCACCATCATAGTACAGTACCTCACTTTATTTATTTTCCTTAGCACTACTTATTTAATTAATCTTATATATTTCTTATCGTAATTAATAGTATTTTTATTGCATAATAATTCAGAAGATGCGTTGCTCAGGTGGTTGAGTTGTTCCTCGACCTTGGCAATTTACTTGCAAACATTTCGTCACCATACAAGGAGACATCATCTGTTGCACTGTTGACTTGGTATGTCCTCCAAATGCTTGGCCTTCATGTACTGTTCAATCAGAAGATTGGATATCATTTCGGGAACTCAGTTATGATGTGGGGAGGAAATCTCATCGCCGATTGTGGGGAGGCCTCAATCCTATTTATGAACCGGTTACGGGCAAAATTCCAGACCACAATGGCCAAAGCTTGCCGCACAGCCAATCAGCAGCGAGATTTGCAAGTAAATTGCCAAGATCGGAGAACAACTCAACCCAACCAGTTTTTATTGTTATGTATTGTAAAACAACACATTTCATAACATATGCCAGTGATATTAAACCTCATTCTGGTTATAAATGGGTTTATGAATTGGTTATTCATGGCATACAGAAACATTCTCACTGTGTGGAAGGTTTGTGTTTCTACATGAACTATGCTGGAATCAATGGGTTTGCAAGCCAAACTAAATGTTTTGACAGGTCTCGAAGTGCACAGTGGAGCACAGCTATTACCTAATTAGCAAGAATAATTTGCAAGCAGAATTTTATGCCATTCAAGGGCTTACAAATGAAAAAGAGCTGAAGGAACAAGAAATTTAAAGATCCAGAAAGCAAGAGAGAACCGACGCAATGTCAAGTGAGATGTCAGGGGTGCGGGGGGGAGGGTATTAAACATATTGTTCGTCCTTTGCCAGATTCCCTGATCAAAGCAACAGCAACTTCTTGTAACTGTGATTAAAATAGAAGTATCATCTTTTAGATGATGTACCATTTTTTGCCTTGCTTCTTTCTTTTGGGTGCTTGCAAAAGATCTCATTTTGTCAAAGATGATCAAGGTGAGTAAAATTAAGTTTAAGGCAAATTAAAATTAATTTGGTCTGGTCACTATTTCACTATTGTTCGTGGCATCGTTGTTTAGAGAAACACCATGGTGAGCCATGGTGATGAGAAGCGAGATACATCAACCAGTTGAGCAGTGTCGCAGCGAAAATTTTGCGCTCAACATCAGTAAGACTAAAGAACTGATTGCAGACTTTAGATGGGGTAAGACGAAGAAACACACACCAGTCTTCATTGAGGAGTCAAAGAAGTGGAAATAGTGAGCAAGTTCAAGTTCCTGGGTGTTAATATCACTGAGGACCTAACCTGGTCCCAAAAGGCAAGGCAGTGGCTATATTTCATCAGGAGTTTGAGGAGATTTGGTGCGTTACTTAAAGCACTCACAAATTTCTACAGCTGTACCAGGGGAGCATTCTATCTGGCTGTATCACCATCTGGTATGGAGGGTGGGGGGGACTAGTGCACAGGATCAGAGTAAGCTGCAGAGAGTTTTGAAATTAGTCAGCTCCATCATGGGTACTAGCCTCTATTGTACCCAGGACGTCTTCAAGGAGCGGTGCCTCAAAAAGGCGGCATCCGTCATTGAGGACGCCCATCACCCAGGACATGCCCTCTTCTCATTGCCACCATCAGGAAGGAGGTACAGAATCCTGAAGGCACACATGCAACCATTCAGGAGCAGCTTCTTCCCCTCTGCCATTCGATTTCTGAATGGAGATTGAACCCATGAACACTACCTCACTACTTCTTTTAGTCATAGTCATAGTCATAGTTAGAGTGAGCAAAACTGTTTAATGTCATTTCCAGTACAAAAGTGTAAAGGAGAGTGAAGTAACTGTTACTCCAGATCCAATGCAGCACAAAAAGAAACACAATCAGATAAAGACAATAATAATTTAAAAAACACAATAAATATAAATACATAAGGCAGCTTTAATATCCATAAAGTGACACTTGGCACCTATGTGACCAATTAACCCACATGTCTCTGGGATGTAGGAGGAAACTGGTGCACCTGGAGGAAACGCTCATGGTCATGATGAAACCATACAGATTCTTTACAGACAGCTGTGGAAGTGAACCTGGGTCACTGGCACTGTAATAGTGTTATGCTGACTGTTACGTTACCTTGCCCCCATTTGCTACACAATCTCTCTTCGTGAAACAACCTGCTCCTTCCCGGTATTAGACTCAAAACAAAAAAATTTCAAATGTTAACTGTCTGCAGCGTTTTGCACAAATTCCAGTCTCTTTTAGTGCCGCAGAAGTTTTTGAATATAAACCAACAACACACACCACTCCAGGTAGTAAAACTGTTTTATCAGATTACTGGAGAGTGTCAGAGTTCAGTGAATGAGATGAAAATCTAATGAGATTCCTCTCTGTGGGTACTCAAGAGGAGATGCACTCCAAACGCAACGACCTTGGAGTAGTAAATGGGCCTTATAATCAAGAACAGTTGTACAGAAATAAATAGAATATGGTGTATACTGGCTTTGAACACCAAAGCATTCATTAACTGAGATCACAGTGGTAATATGTCTTGTTTGAGCTACCAGTTGTTTACTTGTTGTAGGCCCTAAAACAAATCCAGTTTGAGAATTAAAATGTTGTCTCAATTAATGGATTTCCAGTATGGTTGAAAAATTCCATGACTCATTAATTTTCCTTTTTCCTGTGTGTTTTTTTCCCTCCTTGTGTGTTTTCATCTACACATGGCTTCCTTCGTTTGGGAATACTGACGAATATGCCCAAGGCAAGATTCTGAGAAGCATCTGCGATCATTTTTATTTTGCTCTGCAATTACTTCTTCCACTCACACCTGTGATCACTTGTGCTGTAACCTTATATTCAAGGAGCTGCCCTTAGTAATACCAAGCCTTCCTCCTAAGTAGCTTTGAGTGGTTTGAAGAACTGCAGAGGGACATTTTGAAAGAAAGTAGATGTAAAGCAAAAATAGCCCTATAACAATTACCTTTAGGATATTTTTGGTTTAAATTGAGATACAAGAGCCTCAACCATCAGGCTTTGGAACTAATGGGGATAACTTCACTCAACTCCACTTGCCCCATCACTAAGCTGTTCCCACAGCCTATGGACTCCCTTTCAAGGATTCTCCACCTCATGATCTTGATATTTATTGTTTGTTTGTTTATTTATTTATTTTTCCTTTTGTCTTTGAACAGTTTGCTGTCTTTTGCACATCGATTGCATCTTCATCCTGTTGGGTGTGCTCTTTCATTGATTCTATTGTGTTTCTTGGATTTAGATTAGATTAGATTATGAGGACACACAGTCCTCTTTTATTGTCATTTAGTAATGTATGAATACAATATTCCTCCGGTGTGATATCACGGAAACACAGGACAGAGCAAGACTGAAAAACTAACAAAACCACATAATTATAACATATAGTTACAACAGTGCAACAATACCATAACTTGATGAAGAACAGTCCATGGCACAGTAAAAAAGCTCAAAGTCTCTTGAAAGCCCACAAGAAAATGGATCTCTGGGTTGAATCTAGTGATAATAAACTTTCTTTGTACTTTGTATGGTGCAACAGTTCATTTCGGACAGTTGCATAACAAGGGGCTCTCAGATCTACAAGCTGTTCCCAGGGACCTACAGAGAGATGGACATCAGTGCTTCAGAGAGGTAACCAACACGATGAAAAATGTGCTTTGATCTGCCCGAAACTTGTTGGTCTACCAACACATCAAGATGTCCGTATGGGAAGGTTGCTGACTGGCACGTTCCAGGTTTCAGGTGTATGATCTGGGAGATGCACTGAAGCTTGATGCAAATCACCACAAGGGCTCAGTGGGGAAGAGCCACAGTATAGGGCTCCTCCACTACAAGACAGCAAGTGAACTGGTTGGGTGAGGAAGGCCCTCAGTTATCGTGGTAGTGTACCACTCCAGGGGTCCACAAGAGTGGCAACAGTGCTATTGGTTTTAAAGAAGTGGTATGGTAGAGTAGTGGTTAGCGTATCGATTTACAGCGCCAGCAAACATCGACCGGGATCCAATTCCCAGTGTTGCCTGTATGGAGTTTGCATGTTCTCCCCATGACCACGTGGACTTCCTCGCGCAGTCCAAAGATGTACGGTTAAGGTTAGTGAGTTAAGGGTACGCTATTTTGGTGGGTTTATTGCGTTCACTCTCCAGAAGTGGCTGCGTGACTTTGGCTTTACTAGAAGAGGGATCAAGTCAACCAGCAGGGCTGTAGCTGAAGCAGCAGAAAACGGATCAGCATGGGTATGGACCAAGTATGTCCAGGGGGGCAGATAGTCAGACAGTGTATACATCTTTTGCAAACCCTTCAGTAGTTGCATAGACAACTGAAGAGCGGACTATCTGTCGGATGGAAGTGACCAACAACTATGATAGAGGCAGATGCCAAGTTTTTAAGCTCACCAGTGGGAGGTGGTGCTTTAGCACCGCTGGCCCACCACCTTGAGGGAGTCTTGATCATAAGCGGGCCGAAACTCCTGAAGGCAGGTAGCAGATCAACTGATGATCCCACTGGTGATAGCACAGGACAGTTAACATCTTAGTCCACGTGTATTTTGTAACTCTGCTATTTTGGTGCATGAAGCATGGTGACACTTACAGCTTCCCAGCACAATCCTTGCTGATTTGATTTGATTTAATGCAAATGATGCATTTCACTGCTAAGTTTCGGTGTACATTGACAAATAAAGCTAATCTTTAATCTTTCAGTATAATTTAACACTAAACAAATTGCTCTATGAATATAAGAATGAAAAGCCATTGCATGGATTATTCTTGTATACTTTTTTCTTACATCCCTTATTTATATTGATTTGTGTATATCTGTTAATTGCTTACTGTTGCTCTATGATGCAGGACGGCACAGCGAGTTAATGTTCATTGGAATCGTCTATGTTCAAGACTGACACTGAATGAGAATCTCACCCTGAATGATGGCTCACGTTTCACAGGGATTTATGTAGCAGCGAATATCCACAATTGCGCTGGAACAGACAGATGGGATGAAGTTCTGCTCTTGCTGACGGCTGTTCATGATCCCAGGGGCAAGACCTGAGCGGATTGAACGCAGCTCCCGAAGCAGAGGAACTCACAGCAAGAAGCCGCCTGGAACCGGCAATGGAATTGCACTTTGCCTGTTGAAAGGGTCCAGAAATTCAGCAAACAGACAGCACCATGCTGACTCCATGGGCCATCCAGCAAGTGCGACTTTGCCTCTTCTCTTTGTATCTCTGATTCTTCCCTCCTCCAGTCCCCGGTGAGTCTTTTGCTGCTCCTTCCTTGATTATTTGATTTATCCTCCTCTTCACATCTCTATCCAAAATAGGATTCTTCCATCCTGAGGGGGTAAATAATTTAATTCCTCTGAGTGTCAACATGACAGAGCTAATTCCACAGGCTAGTGGAATTGGTTAGGCTCTACAGCAGCAGACACTCCAGGTGATAAAATTTAATTCCCAACCCTCTTTGCTCCCATGTCTGCTCATGCACATCTACGAGACATGGAGAGATACAGCAGGGAAGAAGGCCATTCAGCCCAAGAGTCTGTGCTAACAATCAACCATCCTTTTCAAATCTCAATGTACATTTATTACCGAATGCAGTATACGACCCTGAAATTCGTCTTCCCCACGGAACAAACCACACAAAGAAAAACATCAAACATCAAACTAACACCCCGCCTGTGCAAACAGCAACAAAAAAAAGAGTGAAAACACTGAATATAAAAACACGAAATCAAAAGGCATATTTCAGTTCAGTTCAGCTCAGTGTTCGTTATCTGTAGGCCGCTGTGTTTCAAAAGCCGTTCAAAGGTAGTAACAAAAAAGAGGACGAGAGCAAGAACACATCCTAAACCCGAGAGTCCAAATCTACAATCCACATCGATTAAACCTTGCTACACTAATCCTACATTAATCCCTATTGAAATCTCTGCCCATTCTCCTCAGTTCTCCCAGATTCCACCTAACACTAGGTGTATTTTACTGTGGTAAATTAATTTACAAACATGCTCGTTTGTTATAAGGGTGGAAAGTGCAGCACCTAGGGAAACCCACATGGTCACAAGGAGAAGGTGCAGACCCCACACAGACAGCATCTGGGATAAGGACAGAACCCAGTTTACACACCTCAAACCTATGTCATCTTGTTTTTGATACCCCTAACAAGGGAAAAAGGTTTGACTCTCTACTCTATCTCCGTTTCCTATTAAGAGCCTTCATGGAATCCAAGATTTCTTCAAAGAGAGGTGCCTCAGAAAGGCAACATCAGGACCCCAGGGTATGCCCTCTTCTCATTGTTACTGCTAGTAAGGAATTACAGAAGCCCGAAGGCACACACTAAGTGATTCAGAAATAGCTTTTTCCCCTCTGTCATCCGATTCTTAAATGGGCATTGAACCCATGAACACTACTTCACGTTTTTTAATATATATTATTTCTGTTTTTCAATTTTATAGAATATATATATATATATATATATATATATATATATACGTATTTTAATAGAATTACTTATTATTATTTTCTTTTCTTTCTATATTATTATGTATTACATTGAACGGCTGCTGCTAAGTTAACAAATTTCACAACATATGCTGGTGAAAATAAATCTGATTCAGTTATTATCTGTATCGTATGATCTCTCAGTTTCATTCACTGAAGGGAACACAAGCCCAGACTATCCCACCTCTCCCTATAACTGAAGTCCTCCAATCCAGGCAACATCCTGGTGAGTCTCTTCTGCACACTCAAAAGTCAAAGCTCATTTATTTTCAAAGTACATATATGTCACCGTATATTATATTGAGATCTGTTTTCTTGAAGGCATTTATAGGAAAATAAAGAAATGCAGTAGTATTTGTGAAAATCTATACCGAAAGAATGACAAACAGCCCCCGTGTAAATGAAGATAAATTATGTAAATATTAAAAGCATAATTCCAACAGCAACACACAAAAAATGCTGGAGCAACTCCGGATTTACAGTCAATGTTTTGGGCTGAAACCCTTCATCAGGACTGGAAAGGAAGGGGAAGACACCAGAATAAAAAGAAGTGGGGAGGGGAAGGAGGACAAGATAGAAAATGATAGGTGAAGCCAGGTGGTGTGAAAGGCAAAAGGCTGGAGAAGAAGGAATCTGATAAGAGAGGAGAGTGGACTATGGGAGAAATGGAAGGAGGGGACCCAGGGGAAAGTGACAGGCAGTTGAGGAAAAGATCTAAGAGAGTAGAGTAGAGAATAGAAGAGGGAAGGTGGGGGAAAAGAAAACTTACTGAAGTTGGAGAAATTGATGTTCATGCCATCACATAGAATATGAGGTGTTGCTCCCCACCTTGAGAGTAGCCTCATCATGTAAACATATCGGTATTAAAATAGCAGGTCACTGGGAAATTGCCATTTTGGCAGATGGAGTGGAGGTGCTCAACAAAGTAGTCCCCTAATTTACGTTGGATCTCACCAATGTAGAAAAGGCCGAATCGGGAGCACTGGACACAATAGACAACCCCAAGAGATTCATAGGGGAAGTATTGCGTCACCTGGAAGGACTGTTTGGGGTCCTGAAAGGAGGCAAGGGAGGAGGTGAGTACGCAGGTGTAGCATTTCTGTCGCTTACAGAGATAACTGCTAGGAGGGAGGTTATTGAGGAGGTTTGAATGGACAATGGAATCACGGAGGGAGTGAACTCTGCAGAAAGCGGAGAGTGAGGGAGAAGTAAAGATGTGTTTGGTAGTAGAGCACTGTTGGAGATAAATCCAGCATAACTATATATTTTTTAGAGTTTGGTAACCAGAACTGCACACAATACTCCCAGTGAGATCTAAATTGTGTTTTGTAATATTGCGGTATAATATCTGAACTTTTATACTCTATGCCAACGTCTGTAAAGGTTTACCAGAACCATAATCAGAATCAGAATCAGGTTTATTATCACTGACATGTTATGAAACTTCTTGTTTTGCGGCTGCAGTACAATGCAAAGAATGAAAAATTACTGTAAGTTAGAATAAGAAATAATATAATTTAGTGCAAAGCAGGAATAGTGAGGTAGTGTTTATGGATTCATGGATCATTTGGAAATTTGATGGCAGAATGGAAAAATAATTGCTCCTAAAATGTTGAATGTGGGACTTCAGGATTTTTTACCTCCTCCTTGATGGTACTAATGAGAAGATGGCATGTCCTGGGTGGCAGGAGCCCTTCATGATGGATGCCAGCTACTTGAGAAACTGCCTTTTGAAGAAGTCCTCGGTAGTGGGAGACTTGTGCCCATGATGCAGCCGGCTCTGTCTACAACCCTCTGCAACCCTTTTGTTGAACCTGTACATCAGAGCCTCCATACCAGGCAGTGACACAACCAGTCAGGATGCGCTCCATGGCACATGGCTATTCAGTATGTCTTCTTCACCACCCTGTCCACATGTGTTCACCACTTTCAGGGGAACCATGGACTTGAACCTCAAGGTCTATCAACGTACCTTGGCACCCTACCATTTACTGTATATATCCTACACCTTCTTGACTTCTCAAAATGAAATCAACCCTCTCGGTCAACACTCCGCCCAACTTTCCCTTCGATATATCAACTCCTGCAGGACTGGTGTAGAAGCAAATCACCCCCACCTAAGGGACTGTGTAAGGAGAGGAAGTACATTCACCAGTGCACAATAAAGAGTATTTATAAGAGCAAACTGTGTGATGCCTTTTCAATCCGACATTCACACAATATTTAGCCATAAAGCAAAAACAGAATATTGTTTATGGGGACTTGTTATAAGGAGTCCCAGAGCATGCACTTCAAATGTACCTTATTAGCTTATTAACTGACAAGCTGGATGTATTGGCCGCTCTGGATCATTACCCGAACAGTGACAAATGGTTTCAACATACAGAATACTTTCGTAGCCATATCCAGACAGTGCACTGCAGAGGAGAAGCTTTGTCTGTAATAAAACAAAGCAATAAACACAAAAGATACTGAAAATCCAGAGCAAAGCACACAAAATGCTGGAGGAACTAGCAGGTCAGGCAGCACCTATAGAGGGGAACATTTTGGGCTTTGTAAATGTCATTATTTTAAATATTGACTGGGTGTAACAAGTACAATGATTGAAAACTAATCTATCAGTGAGAGTAAGGGTCACAGAGTCAAAGTGCATTGCAGTACAGACACAGCCCCGCTGCCTATCAAATCCCTGCTGAACTATTCCGCTGCCTAGTGCCATCAGCCTGCACCTGGACTATATCTCTGCTTGCCCCTTCCATCCATCTATTTTACACATTTCTCCAAATGTTGAAATCAAACCCACATCCATCACTTCTGCTGGCAGTTCATTCTGCACTCTCACCACCCTCTGAGTGACGAAGTTCCCCCTCAGGTTATCCTTAAATATCTCACCTTTCACCCTTACCCCTTGACCTCTAGTTCTAGTCTCAGCCCGCTTCAGTGGAAAAAGCCTGCTTGCATTTACCCTGTCTGTACCCCTCATAATTTGGTAAACCTCTATCAAATCTCCTCTCATTCTCCCATGAACCAGGGAGTAAAGGCCTAACCGATTCAACCTTTCCTTGTGACTCAGGTCTTCCTGAGAACATCTTTGTGAATTTTCTCTGTACTTTTTCAATCTTATTCTGTATGTAGGTGACCAGAACTGCACAGAATACTCCAACCCAGGCCTCACCAGCATCTTACACAACTTCAACATAACATTTCAACTCCTGTACTTAATATATTGATTAATGAAGGTCAATGTCCAAAAGCTCTCTTTATGACCCTATCTATCATAACACCACTTTCAGGGAATTATGAATCTGTATTCCCAAATCCTTCTGTTCTACTGCACTCCTTACAGGCCTACCATTCACTGGTTTGTGCAATACCTCGCACGTGTCTGGATTAAGTTTCATCTGCAAATTTTTCAGCCCATTTTCCCAGCTGGTTCAGATCCCACTGAAAGATTGATATCCTCCAGATGTCGTCTAGTATTCAACATTTTTACCTGAGGATAAACACTCTGACTATATAAATCATTGAAAACTAAGAGATAGAAGCAAGAGGTCACCAGATAGGGGGATAGCCATCATTTCAAAGGAGCTGGAAGACAAAGCACTGAAGGTAACCTAAAACTCTGTTAGACAACCCAGGCACAGGTACCATACACTCAGTAGCCACTTTATTGGGTACACCTGTACACCTGCTCATTAATGCAAAGTTTATTTAGAGATACAGCATGGAATAAGCCCCTCTGAGCCTTCAAGCCACATTGCCCAACCATGCCCGACTTAACCTTAAACTAATCATGGGAGAATTTACAATGACCAATTAATCTACTAACTGCTGTTAGACTGTGGGAGGAAACAGGAAGACGTCCAAGTATTCCACAGGGACTCTGATCAGCCAATCATGCGCTAGCATCTCAGTGCGTAAAAGCATGCAGACATGGTCAAGAGATTCAGTTGTTGTTCAGACCAAACTTCAGAATGGGAAAAAAAATGTGATCTAAGTGACTTTGATCATGGAATGATTGTTGGTGCCAGATGGGGAGGTTTGAGTATCTCAGAAACTGCTGATCTCCTGGGGTTTTCACACACAACAGTCTCTAGAGTTCACAGAGAATGGTGCGGAAGACAAAAAAAAATCCAGTGAGCAGCAGTTCTGAGTGTGGAAAATGCCTTATTAATGAGAGATGTCAGAGGAAAATGGCCAGATTAGTTCATGCTGACAGGAAGGTGAAGGTAACAATGGTGAGTAGAGAAGCATCTCTGAATACACAACATGTTGAACCTTGAAGTGGACGGACAACAACAGCAGAAGACCACAAAAATATGCTTAGTGACTACTTTCTTAGGTAAAGGAGGTACTGAATAAAGTGGCCATTGAGTGTATCTCTGTGCAAAATTACCATAATAACACTGAACCTAGAAGTATTCAACCGTGAGAACAGATTGTATAGGTTTACATTAACCTAGATTATGTAGATTAATGGGTGATTTGATTTGATTGATGTGCTTCAGGTAATACAAAGGATTTGCAAGAGTAGCTTGAGTGTAAATGTTACTTTTGTTAGAAATTACTTAGATGCTCATTCCTAGTTGGTCATTCAAATGGTGTTTTACATGTCTGACTCTACTTCTGAAATTTAGTTCCCGTGGAATAGGCAAATGCAATTTCACAACAGCACCGTTAACTGTAATGATTTTCTAAATAGAGAGGTTATATTCTCAAATCTAGAGCTAGCCCTTCCAGAGATAATACCAGGAAATGCAACCCACACCAATTTGCGTAGATACACCATGGGAAACACCCAACCCAGATGCATCACGGTTTGGCATGGTAACTGTTCTTCCTAAAACTGCTAGGATCTGCAGAAAGTTGTGAGCACACCCCACTCCATTACGAAAACCAGTCTATACCGTCTATTGACCCTGTCTACACTTACTATTGCTTTAGTAAAGTAGCCAACATAATCGAGGATCCCTCCCAACCCAGATACCCCATTGGGCAGAAGATACAAAAGCCTGAAGGAATGTACCACCAGGCATGGTCCACTTGTGTCTTGCTGTTATAAGACTATTAAACAGATCACTTGTACAAAAAATGGCATCTTGATCTCACTGTCTGCCTCGTCAAGGCCCTTTCACCATATTGTCTGCCTGCACTGCAACACATTATGCTGTTTTTCCCTGTGCAACCTCGATGTATCGATGTGGTGAAATAATCTGTATGGATGACTTGCAAAACAGTGTTTCACTGTATCTCAAAGTTCAAAACTCAAAGTAAGTTTATTATCAAATTATGTATATGTCATCATATACTACCTTGAGATTCATTTCCTTGCAGGCATTCACAGTAGCACAAAATAATAATAATTATTTTTATTTGGTGGCCAGTTGGAGATACATCTCTCCCAAAGGAGGTGTAAGGCTCTCCCTCCCTCTGCTAGCCTGCAGGTTACCCTTGGGTAAGGTGTAGCCCCTCCCAGACCCCCAACCAGGGTCACGTGAAGCCATGGGAGCAGGTGGTGGACAGTCATATGAGGAGCCAAGTCCTGAAGAATACTGGCTGGGGTTACCCATCTTGTAAGGACACTGCTCAGAAGAAAGCAATGGCAAATCACTTCTGTAGAAATGAGACCATGATCACCCATGTCATACGACACAGTAAATAATGAATAATAATAAAACAGATAGACAGATAAATAAATAAATAAATACTAAGAACATAAGTTGTAGAGATCTTGAAAATGAGTCCGTAGGTTGTGCAATCAGTTCAATGTTAAGGTGACTCAAGTTATCTACACTGGTTTATGCGTCAAATGGTTGACGGATAATTTTAAGGCATCCGTTAGTCTTGCAAGACCATGGATCTGTGCCTGGAAAGTCTTCACTCTCCAGGGTGCAGGCCTGAGCAAAGTTGTGTGGAAAACTGGCAGTTGTCCACGTTGCAAGTCTCCCCTCTCCACGATGTTGTCCAAGAGAAGGGCAAGGACCGATACAGCTTGGCACCAATGTCGTCGCAGAACACTGTGTGATTAAGTACCTTGCTCAAGGACACAACACGTTGCTTCGGCTGGGGCTCGAACTCATGATCTTCAGGTTGCTAGTCGAATGCCTTAACCACTTGGCCATGTACCCACTGACGGATAATACCTGTTCTGAAACTGGTGGTGTGGGACCTAAGGGTCCTGTACCTCCATCATGATAGCATAACAAGAAGAGGACATGGTCTGGGTGGTGAGGGTCCCTGGTGATGGATGCTGCTTTCCAGTGACAACGCTCCTTGTAGATGTGCTTAATGGTGGGGAGGGCTTTTCCTGTAATGGACTGGGTTGTGATGGGGTCGGTATATGAGACAGCAATAATTAACAATTCACTAAGCCAACTATTTGTTCACACAGGCGCATAATTGAAATCTAGAGCACTCTTCAACCAAAGAGTAATTGACAATGGTGGCAATTAAAAACTGAGACTGATGAAAATGAATAGTCAAAGTTTTGGAACCAACACTGAAAATGAACTTCAGAAATGAATTTAATTGAGTGGTTGAATAGATTGGAAGGGGCAAATGGCCTTTGCCTTTTCTTTCATTTCCAAGTTCCAATTTCCTAAGTCTTGTCTTACATGAACCATGAAGGCAGACAATGCAACCACAAAGGATAATGTTCATGGGAGATCTAATGAATACTCCTTTATTCCAAACACAAGAGGTTCTACAGATGCTGGAAATCCAGAGTAACACATGCCGTATGCTGGAGGAATTCAGCAAGTCAGGCAGTATCTATGACGAGGAGTACAGAGTCGATGTCTCGAGCCTGATGAAGGGTCTCCGCCCAAAATGTTGTCTCTTTATTCCTCTCCATAAGGGTTGGCATCAGTTGCTCATGCATTGAGCTGTACGGTTCACCCCATCTGTCTCAATATGCACAGGAGACTTGGAGTCAAAATAGCCCAGAACAGAGATAGTTCACCAAGCTCTAAATTGATAGTCCAGAGACTTGGCCACAGCCATTACCATTCCCTTACCCGCGGAAAAAAGAAACACAGTATTTGTTCCTGTTTAGCTTCACAAAATAGATCCCATTTAACTATAGAGACTACAGATGCTGGAATCTGGAATAACATGCAAAATACTGGATCAAATGGAGGAAAATGAACAGAGTACATTTCAGCACAAGTACAGGGAAAGTACGTTCCTATTAGGAGGAAGGACAGGGATGGAAAGATAAGAGAACCTTGGATGTCCAGAGAGGTGATGAACTTAGCTAAGAAGAAAAAAGAAAAGTATGTAAAGCTTTTGAAGTTTGAATCAAATGGAGTACATGATGAATATATGAAGCCAGACAAGACCTAAGGAAGGGATTTAGGTAAGTCCCTTTGAGTTGAGAGTTAAAGGGCAGAAGTTTAGGGGTAACATGAGGGGGAACTTCTTTACTCGGAGAGTGGTAGCTGTGTGGAACGAGCTTCCAGCAGAAGTGGTTAAGGCAGGTTCGATGTTGTCGTTTAAAGTTAAACTGGACAGCTATATGGACAGGAAAGGAATGGAGGGTTATGGGCTGAGTGCAGGTCGGTGGGACTAGGTGAGAGTAAGAGTTCAGTACGGACTAGAAGGGCCGAGGTGGCCTGTTTCCGTGCTGTAATTGATATATAGTTATAAGTCAGGAGGAGTCATGAAAAGTCCTTGGCAAGTAGGATTAAGGTGAATCCCAAGGCATTCTATACATTCTATACATAGAGCAAGAGGACAACCAGGAAGAAGATAGGACCACTGAAGGATGAAGGAACTTTTGCTTGGATGTGGACAATGTGAATGAAGTACTTAATGAGTACTTTGCTTTAGTATTTAACAAGGAAATGGACATGGATGACAAGGAGATCAATAAAGAGTGTATAAATACAGTATGCCAGGGTATCTAGATGTCAAGGAGGAGGAGGAGGAGGTAGTATTGGGCCTCCTGATGAGTATTAAGGTGGATAAGCTCCCAGGGAATGATGGGATTTACCCCACGTTATTGAAGGAGGTTTAAAAAAAAGGAGAGGACGACAGAGGCTACGATGGATAGATAATATTACTCAGACGATGCATATGACCTTGGGGGATCTCAGAGAGGCAGTTTCCAACACGAAGGCTTGGTGGACAGGAGTCCGTGAGGTCACGAAGAGTCCGACTTGACTTAACGACTGAACAATAAAAGGGATGAGTTTGATGGGGCCTTGTCCAGTATCTTCGTGTCCTTTCAAGGTCCTGGAGGACTGGCAAGTAGCTAATATCATTTCTCTATTTAAGAAGGGAACGAGGGAAAATCATGGGAACAATACACAGGTCAATAAGGTGGTTAAAAAGGCATATGGAGTGCTTGCTTTTATTAGTCCAAGGCATTGAGTTCAAAAGTCAAGATGTTATGTTGCTTGCTAATTTATGCAGCACCAGTAATGTCTGTTTGGTTGGTAAGGTCAGATGAGATTGCCGAGTTCAGACATGCTATGACAATGAGTGTTCACTGCCTGTAGATCAATAGTTCTTCCTGCATTCCAGTGCTTGTTTTACTGACGGTCTGTCAGGTGTCTTGCCTCAAGTTAGGGTGCTGTTTATCGCCTACCCCCAAGAATCTTAAATGCCTCCCAGTGAGTTTGATTTCCCCTAACATTCCCTTAGGACACACACATAGTCGCTCCCTTGTGGGTGGTACCACCCCGGTTGGGAATCATTCCAACAGAGGCTTTTGGGAGATGTTTAAACAGGCGCATAAATGTGAGGAAGATGGTCGGATATGGACATTATGTAGGTCAGAAAAGTTAGTTTTGGACGGTTTTTGATTTATTTTTGAGCTGGTTTGGCTCAACATAGTGGGCTGAAGGGCCTGTTCCTGAGCTGTACTGTTCTATGTTCTATGCTCAATGTCCAGTCAACGTTACAGGTCAAGACCCTTCATCTGGACTGGTTGGTGCCTGCGTAATGCTGCCTAGTCTGCTGAGTTCCTTCAGTGTTTTGTGTGTTGCTCTGTTTAACAATATGGTGTAGGAATGAAAGAAGTAAGTAGTCAATTAATGAATAATGCAGATTAACATCTGGACTGTCTTCTCACATTGCCAAGCTACTGCAATAATTGTTAAAACTTAGATTTCTTAATTTAAGGACTGTTGTTCACACAATGAAGAGTCATAGCCTTCATCTGGAGGTGTAACCATTAGAGACAACAAGCAAAGTGCTGGAGGGACTCCACAGGTCAAATGGCATTTGTGAAGGGAAATGGACATTCATGTTCCAGGTCAAGATCCTTCAATTATTTGAAATGTTCTTCACTTTGATTTTTGTTATATAAATCTCCTTCATTAAACACACTGTACAAAGCCAAAATTTGTTTTCTGTATCACACCCCTCTCTCATCCTTGTCTTATCTCTCTCTCTTCTTTATTTCTTTTTGCTGAGACTACACCTAGAATACAATGTACAGCTTAGTCTACTTAGCCAGGGAGAAATATGGCTGAATTGGAGAAGTTCAGAGATGAATTGCTGCATTGATTCCTGAGGTTAAGAAGTTCCCTTCCTCAGAGAGGTTGAGCACTGGAGTCTGGAAGAACAGGGATATTTTGAAACATCGTGCCCTGAAAGAATTTGAAAGGTGAATAGTGAGAGGAAGTTTCTCTCTCATGGGGATCTGAATTCAGGAGTCACTAATTCAGAAGAAGGGTTTTGTGCATTTCAGACAAGAATGAGGAAGAATTTCTTCACTTGAGGATCAGCCTCAGAGGGATGCACAGGATGAGGCATTCAGGTATTTAACACATTGAGAGCGTAACCTATAGCAACGCAGTCATGCAGCATTCATTACAGCTCATATTCTCGGTAACACACGTACAATGCTGGAGGAACTCGGCAGGACAGGCAGCATTTATGGAAATGAATAAACAGTTGACATTTTGGATCAAGACCCTTGTTTAGGACTGAAGAGGAAGGGGGAAGACACACTCCTAATGTGTGAGTAGTGGAGTGATAGATTCCAGTGAAAGTGGATGGGAAAGTAGGGACAATAAAAAAATGAAAGTGGGGTAAACGTGCACTTGATGGACAACATTCGTGGGTTGAAAGGTCTGTTTCTGATAGGTCTGATTCTATGCTCAGTGATTCTAGATGAACCTGTGGATCTGGAGTATTTGGATTTCCTGAAGGCATATGATAAAATGCCACACACAAGCTTAGGGGACTATGTTACTGGAGATTGAAGGCTCAAGCAGCAAAAAATGTTAGATCTCCATTTTTGGAAGTTTAAGTTAATGAGGGATGATGTTTTTGAAGCATGTAAGGTGTCACGGGGGCAGGACATGGGAGATCCTTGAATGAGGGAACATCATTACAAGATAAGAGGATGGTCACCTAAAACTGTCAGGAACAGTTATTACTCTTCAAGCATCAAGCTTCTGAACCGATGTAGATGACTTCACTTGCGTCAACACTGAACTGATTATACAACTTACAGACTCACTTTCAAGGACTCTACAACTCATGTTCTCAATATATTTATTTATTATTTAATATTGCTCTTATTACTGCATTTGCACTGTTTGCCTTCTCTTGCACATTGGTTGTTTATAGGTCTTTTTAAGTGTGTAGATTTTCATTGATTCCATTGTATTTCTTTGTATCCACTGTGAATGCCTGCAAGAAAATGACTCTCAGGGTAGAATATGGCGACATAGATGTACCTTGATAGTAAATTTACTTTGAACTTTGATCTTTGAAGGAAGTTTTGGAGGCCAGACCATTGGAGATACCTAAAGGGGAGATAGATAATATGTTAAGCAAATAGAGCTGCAGCTGAATGACCTTCGGAAAAACAGAGAACATAGAATAGTACAGCACAGTACAGGTTCTTCGGCCCACAATGTTGTGCTGACCCTCAAACCCTGCCTCCCATATAAGCCCCCACCTTAAATTCCTCCATATACCTGTCTAATAGTCTCTTAAACTTCACTAGTGTATTTGCCTCCACCACTGACTCAGACAGTGTATTCCACGCACCAACCACTCTCTGAGTAAAAAACCTTCCTCTAATATCTCCCTTGAACTTCCCACCCCTTACCTTAAAGCCATGTCCTCTTGTATTGAGCAGTGGTGCCCTGGGGAAGAGGCGCTGGCTGTCCACTCTATTTATTCCTCTTATTATCTTGTATACCTCTATCATGTCTCCTCTCATCCTCCTTCTCTCCAAAGAGTAAGGCCCTAGCTCCCTTAATCTCTGAAACAAAGAAAGTGATAGGTAGAGGCTACAGGGAGGTAGTCACACTAAAGGCACAGGAAGTAGGTACTTGGATGACTGTCAGGTGAGGGAAAGGGAATGAGTAGCCAGCACAGAGCACCTCAGTGGCTGTTTCTCAATAATGAATGTACCACTTTGGATACTGTTGGGGGAGACGAATTACCGGGGAAAAGACAGTGACCGGCTGTCTGGCACTGAGTCTGGTGCTGTGGCTCTGAACAGAAGTGTGGAGAGGGGGTCCAGTGTAATAGGGGATCCCACAGTTAGAGGAGTAGACATGAGATTCTGGGAACTCGGTAGAGGCACCCGGACGGTATGCTGCCAGGGTCAGGGATGTCTTGGATTGGATCCACGGCTTGCTAAAGGAGGAAGCTCAGCCGCCAGAAGTCTTAGTAAATATTGGCAACAATGGTATAGTTAGGAAAAGAGAAGAGGTCCTGAAGAGAGATCTTAGGGAGCTAGGTAGAAAGCTGAAAAGCAGGATCTTCAGGGTACTAATTTCTGGATTGCCGCTTGTGCCACGCGCCAGTGGGGTAAGAATAGGACGATTTGGCAGATGAATGTGTGGCTGAGGAAGAGGTGCAGGGGGCAGGGTTTCAGATTTTTGGATCTTTGGGATCTTCTCTGGGGAAGGCATGACCTGAACAAAAGGGACGGGTTGCACCTGAACCTGAGGAGGACCAATATCCTGTGGGCCAGTTTACTCAAACTGTTGGGCAGGGTTTACACCAATTTATCAGGGGTATGGGAAACTGCGTGATAGGGGTGAGGGTGAGACAGTAGGTATACAAGCAAAGGCAGTGTGTTGTGAGACTGTCAGGAATGACAGGCAGATGATTGGGTAAAATTGCAGTCAGTGGGATGAGCTGCATTGTAATAGGATAACAAACCCAGGACTAAAGGTGAAATATTTGAATGCAGCCAGTACATGGAATAAGGTAGATGAACTTACAGCACAGTTAGAGATTTACAGGTATGAGCCTTACATCAAGGATACACGTTCTATCAAAAGGACTGGCAAAGGGGATGGGTTGGGCTTTGCTGGTAAAAGCGAAATCAAATTCTTTGAAAGAGGTGCCATATGATCGAAAGATATAGAATTCTTGTGGGCAAATGCAAGAAACTGCAAGGGTAACTGATGGGAGCTATATAGACGTTTCTGAAGGGTAGCCATAATTAGATTAGATTAGATTATGAGGACGCACAGTCCTCTTCTATTGTCATTTAGTAATGCATGCATTAAGAAATGATACAATGTTCCTCCAGAATGATATCACAGAAACACAAGACAGACCAAGACTGAAAAACTGACAAAAGCCACATAATTATAACATATAGTTATAACAGTGCAAGCAATACCTTAATTTCATAGAAGAACAGACCATGGTCACAGTAAAAAATGTCTCAAAGTCTCTCGAAAGTCTCAACATCTCATGCAGATGGTAGAAGGAAGAAAACTCTCCCTGCCATGGGCTTCCAGCGCTGCTAACTTGCCGATGCAGCATCCTGGAAGCACCCGACCACAGTCCGACTCTCAATCCGTCCGAAAACTTCGAGCCTCCGACCAGCCCTCCGACACCAAGCACTGAACACCATCTCTGCCGAGTGCTTTGACCCTAGCTCCGGCTGCCAGCAACAGGCAAAGCCGAGGACTTGGGGCCTTCCCCTCCGGAGATTCTTGATCGCACAGTAGCAGCCGCAGTGAACCAGGCATTTCAGAAGTTTCTCCAGATGTTCCTCTGTGCTTCTCGCGTCCGTCTCCATCAAATCAGGATTGTGCACAGCCCCTGTTTAACAAATACGATATCATTTCACTGGAGAGGCCGCGTGTGCTGCGTCGCGCCGCCATCTTCTCCTCCTCTCCTCCCTTAATGTGGGCTACAATTAAAATGGGAGATAGAAAATGCCTGTCAAAAGGGCAATATTATGATAGTCATGGAGGATTTCAATATGCAGGTAGATAAGGAAGGTCAGATTGGCGCTGGTTTTGGATCCCAAGAGAGGTAATTTGTTGAATGCCTATGAGATAGCTTTTCAGAGGAACTTATAGTTTAGTCCACTAGGGGATCAGCTATTTTGGATTGGGTGTTGTGTAATGAATCAGATTTGATAGAGCCTAAAGTAAAGGAACACTTAGGAGACATTGATCATAATATGATAGAATTCACCTTGCAATTTATGAGCGAGAAGCTGAAGTCAGATGTATCAGTAAAGGGAATTACAGAGGCATGAAAGAGGAGCTAGTCAAAGTTGATTGGAAGGGGACGCTAGCAGGGATGACTGTAAAGCAGCAATGGCTGGAGTTTCTGGGAGCAATTTAGAAGACACAGCATGGATACATCCCAAAGAAGAAGTATTCTAGAGTCAGGAGGATACAACTATGGCTGACAAGGGAAGACAAAGCCAACATAAAAATGAAAGAGAGTGCATTTAATAGAACAAATATCAGTGGAAAGCTGGAGGATTATGAAGCTCTTAAAAACCAGCAGAAGGGAACTAAAAAAACCATAATGAGGGAAAAGATGATATATGAAGGTAAGTTATTGAATAATATCAAAGAGGGTATCAAAAGATTTTTCAAATTATTATAAAGAGTAAAAGCAAGGTGGGAATAGATATCAGACCACTGCTTGAGAGGTGGTATGGGGGGAAAGGAAAAGGCAGACAAACTGAATACATATTTTGTATCAGTCGGCACTGTGGTAGACACTAGCACTGTGCCAGAAGTTCAAGACTGTCAAGGGGCCAAAGTGAGTGCAGTTGCCATTACCCAGAGAGATGGTTCTTGGGAAACTGAAAGGTCTGAAGGTAGGTAAGTTACCTCGACCAGAAGGATTACACTGCAGAGTTCTGAAAGAGATAGCTGAACTGGTAATGATCTTTCAAGAGTCACTAGATTCTAGCTTGCTTCCAGAGGACTGGAAAATTGCAAATGTCACTTCACTCTTCAAGAATGAGGGGAGACAGAAGAAAGGAAATTATAGCTCAGTTAGCCTGGCCTCATTAGTTGGGAAGATGTTGGAGTTGATTGATAAGGGTATGGTTTTGGGGGTACCTGGAAGGACATGGTAAAATAGGCCATAGTCAGCATGGTTTCCTTAAGGGAAAATCTTGCCTTACAAATCTGTAGGAATTCTTTGAAGAAGTAACAAGCAGGATAGGCAAAGGAGAATCGGTGGATGTTGTGTACTCAGATTTTCAGAAGATTTGACAAAGTGCCACGCATGGGGCTGCTAAATGAGTTAAGAGCCCAGATATTACAGGAAAGATTCTAGCATGGATAGAGCATTGCCTGCTTGACAAGAGGCAAAGAGTGGGAATAAATGATTCCTTTTTGGATTGACTGCCAGTAACTTGTGGTGTTCCACAGTGGTCTGTGTTGGGACTGCTTTTTTTTATGTTGTATGTTAATGATTTGGATGATGAAATTAATGGCTTTGTGACCAAGCTTGTGGAAGATATGAAGATAGGTGGAGGGGCAGGTAGTGTTGAGGAAGCAGAAAGGCTGCAGAAGGACTTAGATAGATTAGGAGAATGGACAAAGAAGTGGCAGTGGAATACAATGTCAGGAAGTATATGGTCGTACACTTTGGTAGAAGAAACCAAAGCATATACTATTTTCTAAACAGGGAGAAAATTCAAAAATCTGAGGTGCAAAGGGACTTGGAATCCTCATGCAGGATTCCCTGAAGTTTATCTTGTAGGTTGTGTCAGTGGGGAGGAAGGCAAATGCAAGGTTAGCATTCATTTTGAGAGGACTAGAATATAAAAACAATGTTAAGGCACGGTAAAGCACTGGTGAGGCCTCAGTTGGAGTATTGTGAGCAGTTTTGAGCCCCTTATCTAAGATAGAATATGCTGACATTAGAGAAAATTCAAAGAAGGTTCACAATAATAATTCCTGGAATGAAAAGGGTTATCGTATGAGGAGTGTTTGATGTGTTTGATGGCTCTGGGCCTTTACACACTGCAATTTTGAAGAAGGCAGGATGGGGAGATCTCATTGAGCCATGGAGGCCAAGTCATTGGCTGTACTTAAGGCTGAGGTTGATAGATTCTTGATAAGGCAGGGTGTGAAAGGTTATGGGGAGAAGGCAGGAGAATGGGGTTGAAAGGGAAATGGATTCACCATGGTGAAATTGTGGAACAGACTCGATGGGCCAAATGGCCTAATTATGCTCCTATGTCTTATGGTCTCGTAGTCTTTTAAGTTTTTGAAAGATGAAGGAATCGAGTGCGCTCTGAACCTGGCACACAGAAGCAGTAAAGACATTGGGCAGATGAACCATGATCACTCTGAATGGCAGAGCTAGCTATTTCCATGTGCTCTCATGTCCATAGGAGGACTGCAGACTAACCATTGTGCTTTGAGAATAATGCTTGAGAGCTTTGGCAGACATATATAGTGAGAGATAAATGATGAGTAATTGTTTGCTGTCTGCTTGGACTGTCTTATGGTCTCGTAGTCTTTTAAGTTTTTGAAAGATGAAGGAATCGAGTGCGCTCTGAACCTGGCACACAGAAGCAGTAAAGACATTGGGCAGATGAACCATGATCACTCTGAATGGCAGAGCTAGCTATTTCCATGTGCTCTCATGTCCATAGGAGGACTGCAGACTAACCATTGTGCTTTGAGAATAATGCTTGAGAGCTTTGGCAGACATATATAGTGAGAGATAAATGATGAGTAATTGTTTGCTGTCTGCTTGGACTGTCAAGGTCTTTACAATGAAACTCCAAATATAAAAAACACCAATTGCTTTGGGTCAAATGAGGTAATTGGGCACTGTTTTGTAATATATATTTTTTCAAACAAAATAAAACTCAGCACATATCCTGTCATGTCCATCTGTAGACTACTCCACAGACAGTTCAGGATTGAAGCGTTGTAAGCAGCTGATGCTCAGATACTAACATAACTTGGCCAAGAGCCAGTTCCTGAACGATAACCTTTCAAAGTCAAGTCAGAGTAAATTTATTATCAAAGTACATAGATGTCACCATCTCCTACCCTGAGATTCAGTGTCTTGCAGACATTTACAGGAAAATGAAAACAGACAATAGAACTTATGAAAGAAACTATACATAATCAAAAACTAACAAACAAATGTACAAAAATTATATTTATACAAATGAGTAGTAAATGAATGTGGTTTCCTTGAAAGTGAGTCCATAGGTTGTGGAATCAGTTCAGTATTGAGGTGAGTGAAGTTATTTACGCTGATTCAGGAGCCTAATGTTGAGGGGTAATAACTGTCCCTGAACCTGGTTGGTGTGGGCCCTAAGGCTCCTGTACCTCCTACCTGGTGGCAGTAGTGAGAAGAGAAAGTGGCCTGGATGGTGGGGGTCCCTGATGATGGATGCTGCTTGCCTGTGGCAGTGCTCCTTGCAAATGTGTCCAATGGAGAGCAGGGATTTTCCTGTGATGTACTGGGCTGTATCCACCACTTTCTGTAGACGTTCCCATTCCTGGGCATTGGTGTTTCCCTACCAGGCTGTGGTGCACTTTGTTAGGATACTCTCCACTGTGCCTCTATGAAGGTTTTAGGTGACTTGCTGAATCTAGGCAAAATTCTAAGAAAGTAGAGGTGCTGTCGTGCCTCCATTGTGTTGGTCCCAGGACATATCCTGTGATATGATAACCCCAAGGACTTTAAAGTTACTGACTTTCTCCACCTAGAACCCTCGAATGAGGATCACAGGCCAGTCCATCACAGGCAAAACTCTCCCCACTTTTGAGCACATTTACAAGGAGTACTGCCACAAGCAAGCAGCATCTATGGACCGCTGGCTTCTTCCTCCTGTAGTCAATAATCAGCTTTTTGGTTTTGCTGACATTGAGTGAGAGCTGTTATGGTACCATTCAACCTGATTTACAATCTGCCTTTGGTTGTCCTGCATTGTTGATGGCTTGGTTAGAACCCAAGTGGACTTGGTCCACTACATTATTGAAGTTCACGAGCTATGGCTCAAGGTCAACCTTACTCGTGGAAAAGGAATTTCAACTAAATTAAACTTGTGTTGAAGATGTGCATGAAAAATTATGCTGACCATATGTGAATCGTAGCCAAGTTGCGTTGAAGTTATGCTAAAGACCATATTAAAATAATGTGAGAATTATGGTGAGATTGTGTCAATTGTTTGTGTGCAAACTACAGTCGAGCTGCGTTGATATTTTTACCTCATTATTCATTCCACCCACATAGGATCATAATCTCTTATCACCCATTAGTGAGGGTAGACGGGCCCTTGATTTAGTGTCACATCTGAAGAATGCCAGCTCTAACAGTGTTGTACTCTGTACCACAATGGTGTGTTACATTTAAATAAATCAAATTTTCCATGTAGAATAATTCTGATTGTGATAGCATTGCGTTTGCTGTCTACAAAATTCTAAACTCAAATGAAGATCTTGAGCCCTATCCAATATAGATAGCTACAGGTACCCTCACTAAAGAGCAGCCATCTACCCTTCAAAGGCTAGATCACTTCCCTGTTTATCATCCATGATGAGTTTACCTGCCAATACCCTCTATTTGAGTGGTGGGTCTCCCCTCCCTACCAAGGAGGAGATACTTCCAGCTAACAAAGTACTTTAAACAATTCATTTATTTTCAGTGATACATGTTTAAATTCAGACAAGATTCTTAAACACATCTAAAACTCACAGAGATTTTCTGTCTTATAAAAGATTTCCAAATTACAAATGATTTTTAAAACACAGGGGATTTCCAACACAGATGTACAATTCCAAGTTATGTCCCCTAGAAATACATACCAATGAGGAACAGATGAACAAGTTGTCCATCACAGAAATTGAAGGCCAAGAAATAGATATTTTTCACCCCATCTTTCTGTCATTCTTCTTGCTGTTCCTTGACTGTGTTTAAAAATCCTGACTGCTCTCTAACACCTATACTTTTTTTTTTGCTACTTGGGTGAATTCACACACATGTCATATTTTTGCAGATAACTTTTCACACAGAGAGTCTACAATCTCAGGGCTACAGAAATCCCAAACACCCAAAATTAATGCTGTGAAGACTGACCCTCTGCGTGCACAAATCTTCCAACTATTGATAGATCAGCTATTTGATGTGCTAAGTGATAGAATCAATCTAGTTTGAAAACTTCCATGAACTAAATAACTTAGCCAGTGTTTTCTGGTTTGATTTGGGACCAACTACATAATCGAATTGTCCTAAGTAGTCATCCCCATGCTTTGGGCAATCAGACTGTGCTCTATTGACATTACTGTTTGTTTGCAAAGCTGTCCTTTAAACTTCAGACTGATTATTGCTTTCCATTTACATTAAGAACTGAAGACTGGCTCCCATTTATAACACAAAGCTGAACAAAGAATATCAGTTGGAAGTTTAGCTTCCTCAAAACCAACTCTTTGATCTCCAGAAGTCTCGGCCGCTCTGTTAGAAAGCTGAGCTTGGCAAAAGGGATCCTACCCCTGGCCTTGAACAGTGAATATCCACTGGAAATACAGCAACACACAGGAGCTCCCACCGAGCACAATTCACTGTATGTTTCTACGTTTCCATGTAGACCATAAGGCACAGGAGCAGAATTAGGCCATTTGGCCCATCAACTCTGCTCCACCATTCCATCATGGTTTATTTATTATCCCTCTCAATCCCATTTTCCTGCCTTCTTCCCATAAACTTTGATGCCCTTACAAATCAACCTCTACTTTAAATATACTCAGTGATTTAGACTCCACAGCTGTCTGCGGCAATGAATTCCACAGATTCACCACCCTCTGGCTAAAGGGACATTCTTCTATTCTGATGTACATGTGTCAAATAATGCTAACCTTTAACCTTCATTTGTAAGCCATAGGCACTATCACAGTAAATGGTCTTCACAGAGGAATAGAGTCCACAGAGCATTCATTCACGGATAATCCGAAACACAGGTTCTCAATATGATACACGTTCTCAATGGATGAAGAACTAAACAGCTGAGAAAGTTTCACAGGGCTCAAACAAAGAACAAATATTTTAATACAAAATATAAATCTGTTGAAATTCATCCTCCTTGTACTTAACCAAGAGCTAAGGTTACAGAAAGGCATTCATGAAAGATTTAAACCGTACAATAAAACCTTATATCTGTATATATTATTTTACTGGGGCTTGAATGCAATTTCATGCATATTGAGACAAACATTTTCCAGTGCTGCCCGTAAAGATTTCCTTCATATTCAGGAAGGACAGATCACATCATTTGGGAATAAGAGGTGATTGTTCACGAGCTTACCTGGGAAATAGAGCTGACCTCAAGCTCCTGTGACAACGACTTCAACTTCTATAGAGTACCTTCATTAGCTGGCTGACCCCAGAGACAAGACAGAACTTTCTATTGTAAGTGGATGTGTGCTCATGGGATCTAGTGAAGTGTTCAAACACTGACAAGTCTTGCAGAGTTTGCAACACTGAGCAAGCTGAGAGAGAGAATCAGGCAGGGCTGGGGAGATGGGATGCAGGAAGAATCAGGTCTGCTGTTGTGGACATACAAAGATAAGCCATCCGTTGGGAAAAATAGTATGGATGATGAGATGTAGATTCAGAAAGTCCACCATGAGCACAATCACAATCCTCCCCAGACATCGAAGACATCTACAGCAGGTAGTGACTCAGGAAGGCGGTATCCATCACGAAAGACCCTCACCATCTGGACATGCCCTTTTCTCATTACTATCATCAAGGAGGAGTTACTGGAGCCTGAAGACCCATACTTAACATTTAGGAACAGTTTATTCCCTTCTTCCATCAGGTTTCTGAATGGTCCATAAACCCATGGCACACAGTATGCCAGAAATATTGCAGAATATTGGTAGCTCGGGTTGGCTATTTGGAAGTTTGGTTGATTGCCGAGCTCGGCAAAATGTTTGCAGATATTTCGACTCCAATTGAGAAGTTATCATCAGTGTGCTGTTGAGGGTGTTGAATGCTGGCTCAGAATACTGGCTTATTTACTCCTCCGAGGTCCGAATGAATATTGATTAAACGTGGTAATCTGGTTGGCTGGTTCAAAACACTGTGAACAGTTCAGCAGTAGAAGATTATGATTGGCTAGCTTTGAGGGAGGTGTTTGCTTAACTGTCCAGATCCCGAGATTACTGGTGATTGCTGATTGTTGACATCATTGGATCTATAAGTTTGGTATATGAACCCTTACGGTGAAAAGAGAAACAACAACGTCAACAATCAACAGGTTACCAGTAATCTATATGGTGAGATATACATACTTCAATAATAAATTTTTACTTTGATTTTGGGTATCAAGGTGTTATCCAAAGGGTTATACCTAAGGGCTATGGAGACAATGCAGGAGTACCAGGTTGATAAAGTCAACCATGATTGCATGCTGGTGCAGTTTTGATGGACTGCATGCCTAACTCGGCTCCCATACCTTATGGTTTTATGGTCTTACAGTCCAACTATGAAAGTTAACTGACAAGGTGGGGCACTTTCAAATCTCTCCATGGACGATTTTGACCCTCCATTGGCCTTGAATGCATCTGAGGTAGCAAAGGCTCTCAGCCCAAAACGTCAGCTGTTTACTCTTTTCCATCGATGCCTGACCTGCTGAGTTCCTCCAGCACCTTGTGTGTGTTGCTTTGGATTTCCAGCGTCTGCAGATTTTCTGGAGTAAGCAAAGGAAGAAACGGACAGAGCTTTTCTTTCACTTCGTATTTGTTGCTGATGCTAATACGATCGAATCATGAAAACAAAGGACAAAGCACAGACTTGATGTCTTCAAAGGAGATGGTAGCATGTTAGTTAAAAACATAGAACGTTCCAGCACAGTTCGGGCCCTTCGGCCCACAATGTTGTGCCAACCTTTTAACCTACTCTAAGATCAATCTAACCCTTCCCTCCTACAGAGCCCTCCATTTTTATTTAATCCACATGCCTATCTAAGTGTTTCGCAAATGCCCCTAAATTATCTGTCTCAACCAGTACCCCTGTCCGGGCGTTCCATGCACTCACCACTTTCTGTGTAAAAAATTCATCTCTGCTGTCCCCCCTATTCTTTCCTCCAATCTCCTTAAAATTAAGCCCCCTCATGTTAGCCATTTCTTCCCTAGAAAAATGTTTCTTGGCTACCCACTCGATCTATGCCTCTCATCACCATCTGTACCTCCTTTAAGTCACCTCGCATCCTAGCATTTAAGATACAAGTCTAATTATTTTGACACATAGCCACTGGCATAGATGCATATTCAAATCCCACCATGGTGGCTGGTGTAGTTAATTTCAGAAAGCTAAAAAAAAAATTATGGGATGCAGAGCTTGTGTTAGAGATGGTGACCATAAGAGTACTGGATTGTCTTAAAGTAACACCAGTTTCTTAAACACTATTCGGGGAGGAAATTTTCCATCCTTAATGCAGGAGAAAATTACCCAATAAAAGAAAAAAATCAAATCTGCACCCAGGCATTCATTATGGATTTAAATCTGTCAGATGTTGTTCTTGTCCAAAGAATGGTCTTTTAAAAGAAGATACATTTGTAATTCTGAGTCTATCTCCTGTCTCATGTAGTTGACTCTTATCTGCTGTGTGCAATGGGCCAGTATACAACCCGATTTGTAGCACACTGAACTGAACTGCTCTAAGCAACTTTGCTTGCCATATGTTTAGGGCAATTAGTGCTGGGTATTAGATGTTCGGTGATGCTCTGATCCCTGCAGGAGGATTAAGGATATGTAGACAGAATACTATGTTCACGTTCCTGTTCCTACAGAGGCATTCCTTCCTGTTGCAATCATAGTACAACTGACTCATATCAATGCTTATTTCTAACTTTAGCACTCTACAGATGCTTGTCAAATGACTAATCCCCACTCTACATTCTGAAAGATGAAGATATATTCTATTTTTATCAACATTGTTCATAGATCTAAATAATTCTTGTGCTACCTAAATATTTAAGTGTATTTTTAGCTTTTTTTAATGCAAAAGGAAAATTTGATCTGAAACTAGAACCAATCACTTCCCTCAAGAAGGAATTGGTTAGATTCAAGATTCAAGTTTATTTATCACACGTACATCGAAACATACAGTGAAATGTGCTATGCTCATGGGTGTTTTGGGAACAGCCAGCAAGTGTCACCAGCTGGAAAAGCTGTTTGCAAGATATGGGGAAAGAGCAGACAGAACAAACTGGTGGGATTGGCATACTCCTCATAATCCTGTGTACTTCTTTTTCCTGATTTCCCCAGGGCTTTGTTCATTAGAGTTAATAAGAATGTTTGGCAAGATAGACCCAGCATCGATATTTTCTGTGCTACGAAGCCCCAGGAAAACTTCCTGGCTAAGCATTTGTCCTGCTTCACCAGAGATTTGCCACACTCCCTAGGGAAGACCCACCTGGACAAGCAGGGCTGTTGTCATCAAAAAGGAAGAGCTGGTCCCACAGGCAAGCTGTGCTCTCTGCTCCTCTGGGACATGTGAAGGGTAGTCTGAACCTCTGACAACAAGGCACTGTTGTAAAGGAGACAACTGCACAAAGAGATCAAACCTGCTCAAAAGCAAAATGGTTATAAATCCATTGTCTGTTCTCTGAGTCCAATGAATGTTCTCTTTAATGTATACATTTGTAGTTTCAATAGAACCACAACAAAGACTGCAATGCAACAGTCCGGGGCCTCCAGTCTGGAAGGGCTGAGGGAATTCGAGGAAATGGGACAAGAAAGATATTCCTGCAGGATATGCAATCAGACAAACAGGCTTTATTCCAGTCAATTCTTGATGGAACGGGTCTTTATTTCCTGATGCAGATTGTTGAACTAAAACATATTTAAAATGTGAAGGATATTTCCATTTCTTCATCCAGTAACCAATTCCTTTTTTTCCTTAAGGTGGTTGTTAAATTAAGTCTGGTATAGTGCAAGCAATCAATGTGGATCTATGCTCTGATTTTAGTTTTGCAATGCAAAGGCTGAATTTAGACCTCTAGTCTGGAGGACCTGAGTTGTAAGTAAAGATTGAATAGGTTAGGACTTTATTCCTTGGAATGTGGAAGATTGAGAGGACAGACATATACAAAATGATGAGGGGTATAGATAAGGTAAATTCAAGCAGGCTTTCTCCACTGAGATTGGGTGAAACTACATGGGTAAATGGTGAAAAGTTTAGGGGGGAACATGAGTCGAAACTTCTTCACTCAGAGGATCATGAGAGTGTAGAATGAGCTGCCAGTACAAATGGCATGTGCAAACTCAATTTCAATGTTTAAGTGAAGTTTGGATATGTTTGTGGATAGTAGGGGTATGGAGGGCCAGGTCCTGGTGCAGCTCGATGGGAATGGGCAGTTTAAATAGTTTCCGCATGAACTAGATGGGCCAAAGGGTCTGATTCAGTGCTGTACTTTTCAATGACTATGACGCTATGATGTGGTTCCTGTTCTAATCTGCTTTGTCTGTCTATTCTGGTATGAATACCACAGGACCTTTCAGCGTTGCCTTATGAAACAATGTGTTATGAATTTCCATTTGTTCCTTTAAGTGAAGCTTTTGATCAAAGACAGACACTTGCAATCACAAGAGCATTTTCCTCTTGATTATAATCACTTTCGTAACAAAATCTGCTTTAATTACTCGAGTAAATCAAATGAACAAACAGAATTTTTCACATGGAGTGCTGCGTTTTCAGAACACCAGCAGATCTGCCTTACTAATACTTTCCTGCTAAGGTAGTGGGATTAAATCAATCCAGATGACTTTTGCTGCTAAGTCAGGCAGAAACAGCTATGATTGAACAGGATCGCTATGTGGAGGTTAAGACCATAATGGAAGACGCAAAGAAAAAAAAACAAATCTAGCTTACATAACACTTTTCAAAGTGGAAAGGAACCAAGCAAGAAGGCAGAAGGAAAATGCATGCAGTTATGTGAATGGTATGTTAGGATAACGTGTTCCCCTGGCCTGTTGAACATTAAATTGGTTATCAAGGATCAAGGATCAACTTTATTCACCATATACATTTACATGTATTATGAATTTGCTGTGGTGTGTTGGCCGACATGCAACAAAAAACAATGTTAAATAATTTTAAAGAATAAAGTTAGAGTTTGAAGTACGGACATGGATAAAATATTCATAAATGGTTCAATCTAATATTGGAGAATGTATACAGTATACAACCTGAACTTCTTATACAAACATCCATGAAATAGAAAAAAAAACCAAAGAATGAATGACAGAAAACGGTAGAACCCCAAAGCCCCCTCTCTCCTCCTACACACGAGCAGCAGCAAAAAGCACCAACCCTTTCCCTTCCCCTCCTTCCACTTGCTCCAGTAAAAACACCCCTCCCCTCACCATGCAAAGCCCCCAAAGAGGCCATGATCTTTGTCCATCAGAAATTACTGATGGCATCTACAAAGAAACGACAGAAACTACAAAGAGTCCATCAAAAACTACTGTCCATCCCAAAACGTAGACATCTCAGAGAGGCTCTGTTTCTCACTCACGGGGGAGCGAGAGATATCGCTCCTGCTACAACATGAGGGGAGACCAGCAGCTTGCTGCTTCGATGTAACAATCTGCCGTGTCACTTGTCCAAGTTCCCTGACTCGGGGATCAACAGATTCTCACTCACCGCCGAGAGAGCAAGAGGGAGATCACTTGAGTGTAGGAGCCTTCCGACGTGAATACCAGCATGTATTTACAGTGTAAGCACCTTTGTAGTGAAGTGTAGTGACTGAGGTAATAGTTAGAGGAGGTCTGGAGGGAGAAGTGGCTAACTAGAATGATTAATTATTTACTTACGAGCAGTACTAAGCAGACCCTGTTCATTTTCAGAACTTTATTTCTTTTGTCGTTATGAAAATATTCCTCACTGGATTTTGGCAGCTACTTTAAAATGGTTATAAATGTTATGTCCATAAACATTGGAACACTAAGCAACATATGGCCCCTTGAGTGCTTGATCACTTAGTAATAACATGACTGATCTGATTTGCTCTTAGCTCCATTCCCCAAAACCTTCAACTTCCCTAAAGACCAAAATTCTATCTCATTCTTGAATATATTCAATAACTCCACCTCCACACCTCTCAGAGGTACTGAATTGTGAAGCCCTCTGGAAGTAAAAGTCCCTCTTCTCTTCGCCTGAAGCAGGTAAGCACTTTACCAGTGACTGTGCTCCTTAGCTCTGTAAGAAACCTGGCACCCAATGTGCACACTGCAAGCTTCCACACACATCATAATTACAGGACAATATTTCAAGGTAAGAGTTTTAGATTCCGTGTAATACACACAAAAAGCTGCAGGAACTCAGCAGGTCAGGCTGCATCTATAGAGAGGAATAAATAGTCATCATGTTATCAGGACCTTCTTAGCCCAAAGTATCAACTGATTATTCCCCTCTATAAATCCTGCCTGACTGGCTGAGGTCCTCCATCATTCTGTGGGTGTTCTTCTGGATTTCCAGCACCTGCAGGATCTTTTGTATGTATGATTTTCAGAAGGCCTTTGTGAAGGTGCCGCACATGAGACTGCTTAGCAAGATAAGAGCCCGTGGAATTACAAGGGAGTTACTAGCATGGGTGGAGCATTGGCCGATCAGCAGAAAACAGAGAGTGGGAATAAAAGGATCCTATTCTGGTTGGCTGCCGGTTACCAGTCAGTGTCAGGACCGTTGCTTTTTACGATGTACGACAATGATTTGGATTAACGGATCTGTGGCTAAATTTGACAATGATACAAATATTGGTGGAGCAGCGGGTAGTGTTGAGGAAACAGAGAGCCCACAAAGAGACTTAGATAGTTTAGGGGAATGGTCAAAGAAGTGACAAACAAAATACAATGTTGGAAAGTGTATGGTCATGAACTTTGGCACAAGAAATAAACCGGCACACTATTATATAGGTGGGGAGAGAATTCAAACTGCAGAGATGCAAAGGGACTTGGGAGTCCTTCTGCAAGATACCCTAAAGGTTAACCTCTAGGTTGAGCCAGTGGTGAAGAAGGCGAATGCAATGTTGGCATTCATTTCTAGAGGTATAGAATATAAAAGCAAGGATGTGATGTTGAGGCTCTATAAGACACTCATGAGACCACACTTGGAGTATAGTGTGTAGTTTGGGCTCCTTATTTTAGAAAGGATATACTGACATTGGAGAGGGTTTAGAGAAGATTCACAAGAATGATTCCAAGAATGAAAGGGTTACCATATGAGGAACGTCTGGCAGCTCCTGGGCTGTATTCCCTGGAGTTCAGGAGAATGAGGGGGGGAACTCATAAAAACAATCTGAATGTTAAAAGGCCTGAACAGATTAAATATGGCAAAGTCATTTCCCATGGTAGGGGCGTCTAGGACAAGAGGGCACAACCTCAGGATTGAAGGATGTCCACTTAGAGCAGAGATGCGGAGAAATTACTTTAGTCAGAGGGTGGTAAATCTGTGTAATTTGTTGCCACGAGTGGCTGTGGAGGCCAAGTCATTGGGTGCATTTAAGGCAGAGATAGACAGGTTCTTGATTAGCCAGGGCATCAAAGGGTATGGGGAGAAGGCAGGGAAGTGGGGATGACTGGAAGAATTGGATCAGCCCATGATTGAATGGTAGAGCAGACTTGATGGGCTGAATGGCCTACTTCTGCTCCTATATCTTATGATCTTATGATGTACCCACAGAATCTATTTCTGTTGATCATAATACATAGAACAGGGTCTTCAGCCCACAAAGTTCTGTCAAATTTTTAAACTATTCCAAGATCAATTTAACTCTTCCCAAATAGGTCTCCATTTTACTTTCAGTTAGTATCTTCCTGAAGGTCTCTTAAATGTCCCAGATGTATCTGCCTCAACCACTGGTCCCAGCAGTGTATTCTATGCACTTGCGACTCTCTGTGTAAAAAATTTACCTCTGACATCCCCCTATTCTTTCTTCTAGTCACCTTAAAAGTATTTTCTCCCATATTAACCTTTGCACCTCAGGAAAAACAGAACTTCGTTGGCTTCAGTAAACAGTTCCAGGTAACCTGAAAAGGAAAAGAATGATACTCTGTAAATGCAAGGCTTGTCTTTGTTCTAACTTCCGCTAATGCCCCACCTCCCCCTCGTACCCCATCTGTTACTTATTTTTATACACACATTCTTTCTCTCACTCTCCTTTTTCTCCCTCTGTCCTTCTGAATATACCCCTTGCCCATCCTCTGGTTCCCCCCCCCCCGCTTGTCTTTCTTCCCGGACCTCCTGTCCCATGATCCTCTTGTATCCCTTTTGCCTATCACCTGTCCAGCTCTTGGCTCCATCCCTCCCCCTCCTGTCTTCTCCTATCATTTTGGATCTCCCCATCCCCCTCCCACTTTCAAATCTCTTACTCACTCTTCCTTCAGTTAGTCCTGACGAAGGGTCTCGGCCTGAAACGTCGACTGTACCTCTTCCCAGAGATGCTGCCTGGCCTGCTGCGTTCACCAGCAACTTTGATGTGTGTTGCTTTGTTCCTAAAGGTCTGGTTTAGATATTTATTCTACAAGATTCTTTTGCTGGTATGCTGGTGTGAAGCTATGTGAATAGTCATGCAGTTAGAGATGACATGTGGGCACGTGGCCAAGTGGTTAAGGCATTCGACTAGCAACCTGAAGGTCGTGAGTTCGAGCCCCAGCCGAGGCAGCGTGTTGTGTCCTTGAGCAAGGCACTTAACCACACAGTGCGCTGCGACGACACCGGTGCCAAGCTGTATCGGCCCTTACCCTTCCCTTGGACAACATTGGTGTTGTGGAGAGGGGAGACTTGCAGCATGGGCAACTGCCGGTCTTCCATACAACCTTGCCCAGGCCTGCGCCCTGGAGAGTGAAGACTTTCCAGGTGCAGATCCACGGTCTCGCAGGACTAACGGATGCCATGATAGAGATGACATCATCACAGATTATGCAAATATACTAGTGTGAGTGCAATGAGTGGGAAGCTCCTTGCTGTGAGATTTAGAATAAACTCTTTTTGCCTTGAGCTTGAATTTCCAGCATCTGCAGAATTCCTGTTGTTTTCTTTTTGCCTTGAGCCCATGTGTCCAGCCAGAGTCAGTCTAAGGGTGTGGTGCTGACACAGATGTTAAGTTACTGGAGCAATGACACTGAGGTCTGGGAGAGCTTGCAGTTTTGATTAATTTGGTTAATAATCTGGAATTAATTTGAAACAAAAGCAATTAGTCTTAGTATGATGACCGTGAAGCTACTGTGCTGTTGTAAAAACCCATTTAGTTCACCCATCCCTTCAAGACGTGTGCATTTGCTTGGCACTTTGTGCACATTACTTATAGTTAGAAATCTAAACACATGGAAATCTTCAGATGTGTGTGTTGCTATAGTTAGAAATAGTGGCTATACTTCATGAGGAGTTTGAAGAGATTTGATATGCCACCAAAGGCTCTAGCAAGTTCCTGCAGATGTACCGCAGAGAGCATTCTGATCGGTTGGATCACTACCTGGAATGGAGGCCCTAATGCACAGGAGAAAACGAGGCTGCAGAGGGTTGTAAACTCCACCAGCTCCATCACAGGCACAACCCTCCCCACCGTGGAGGACGTCTCCAAAGGCGGTGCTTCAAGAAGTCTGCATCCATCGTTAAGGAACCCCAGTGTCCAGGGCATGCCCTCTTCACATTACTACCATCATGGATGAGGCACATATTCACTGGTATTTATGTATTTATGCACATTCTACCTCTAAAATAATTTTATGTGATTCTTTATTCTTTATAATTGTTGAATGATGTTTTTATCTCATGTCGTGTGCTGACCAACACACACCAAGTTTCTAGCATATGTAAATATATGTAATGAATAAAGATGACCCTTGATCAACATAATACTATATACAACTGTAGTAAGAAAGACATATTTTGTACCCAAACGCTCTTGCAGTAAAGGCTAACAAGAGGATTGTGAAACATCTGCGAGCTAATTGCCAAGCTCAGCAAACACCACAACATCAAGCAACGCACATAAAAGTTTCTGGTGAATGCAGCATCTCTAGGAAGATGTGCAGTCGACGTTTCGGGCCGGGACCCTTTGTCAGGACTAATTGAAAGAAGTGCTAGTAAGAGATTTGAAAGTGGGAGGGGGAGGAGGAGATCCAAAATGATAGGAGAAGACAGGAGGGGGAGGGATGAAGCCAAGAGCTGGAAAGTTGATTGGCAAAAGGGATATGAGAGGATCATGGGACGGGAGGCCTAGAGTTTTCCTTTCCTGAGTCCCTTCTGCACTCATCCTTCAGTGGACACTGGGTATCTTTGAAGACAGAATCATGCAGCATATAAGCAGGTGCTTCAGCCCATTGAGTCTGTGCTGACTCTTAAACACCCATTTACACCAATCCTATTCTTGCCCAACATTTTCCTTCCCAAACCTGCATCAGGTTCCCCTCAGATTCCAGCACTCATCCACATACCAGGAGCGATTTCCAGTGGCCGATTATCCTACAACCCACACATCGTTGGAATGTGGGAGGAAACCAGAGTACCCGGGGAAACCAACAGGAAGATTATGCAAACTCCACACAGACAGTGCCCGAGGTCAGGATCAAACCCAGGTCACAGAAGCTCAGAGGCAATGGCTCTCCTAATTGTGCCATTCTACATATTCTATTTAAAAACTACTCAGCAATTCTGTTTTCTCCGCTAAACTGGGGAAAGCTCACACTTCAATATCCATTCTAGAATGCTGCGAAGGAGAAATGGAGGCCAGAACATCCTCCCCTATCTACAGAGCATTGCTGTGGGATGTCAGATGTCCACCTGTGGGACAGGTTGAATATTATATTCAAAATACAGCACAGGCTTCAGAGAGACAACATGCAAGAGGATCAGGATCAGTTTTCAGCTGAGCTCTCTGGAGTGTTCCTTTAACACAAAGGTGAGAGAGCTTCCCACTGAGCCATTGCTGGCACATTGAGGTTTGAATCCTGAGGAAGGGGGCGGGACGATAGCACAGTGGTTAGCACACTGTTTTACAGTACCAACGACCCAGGTTCAATTCCCACTGCTGACTGTAAAGAGTTTGTACCTTCTCCCTGTGACCACATGGGTTTACTCCGGGTGCTATAATTTCCTCCCATGGTCCAAAGATGCACGGGTTTGTAGGTTAATTAGTCATTATAAATTGTCCTGTGATTAGGCCTGGCTCAAAGGGCTGGAATTCATGTTGTATCAGTTGGAAGAAGGTTCTATTGGTCTGATGACTTTGAACTTTTTACCATCAGACTAAATGCTAAGTTTGGTACAACTCAAACACCGCACATCATCAAAAACACACCATTCCTATGTGAAGCATGGTGGTGACTGCATCATGCTGTGGGGATGCTTCACGGCAGCAGGCCCTAGAAGGCTTGTGAAGGTAGAGGGTAAAATGAATGCAGCAAAATACAGGGAAATCCTGGAGGAAAACCTGCTGCAGACTGCAAGAGAACTGAGACTTGGGTGCAGATTTGTTTTCCAGCAGGAAAATGACCGCAAGCGTAAAGCCAAAGCTACACAGGAATGGCTTAAAAACAGCAAAGTTAATGTCCTGGTGTAGCCAAGTCAGAGTCCAGACCTCAGCCCAATTGAAAATTTGTAGCTGAATTTGCAAACTGACAGAGCTTGAGCAAGTTTGTAAAGAAGAATGGGGAAAATTGCTATGTCCAGTTGTGCAAAGCTGATGGAGACCTATCCACACAGAATCGAGGCTTTAATTGTTGCCAAAGGTTCATCTAATAAATACTAACTTGAAGATGGTGAGTAATTATGTAATCAATTATTATGTGTTTAATAATTTTAAACCAATTCGTAGAAATTTGTTTTCACTTTGACATGAAAGAGTCTTTTCTGTTGATCAGTGCCAAAAAAGCCAAATTAAATCTACTGTGATTCAATGTTGTAAAACAATAAAATATAAAAACTTTCAGGGGAGATGAATACTTTTTATAGGCACTGTAACTCCTCCAGAGTTGTCATAGGTCCCCACGGTGTAGTTTTTGCCAGGATACTGACTCACCAGCAGATGGACCTTCCAGATACAAGTGTATTTTTACTACAATCAATTGAAACACCTTGACTGCACACAGGTGATCTCCAAAAACTGATCTCCATTTAACTAATTATGTGACTTCTAAAACCAATTGGCTGCACCAGTGATAATTTGTTGTGTCATATTAATGGTGGTGAATACTTATTCAATCAATTACTTTGTGTTTTATATTTTGTAATTAACTTAGATCACCTTGTTGAGATCTGTTTTCACTTTGAAGGAGTCTTTTTCTGTTGATCAATGTCCAAGAAAGTCAGATTAAATCAATGTTGTAAAACAATAAAATATGAAAACTTCCATGGGGGGGGGAATGTTGTAAAACATGAATACTTTTAATTGCCACTGTATATATGTGTGCTTAAGACTTCTGTGCAATGCTGTATAAATCAGGTGCCAGTGCCCCCATTCTAAAACTAAAGGGGAGGTTTAAGATAAGACTAGCATTACTTGTCACATGTACATTGAAACTTTGAAACATACAGTGAAATGAGTCATTTGCGTCACTGATCAGCGCAGTCTGGGGGCCAGCCTGCTAGTGTCGCCATGCTTCTGCTACCAACACAGAATGCCCACAACTTACTAACTCTAACCCGTATGTCTTTGGAATGTGAGAGGAAACCAGAGCACCTGGAGGAAACCTACATGGTCACTGGGAGAATGTAGGACATAGAGCACAGGAAACTACAGCACAGTACAGTACAGGCCCTTTAGCTACAGTGTGTGTGTGCTGACCTTCTAATTTACTCTAAGATCAATTTAATATTTCCCTCCTGCAAGGCACTCTATTTTTCTATCACCCATGTGCCTATCTAAGAGTTTCTTAAATGTCCCTAATGTATCTCCCTGATTATCACCCTCACTGGGGTGGTCCGTGGACTCACCATTCTCAAAGTTCAAAGTAAATTTGTAATAAAAGAACATACATGTCACCACATAGTGCAGAAACCTGAGATCTGTTTTCTTGTGGGCAAACCTCCATGTAAAAAAACTACTTCTGATATCACCCCCCCCCCCACTCTCCTCCTATCACCTTAAAATTATGCCCCCTGCTGTTAGCCATTTCTGCCCTGACCAAAGGGTTTCTGGCTGTTCACTTACTCTATGCCTCTTATCATCTTGTAAGCCAAACCTTAATCATGCAGCTTCAGTTTAATTTGCTGAAGTATTTTATGAGACACATCTATTCAGACAGAGGAAGAAAACCCTCCTGCAAAAGTTCTGGATTTCATGTGGTCGTGTTGTTTAGGCTTCAGTCTTGGACCATTTCACCATTGCACAATGCACTGTGCTGGAATTTTTGGCAGACTTGGGAGCTCCAGCTGCATCACAAAAATCAGTACCTCTGCCATTAAACTCTCCTGTAATGTTAAAAAGAATAATCCACAGACATAGTTCCCTGGAAATTTCGGAACACAGGAATAGGAAGGGCTCTTTAAGCCCTTTTTCCAAGGTTGGAGAAGCAAGAGATAGAGGGTGTGGACTTAAGGAGAGAGTGGGAAAGATTTCATAAGAAACTGAGAGATGACTTCTTCACACAAATTATAGAACATAGAATAGTACAGCACAGTACAGGCCCTTCGGCCCACAATGTTGTGCTGACCCTTAGACCCTGCCTCTTATATAAGCCCCACTTTAAATTCCTCCATATACCTGTCTAGCAGTTGGAGACTTCAACCAGGTTTATTTGAAGAAAACCCTGACTAATTATCAGCGGCATTTATCCTGCAGCACCAGAATTCCCAACATACAAGAGCACTGCTACACTAAGACAAGGAATGCCTACTGTTCCTTGCCCAGAATGCATTTTGGTAAATTGGATCACTTGGCTCTCTTCCTCCTACCTGCATACTGGCAGAGGCTAAAAAGCAGGACTACAAAGATCAGGACAGCTAAGAGGCGGGCAGGAGAGGCAGCGGGACAGTTACAGGATTGCTTTGAGTCAGTGGACTGGGCTGTGTTCAAGCACTCATCTAGGGATCTGAATGAATACACCATGGCTGTAATGGACTTTACTGAAACAGCTGTAGAAGAGGGTGTCCCCACTAAATCACTCAGAGTCTGTATGTATCCAGGTATGATCTCCAGAAAGCCAGCTCAAAGGTGAAGTGGAGATTCCAGACCAAACTTGAATCAACAAAGGCTGCTCGACAACTGTGGCAGGGATTGAATACTATCGCCATCCACAAAGCCTAAATCAAGTGACATGGGAGACAGCAGGACTTTGCTTACAGATGAACTCAACGCCTTCTATGCTCACTTTGACTGTCAGAACATGGAGGAACCATTGTGAACCCCCACATCTCCTGATGGTCTTCTGGTCGCCATATCTGAAGTTGATGTGCAGGCTGCCTTCAGGAGGGTGAATCCATGGAAAACATCCGGACCAGACAGGATACCTGACCACGTACTAAAGACCTGTGCTGACCAACTGGCATGTGTGCTCACTGAGAAATTTATCCTCTCGTTTCGGCAGTGTGTGGTACCCATCTGCTTCAAGCAAGTTTCAATTATACTGGTGCCGAAGAAGAGAGTGGTGACATGCCTCAATGTCTTCAGGACAGTGAACACTTACATTCACAGTGATGAAGTGTTTTGAGAGTCAGGTGGTGAAACATATCAGCTCCTCCTTCAGAGGTGACTTGGATCCAGAATTTCCTCTCTTGTAGACCCCAGTCAGTTTGGATTGGGTACAATATCTCCTCCATGATCTCCATCAGCACAGGTGCACCACAAGGTTGCGTGCTTAGCCCGCACTCTACTTGCTTTATAGCTATTACTGTGTAGCTAAGTACAGCTCCAACACCTTATTCAAGTTTGCTGATGATACCATTGTTGTGGGTCATATCACGTGTGGTGATGAATCAGCTTACAGGAGAGAGTTTGAAATTTGACTGAGTGGTGTCATAACAACAACCTCTCAATCAATATCAGTAAGACCAAAGAAATGATTGTAGACTTCAGGAGAGGGAAATTAGAGGTCCATGAGCCAGTCCTCATCAGAGGATCAAAGGTCAAGAGGGTTAGCAAATTTAAGTTCTTGGGTGTTACTATTTCAGAGAATCTCTCCTGGAGCCAGCACATAAATGCAATTGCTAAGAAAGCATGGCAGGGCCTTTACTTCCTTAGGGTTCTGAGGCAATTCAGCATGTAATTTAAAACTTTGACAAACTTCTTTAGCTGTGTAGTGGAGAGTGTATTGACTGGCTGCATCACAGCCTGGTATGGAAGCACCAATACATTTGAATGGAAAATCCAACAAAAGATAGTGGATTCAGCCCAGTACATCACAGGTAAAGCCCTCCCAATCAACAAGCACATCTACTTGAAATGCTGTCGGAGGAAAGCAGCATCCATCATCAGAGATCCTCACCACCCAGGTCATGCTCTCTTCTTACTGATGCCATCAAGTAGAAGGTACAAGATCCTCAGGACTCACACCACCAGGTTCGACGACAATTACTACCCTCAATCATCAGGGTGTTGAACAAAAGCGGAGAACTACACTCACTTGCCCACCCAACGAAATGTTTCCACAAGCAATGTTCTCACTTTAAGGACTCTTTATCTCATTATCTCATGTTCTTGTTGTGTATTGCTATTTATTTATATTTATTTACATTTGCACAGTTTGTTGTCTTCTGCACTCTGGTTAGTCTTTCATTGATCCTGTTACAGTTACTATTCTATAGATTTACAGAGTATGCTCACAGAAAAATGAATCTCAGGGTTGTATATGGTCATGTATATAAGAACATAATATAAGAACTTAAGAAATAGGAGCAGGAGTCGGCCATCTGGCCTATCGAGCCTGCTCCACCATTCAATAAGATCATGGCTGATCTGGCCATGAACTCATCTCCACCTACCTGCCTTTTCCCCATAACCCTTAATTCCCCTACTATGCAAAAATCTATCCAACCTTGTCTTAAATATATTTACTGAGGTAGCTGCCACTGCTTCATTGGGCAGAGAATTCCACAGATTCACCAGTCTTTGGGAAAAGCGGTTCCTCTTCATCTCCATCCTAAATCTATTCCTCCGAATCTTGAGGCTATGTCCCCTAGTTCTAGTCTCACCTGCAGTAGAAACAACTTTCCTGCCTCTATCTTATCTATCCCTTTCATAATTTTATATGCTTCTATAAGATCTCCTCTCATTCTTCTGAATTCCAGTGAGTACAGTCCCAGGCAACTCAATCTCTCCTCATAGTCTAGCCCGCTCACCTCCAGAATCAACCTGGTGAACCTTCTCTGCACCGCCTCCAAAGTCAGTATATCCTTCCTCAAGTAAGGAGACCAGAACTGCACGCAGTACTCCAGGTGAAATGTGTTTGTTTTTTGTGGCAGCAGTATAGTGCAATACATAAAATTACTTCAGTATTATGTAAAAGTCTTCAGCAACTGAGCTTTATATGTTGTATCTATTTAAGACATTAAGGTATAGGAACAGAATTAGGCCATTTGGCCCATCGAGTCTGGTCCAGCATTTCATCATGGCTGAGCCATTTTCCCTCTCATCCTCAGTCTCCTGCCTTCTCCCCATATTCCTCCATGCCCTGACTAATCAAGAATCTATCAACCTCTAACTTAAGTATACCCAATGACTTGGCCTCCACAGTCACCTGGGGCAAAGAATTCCACAGATGCTACTCTCTGGCCAAAGAAATTCTTCCTCAGCTCCTTTCAAAAAGTACACCCCTCTATTCTGAGGCTGTGTTCTCTGGTCTTAGACTCTCCTACCATAAGAATCATCCTCTCCACATTCACTCTATCGAGGCCTGGTAACATTCAATATTTTCAATGTGGGCCAGAACAGTTAGTGAAGAGATTGAGGTGGCAGATGCTGATAAGACCTCAGACAAAGTTAGGAATCAAAAGATTGAGTATGGTGCGACTAGTGTCGTAAGCTGCACATATTTCAATACAAGAAATATCAGGAACGGCAGATAATAGTGCTGAAGATGAGGTAGCTGGTTTACAAACAGAGGCAATGTGTAGTGAGGAGAGGCTGTAGATAGGGCAAAATTGCAGTCAACAGGATAAGTTGCAAAGTGTTTAAGTGCATAAGGTGGACAAAATCGAAAAGGGTGAATACAGGACCGAAGGTTGAACCTGAATGCGCACAGTATGCAGAATAAGGTAGATGAACTTGCAGCACCATTGCAGATTGGCAGGTATGATGTTGAATCATGGCTGAAAGATTACAGCTGGGAGATTAATGTCCAAGGATCCAATTTGTATCGAAAGGACAGTCAGGAAGGCAGAGCAGGTGATTTTGCTCTGTTGGTAAAAAATGAAATCAAATCATTAGAAAGAGGTGACATAGGATCAAAAGGTGTTCAATCATTGTGGGTAGAGCTAAGGATCTGCAAGGGTAAAAAGACCCTGATGGGAGTTGTATGCAGGCCCCCAAACAGTAGTAAGGATGTGGCCTACAAAAATTACAAAGGGAGATAAAAAATGCATGACAAAAGGTCAAGGTTACAATAGTCATGAAGGACTTCAATATACAGGTAGATTGGGAAAATCAGGTTGGTGATGGATTCCAGGAGGGTTGTTTCGAGAATGCCTACGAGATGGCTTTTTAGAGCAACTGGTGGTTGAACCCACTAGAGGATCAGCTATTCTGGATTGGTTGTTGTGCAATGAACCAGAATTGATCAGAGAGCTTAAGGTAAAAGAACCCTTAGGGGAAGTGATCATAATATGATCAAATGCTCCCTGAAATTTGAAAAGGAAAGCTAAAGTCAGATGTATCAGTATTACAGTGGAGTAAAGGGAATTACAGAGGCATGAGAGAGTAGCTGGACAGATTGAGAAAAAAAACAGGCAGGGATGAGGACAGAGAAGCAATGGCTGGAATTTCTGGAAGAAATTTGGAAGAGACAGGATATAGATCCCAAAGAGGAAGAAGTATTCTAAAGGCAAGATAACATAACCATGGCCAACAAGAGAAGTCGAAGCAAACATAAAAGGGCAAGAGAGGGCATATAATAGAGCAAAAATTAGTGGGAAGTCAGAGGATTTGGAAGCTTTTAAAAACCAACAGACGGCAACTAAAAAAGTCATTAAGAAGGTAAAGATGGAATACGAAATTAAGGTAAGAGGATACCAAATGTTTCTACAGCTACACAAAGTTGGAAAGAAAAAGGAGAATGAATATCAGACCACTGGAAAATGATGTTGGAGAGATAATGGGGAATAAAGAAATGGCAGACAAACTGAATAAGTATTTTGCATCAGTCTTCACGGTGGAAGACACAAGCAGTATGGTGCAAGTTCCAGCTGTCAGGAGTCATGAAGTGTGTGAAGTTACCATAACTAGAGAGAAGGTTCTTGGGAAACTGAAAGGCCTGAGGGCAGATAAGTTACATTGGCTCATTAGCCTTGGAAGGCAGCTCACCCAGGAGGAAAAAAAGCTCTGATTTAAAACCTACTCATGGGAAAGGCTTCAGGAGCAAACCCCGAGGAAGAAATCCAGAGTCAGAGATCCTAAGGCAGTCTGATGTTGATTCAACATCATTCTGGCAGCTCCTGCAGTTCAGCCGTTGTCAGAATGCTATGCCTGGCATCCCTTTTGATATCAACGTCCCTTTAATATTCCTAATCTCTACCCAGATGGATTCAACATTCTGCTCCTTAGATCTTATATCGTCTCTCACTATTGCCCTGATCTCATCCTTAATTAAGAGCGCAACCCCAACTCCCTTACCTTCTTGCCTATCTGTTCGGGCTGACTGGAAGTGCACTGAGAGCGGTAAGCATTAAGGAGTTGGGGGCTTGCTGTTCTGGTTAACAACGGATGGTGCAATCCAGGTCATATTACGATCGAGGAACGTGTTTGTAGACCAGATATTGAACTTTTTGCTGTTGGACTCCGGCCGTATTCCACCGAGATACAACACTGGGCGTCACGGGAGGTCGCTCCTGCCTGTGGCCATCGAACTTTGCAGCTCCTCCTGTGGAGGGTCAGACACCCTGAGCCAATAGGCTGGTCCTGGACTTATTTCTACCTGGCATGGTTTGCATATTGTTGTTTGATTGTTTGTGGTTTTTGTATTTCTATATTTATGCCCTGTTCTTGGTTGGTGCAGCTGTAACGAAACTCAATTTTCCTTGGGATCAGTAAAGTATGTCTATGTCTATCCTTCTGTATTACCTGGTATCCTTGGATATTTAATTCCCAATCCTCTCCACCCTGCTTTCGGAAATGACCACTAAATCATACCCCTTTATACTGATTTGTGGCACACGTTCACTGACCTTGTTATGAGTGCTATACATGGAAATATAAAGTGTGTCATTTGTGTTAACAACTAACGTGCCCAAGGATATGCTGGAGGCAGGCCGCAAGTGTCACCACACATTCCAGCACCAACATAATATGTCCATGATGCCCAGCAGAACAACACAGAACACAAGAAGCAACAAAATAGCAGGAGCAAAACAAACCCCTTTCCTCCCTCCGACACAGAGATTCCTCTAATTTCAGGAACAGGTCTCCAGCACTCAGCATGCAGTCTCCAGTCTCCTGCCTTTGAACTCACAACCCACCTGATAATGATCTTGTACTATGCTGTTTATCCGAACTTCACTTTCTCTGTAGCTTTTACACTTTATTCTGCATTGTTATTGTTTTCTTATGTGAATGCACTGCAATGACTTACACCAGAAGACCATAAGACATTTGAGCAGAATTAGTCTGCTCCACCATTCCAAGATGGCTGATTTAATTTTCCTCTCGACCTTATTCTCTTGTCTTCTCCCCATAACCTTTGACACCTTCAGTAATCAAGAACTGATCAACCTCCATTTTAAATATACCCAGTGACTTGGCCTCCACAGCCGTCTGTGGCAATGAATTCCACAGATTCACCACCCTCTGGCTAAAGAAATTCCTCCTCATCTCTGTTCTAAAGGGATATTCCTCTATTCTGAGGCAGTGCCCACTGGCCCTGGACTCCACCACTATAGGAAATGACCACTTGATATCCACTCTATCTAGGCCTTACAATATTCAAATGGACGATCTTGAAATTCAGCGAAAGATTGGCAAGTATGACATTGTGGCCATCTCTGAAACTTGGCTAAAGGATGGCTGCCAATGGGAGCTGAACATCCAGGGATATACGGTGTATCAGAAAAATAGGTTAGTAGGTAGAGGGAGTGGGGTGGCTCTGTGTATAAGAAATAATATTAAATCATTAGAAAGGGATGACATAGGATCGGAAGGTTTAGAGTCTCTATGGGTTGAGTTAAGAAACGACAAGGGTAAAAGGACCCTAATGGCAGTTGTATACAGGCATACATTTCTAGAGGTATAGAATGTAAGAGCAGGGATGTGATGTTGAGGCTTCATAAGGCACTCTTGAGACCACACAGAGTATTGTGTGCAGTTTTGGGCTTCTTTCAAAAGGATATACTGACATTGGAGAGGGTTCAGAGAAGATTCATGAGAATGATTCCAGGAATGAAAGGAATGAGGAACGTCTGGCAGCTCTTGGGCTGTATTCCATGGAATTCAGAAGAATGAGCAGGGATCTTATAGAAACAGTCCGAATGTTAAACGGCCTGAACAGATTAGATATGGCAAAGTTATTTCCCATGGTAGGGGAGTCCAGGAGAAGAGGGTACGACTTCAGGATTGAAGGACGCCCATTTAGAACGGAGATGCAGAAAAATTACTCTAGTCAGAGGGCGGTAAATCTGTGGAACTTGTTGCCACGAGTGGCTGTAGAGGCCAAGTCATTGGGTGCATTTAAGGTAGAGATAGATTCTGGATTAGCCAGGGCATCAAAGAGTATGGGGAGAAAGCAGGAAAGTGGGGACGACTAGATCAGCCCATGATTGAATGGTGGAGCAGACTCAATAGGCTGAATGGCCTACTTCTGCTCCAATATCTTATGGTCTTATGGTCTTATGATGTAACCACAGAATCTATTTCTGTGGAACATAAAGCATAGAACAGGGTCTTCAGCCCACAAAGTACTGTCAAATTTTTAAACTATTTCAAGATCAATCTATGGTTTTATGGTCTTATATTTTAAATCAGATCCTCCCTCATTCTTCTCATCTGCGGAGGATACAGGCCCGAAGCCATTAGACTTGATCTGCATGAACATTATGCAAGACAAGCTTTTCAAGGTATCTTGGTACATGTAACAATAATAAGGTAATGGGGACAAGCTCCCACTACCTATTAAATGCCTATTTAAAAAAAAAAATGCCCTCAGTTGCGGTACTCCTCAAATAGCCTCTGACAACCACAACCAGCTCCTGGCCTTCACGTGTGGCTTAGCTACTAAGCCCGGCAGAACCATTTCCACTGACAGGAGAAGGGGCAAAGGCAGGTTACTGTTGCCTTAGAACCAGTCTCTTTGGGCAGATGGGGCTCATCAGCCGTAGTTGGCAGTTCATCCAGTAGAAGAAAGACTTCATTACCTCGTAACTGTACCCATGGATGGGGAAGTCTTCAGGAGTAAACCCTGGGGGAAAATCCGGAGCTGGAGTCCCAAAGGCAGTCCTATGTTGAGTTCAGTGCTGACTGGCAACTCCTGAGATGCTGTTGGTCCCATGATGTATCGGTCTCTGCCGTTCCTTTGGGTTCATCAGATGTGTGGAGAGGGGGAGCTTGCTACATGGGCAACAGCTTGTTGTCCATATCGTACTGACCAGGCTTGCATATCTAGACAGCCAGGATGCAACATTCAAGGGAGATCCTAAGCATTGGAGGCCTCAGGAGACCATCAAACAAACCTCTAGTACGATAAGATAGACTCTTGACCTCACAATGTATTCTGCTATGGCTTTTCACCTAATTGGCTGCCCACACTCCACTTCCTCTGTAACTATAATGCTTTATTCTTCATTCTGTCGTTGTTTTCCCTTGTACTACCTCAATATACTGATGTGATGAAGTGAATTGTTTGGATGGCATGCAAAACAATGGTTTTCATTGTACCTCAGTACATGTGACAATATTAAACCAATTCACCTATTTAACCTTTTACCTTGGAAACTTGAGAGATGCTGGAATGTGGAGCACAAATAATTTACTGGAGCAGGAGCTCCCAATCTGGGGCCCATGGACCCCTCGGTAGAGGTCCAGACATAAAAGAGGTTGGAAACCTCTGTACTAGAGGAGCTCAACAGGTTGAGCATCATCATTGGGGGAAGGGATTAGATTAGATTAGATTAGATTATGAGGACACGCAGTCCTCTTTTATTGTCATTTAGTAATGCATGTATTAAGAAATAATACAATATTCCTCCAGTGTGATATCACAGAAACACAGGACAGACCAAGACTGAAAAACTAACAAAAAACACATAATTATAACATATAGTTACAACAGTGCAACAATACCATAACTTGATGAAGAACAGGCCATGGCACAGTAAAAAAGTTCAAAGTCTCTCGAAAGTCCCACATCTCACGCAGACGGGAGAAGGAAGAAAACTCTCCCTGCCATGCCCGACCACAGTCCGACTCTGAGTCATCCGAAAACCTCGAGCTCCGATCAGCCCTCTGACACCGAGTACTGAGTACCATCTCTATCCGAACGCTTCAACCTCAGCCTCGGTTGCCAGCAGCAGGCAAAACTGGGGATTTTGTGGCCTTCCATCTGGAGATTCTCGATCGCACAGTAGCAGTGGCAGCGAACCGGCATTTCAGAAATTTCTCCAGATGTTCTTCTGTGCTTTCACATCTGTCTCCATCAAATCAGAATTGTCCACGGCCCCTATATGACAGATATGATATCATTCACCGAGATGCAACACAGAGCGTCATAGGAAGTCATTCCTGCCTGTGGCCATCAAACTTTACAACTCCTCCCTTGGAGGGGCAGACACCCTGAGCCAATAGGCTGGTCCTGGATTTACTTCATAATTTACTAGCATAAATTACATATTACTATTTAACTATTTATGGTTCTATTACTATTTATTATTTATGGTGCAACTGTAACGAAAACCAATTTCCCCCGAGATCAATAAAGTATGACTATGACTATTCCACCGGAGAGCTGCGCGTGCTGCGTCATGCTGCCATCTTCTCCTCCCGCAACGTGACAGGTCAAATCCCTCCTGATAATTCACTGGAAAATTAATTAACACACAGTGTATCATCTTTTTTTTAAAAAGAGCTAAAAGAGTTTTGAGGTATTAACAATATCGAGTGCAATGGAAAATTTTCCAGCCTGACACCGCCAAAGATCCAAGGACGTTGTATCATCAGAGTTTTGTTTTGTGTCTAGAGGAAAATAACATTGACTCCATGATAAGATTCTGTGAGTAATTTTATTGATATTCAAATGTGAAGAATTAGTCCGACAGGCAAGAAGTACTTCCTTCAAGCAAACACCTGACCTTATGCATGAAATAACCTGAGAGATAGTTGCGTCTAGGGTGCATAATAAATCTCCTTCTGAGAAACTCGCTGTGAATAACAATTTCAGCTAATCCATTCGGCTCAGGGGCACAGACACTGACAGGCCATAGATTTTAGGTTGTAAATTATGAAGGGAAATTTTGAAGAAACCTAAAAGGATCCATAACTAGTTGCAGTTCCAAAGATTTAAAATTCAATTTAACTTGCAAAGTTACAAAATATCCAAAGTTGAAGCACAAATTAATGAGGAAAGAGTTATATCTGATGTCAGATGTTAATGTACGTTTTTAGACTTTCAGCTGTAGGATAAGTATGGAACTAGAATTAGTACAGATTAAACTTGCCAGAAATGTTCACCAATGTTTGCAACATCCACTCACTCACAGGGAAATAAAGTGAGAATGGGGAAGAATTGGGAGATTAAGAGTTCATCTTTTAGTATATGAGGAACGGAAGCTGCTCTCTGAGACATATCCAGATGTTCTGAAATGGGTATAAGGGCAGGGCGATGGCTTCCACTGTGGACCTCTTTTGACAGTGGCCAAATTGTTGTGGGTCAATGTTGTCTGGGAGGCTAGAGTTGATGAGTGCTATGACCAGCCTCCAAAGTACATGATGGTGATGAATGCCAGAACTTTCTTTGTTCCATCTCCACCCTTTTACTGGAGACAGACTGGAGATAGGGGAAAATCAGGGAGAAGGAAGAAGAGTCAGATAGGAGCACATAGGAGGATCACGATGAGGGACAGTAATCATTTGCAAGAGATAGGCCACATTGGCAATGCCACCATTTATTGCTATTTCCTAATTGCTCCTCCCTGAACTGGTGCAATGGACAAAGAACTGGATCGGTGAGTCTAAATATACACAACTTCCAGACCAGAGAGACATTAGTGAACTACAAGAGTTTAGCCATTCCGTGTATCACAGTACTAAGACAGGTGCTTTCATATCTAACTTTGCATGGCGCAATAGCGTAACTCAATGCTATTTTGGCACTGGAAAAGTGGCAACACTTGCTGGCTGCCCCCAGCACAATCCTCGGACTATGTTAGTAGCTGACACAAAATGACACATTTCACTGTATGTTTTGATGTACATGTGACAAACAATGCTGATCTTTATCTCCACTTCGGCCAAAAGAGGAGTTTCTCACTTTTCATCATTACAAAATAACTTAAAAATTCAAAAGTTCAGAGTATATATATGTCACCATATACAACCTTGAGATTCATCTTCCTGTGGGCATACTCAGCAAATCTATAGAATAATAACTACAACAGGACCAATGAAAGATCAACCAGAGTGCAGAAGACAACAAACTGTGAGTGAGTGAGGCCTCCGTCGGTCAGGGTCGACCATGGATGTTGCATCCTGTCTGTCTGGATACACAAGCCAGGGCAGTACAATATGGTGAGCAATCTCCTCTGCTCCACACATCTAATGAACCCAAAGCAGCGGCAGAGACCGATACAGTTTGGTAACAGCAGCATCACAGGAGTTACCAGCCAGCATTGTACTCAACCCAGAACTGCCTTAGGGACTCCAGCTCCAGATTTTTCCCTCGGGGTTTACTCCCGAAGCCTTCCCCATGAGTGGGTATAGCTGCAAGGCAGTGGAGGTTTGAGGTCAGAGATCACAACAAAACTGCGCAAAAGCAAATAGAAATAAATAGCAATAAATAATGAGAACATGAGATAACAAGGTGAAGAATCCTTAAGTGAGATATTGGTTGTAGGAATTGAGTGTAGTTATCCCCATCTATTCAAGAGCCTGATGACTGGGAGGTAGTAATTGTGTTTGAACCTGGTGGTGAATACTTGAGGCTCCTGTACCTTCTACCTGATGGCAGCAGCATGACCTGGGTGATAATGATCTCTGATGATGGATGCTGATTTCCTACAACAGCGTTTCATGTAGATGTGTTCGATCGTTTGGAAGACTTTACCCATGATGTACTGATTCTGTGGACTGCTTTGTCGAGCACCTCCGCTCCATCCGCTTCAAAAGGCAGGTTTTCCTGGTGGCTACTCATTTTAATTCCAATCCCCATTCCCATTCTGACATGTCGGTCCACAGCCTCCTCTACCACCATGGTGAGCTCATTCTTAGGTTGGAGAGCAACACTTCATATTCTTTCTGTGTGGCCGCCAAACTGATGGCATGAACATCAATTTTTCTAACTTCCAGTAATTTCAACCCCCCCCCACCCCCGGCTCGATTTCCATTCTTCATTCTGGCTCTCCTCTTACTTCTTCCCTTCTCCTCACCAGCCTGTCATCTCTCTCTGGTGCTCTTACTCCTACCCTTTATCCCGTGGTCCACTCTCTTCTCCTTTCGGATTCCTGTTTCTTCAGCCCTTTGCCTCTTCCACCCATCACCTCCCAGCTTCTCACTTCATCCCCCCGCCTTCCCCAGCCACCCACCTTCCCTTTCACCTGGCTTCACATCACCTACCACCCTGTACTCCTCGCCTACCATCCACCTTCCTATTCTGGCTCCTCCCCGCTTCCCTTCCAGTCCCAATGAAGGGTTTTGGCCGAAATGTCGACTGTTTATCCCTCTCCATAGCTGAAGCCTGACCTGCTGAGCTCCCCCAGCAAAGTTCAAAAGTTCGAAGTAAATTTATTATCAAAGTACATTTATGTAACTATATACAGTCCTGAGATTCGTTTTCTTGCGGACATACTCAATAAATCCCATAACCATAATGGAAGCAATAAAAGACCAAACCAACAATGCGGACAACCAGTATGCAAAAGTCAGCAAACTGTGCAAACACAAAGAGAAAGCACAAAAAGAAATAATAATACTAATAATAAGAAAAACCAAATAAGCAATAACTATAGAGGACATGAGATAAAGTGTCTTGAAAGTGAGTCCATAGGTTGTGCCAATTTTTCTGCTCTGATGAAAGGTCGTTGCCTTGAATGCCTGCAGCTCTCCTGAGACGCTGCCTGATCGGCGGCAAGTTCCAAGAGCTTCTCAGGTTTTTCGGCATCTGTGGAACTTTTTGTTTAAATTAAAGTGGTCGCTGGCTGGTTTGTCAAAATTCTAAACAGCGATAAATGTTTTCTTCCTCTGCACATTTTCTTGGCTAGCAACGTAGAAAGTAAAGCTAAAGAACGATTTGTACATTAGACTTCACTGAACACATCTGCCTTGTGTGCAAATACACGGCAAATGATTTTTTAAAAAATTGTCAGATCATTCTGTGCATGTATGAACTAGGACCAGGAAAAGGCCAATCAAACCCCTGAAATTGCCCCACCATTCAATAAAATCACAACCAATTGGATTGTAATCCCAACTCCATTCTCCCTTCTGTTACGAGTAACCTTTCACCCCCTTGATTATCAAGAATCTATTTACTTTTGACTTAAGTATATCCAAATGTTCTGCTTCCATGGAAATCAGAACAGTACAGCAGAGGAACAGGCCCTTCAGCACTCTGTGTCTGTGCAGAATTAAACTGAATCTCTTCATTCTGCACAAGTTCCGTTGTTGCAATCCCTCCATTGCAACACAAACACACACACAATCCAGAGGAACTCAGCAGGTCAGACAGCATCGATGGAGAGGATTAAACAGTTTATTCATCTCCATGGGTACTACCTGACCTGCTGAGTTTCTCTGGCATTTTGTATGTGTTACTTTGGTTTTCCAGCATCAGCAGACTTTCTCCTGTTTGTGATATTTCTCCATTTCCTGCATATTCATGTGTCTGTACAAAAACTTGTTAAACACTTCTATTGTGTCTGTTTCCACCACTACCATGACAGTCCGCTCCAGGTACCCACCACTCCGCACAAACCACTTGCTCTGCACATCTCCCTTAAACTTTCCCCTCTTACCTTAAATGAATATCCATTCCTACCCTGGGAAAAAAGATTCAAATTTTCTACCCTATCTATTATGCATTGAGTTGCTGCCGCATGATTGTTAGAGATTTGCATTAATGAGCAGTCTACAGGTTTTCCTAATAAAGTGGCCACTGAGTATATAGTAAGCAGCCGTCGATCCTGGGTGATCATGGGTTTGCTCCTCTGGTGGACTGTGTCCTCTCCAGGGTGCAAGCCAGGGCGGGAAGATTTGAGGAACTGGCTAATGTCCATGCAGTGGGTTCCCCCTCTCTACATCACTGATATAGTCCAAGGGAAGGGCAAGCATCGATACAGCTTGGCACCAGTGTCATCGCGGAGATTGCCAGAGTGAAGGTGTAAACAACATCAAACTGTCTTAGGGGCCCCGGCTCCGGATTTCTTCCTCAGGGTTTACTCCCGAAGCCTTTCCCTTATGGCTGCAAGGCAGCAGAGGTTTAAAATCAGAGTTTTCCTTCTCCTAGGCGGGCTGCCGTCCAAGGCTGATGAAGCAACTAGTTCTGAGGTGCCAGTGGTCGACCTTTGCCCCTTCTCTTGTCAGTAGAAACAGTTCCACCAGGCCTAGTAGATAAACCACACGTGAAGGCCAAGAGTTGGACTTGGTTGTCAGAGGTTGTTAGAGTCGCACGTCATTTGGAGCACTTTATAGGTAGTGGGAGCTTATCCCCACTACCACCCTGGCTATGACAACCTTAGGAACCATGGAGTATATAAAGGTTTTCTTTCAAGCAAACACACTAACACACTAACAAGTTTAAAGCGTTCTTGTGGATAATTGGATTGTATTTCCAAGTATGACTATACATCATTTCTAACTTGTTAACTGCCGTCTGACAAAAACCTACAAAATACTTCAGCCAACACACACAAAATGCTGGAGGAACTCAGCAGGGCAGGCGCCATCTATGGAAATGAATAAACAGTCAATGTAGACAGAAAACAGTTGGCCCGGGACCCTTCTTCAGGGCTGGAAAGGAAGGGGGATGGCACCAGTATGAAAAGGTGGGAGACAGGAAGGAGGACAAGCTAGAAGGTGATAGGCAAAGCCAGGTGGTAAAGGGCTAGAGAAGAAGGAATCTGATAGGAGAGGAGGGTGGACCATTGGAGAAAGCAAAGAAGGAGAGACACCAGTGGGAGATGACAGACAGGTGAGGAGAAGAGGTAAGAGACTAGAGTGGGGAATGGAAGAAGAGGGAAAGCGGGGGGGGGGGCATAGGAAGAAAAAAAGAGAAAAGAAAGAGAGAAGGAGAAAAAATTACTGGAATGAGATTATGCCATTAGGTTGGAGGCTACCTGGATGGAATATGAGGTATTGTTGCTCCAACCTGAGAGTGGCCTCATTGTGGCAAAAGGGAAGTCTATGGAGCAACATGTCGGAATGGAAATGGGGACAGGAATTAAAACGGTTGGCCACAGGGAAATTCTGCTTTTGGTGGATGGAGCAGAAATGCTCAACTCGAAAAATTCAGCCATCTTGCATACTGTCCAGTGTATATTTTGTGCTGCTTTTTAAAGAAATGGCTAATATGAAAGTGCATAATTGTAATGTGATTGGAGGAAAGTACAGGAGGATGTCAGAGATAATGTTTCAGTTCTATAAAACCCTGGTTAGACCGCACTTGGAGTACTGTGTACAGCTCTGGACACTCATTATAGGAAGGATGTAGAAGCGTTAGAGAGGCTGCAGAGGATATTTACCAGGATGCTGCCTGGATTAGAAAACATCTCTTATAAAAATAGATTGAGCAAGCTAGGGCTTTTCTCCTTGAAGAGAAGGAGGATGAGAGGTGCCTTGATAGAGGTGTGTAAGATGATAAGATTCATAGGTAGAGTGGACAGCCAAGGACTCTTTCCCAGGGTGGAAAGGGCTAACACAGGGGGGCATAATTTTAAGGTGATTGGTGGTAAGTACAGAGGATTGTCAGAGGTGCATATTTTTACACAATGAATGGTAGATGTGTGGAGCGTCCTGCCAGGTGTGGTAGTAGATGCTGACTTATAGGGACATATAAGAAACACTTAGATTGGTACAGTAATGATAGAAATTGAGGGCTTTGTGGGCTGGAAGTGTTAGATTGATTTTAGAGCAGGTTAAAAGCTCTGTACTGTGCTGTAGTGTTCTATGTTCTAGACCATTCTGTGACACCAATTCCTTTTCATGGACTCCAGATGTATGTGGGATTTCAGATGGAATCTGGATGTATGTGGGTTTCAGATGGAGTCTGGGTGTATGTGGGGTTTCAGATGGAGTCTGGATGTATGTGGGGTTTCAGATAAACTCTAGATGCATGTGGGGTTTCAGGTGGAATCTGGATGTATGTGGGAGTTCAGATGGAGCCTGGATGTATCTGGGATTTCAGGTGGAATCTGGATGTATGTGGGGTTTCCATAAGACCATAAGACCATAAGACAAAGGAGCAGAAGTCTGCTCCGCCATTTTATCATGAGCTGATCCATTCTCCCATTTAGTCCCACTCCCCCACCTTCTCACCATAACCTTTGATGCCCTGGCTACTCAGATACCTATCAATCTCTGCCTTAAATACACCCAATGACTTGTTTCAGATAGACTCTGGATGTATGTGGGGTTTCAGGTGGAGTCTGGATGTATGTGGGATTTCAGATGGAGTCTCGGTGTATGTTGGATTTCAGATGGAGTCTGGGTGTATGTGGGGTTTCAGATGGAGTCTGGATGTATGTGGGGTTTCAGATAAACTCTAGATGCATGTGGGGTTTCAGGTGGAATCTGGATGTATGTGGTAGTTCAGATGGAGCCTGGATGTATCTGGGATTTCAGGTGGAATCTGGATGTATGTGGGGTTTCCATAAGACCATAAGACAAAGGAGCAGAAGTCTGCTCCACCATTTTATCATGAGCTGATCCATTCTCCCATTTAGTCCCACTCCCCCACCTTCTCACCATAACCTTTGATGCCCTGGCTACTCAGATACCTATCAATCTCTGCCTTAAATACACCCAATGACTTGTTTCAGATAGACTCTGGATGTATGTGGGGTTTCAGGTGGAGTCTGGATGTATGTGGGATTTCAGATGGAGTCTGGGTGTATGTGGGATTTCAGATGGAGTCTGGGTGTATGTGGGGTTTCAGGTGGAGTCTGAATGTATGTGGGATTTCAGATGGAGTCTGGATGTACGTGGGGTTTCAGATAGACTCAAGTCAAGTCAAGTCAAGTCACTTTTTATTGTCATTTCGAACATAACTGCTGGTACAGTACACAGTAAAAATGAGACAATGTTTTTCAGGACCATTGTGCTACATGAAACAATACAAAAACTACACTGAACTACATAAAACAATACTAAAACTACACTAGTCTACAGACCTACCCAGGACTGCATAAAGTGCACAAAACAGTGCAGGCATTACAATAAATAATAAACAAGACAATAGGCACAGTAGAGGGCAGTAGGTTGGTGTCAGTCCAGGCTCTGGGTATTGAGGAGTCTGATGGCTTGGGGGAAGAAACTGTTACATAGTCTGGTCGTGAGAGCCAGAATGCTTCGGTACCTTTTGTCAGATGGCAGGAGGGAGAAGAGTTTGTATGAGGGGTGCGTGGGGTCCTTCACAATGCTGTTTGCTTTACAGATGCAGCGTGTTATGTAAGTGACTCTGGATGTATGTGGGGTTTCAGATGAGTATTTCATTGCTTATTGCAATCAAATAAATGTGTTTGATGATTCCAAAAGGTGGAACACTGCATTTGGGGTCATCTGTGGCAGGAATTGAAACAGACTGCCGATTTAACACTTAGGGGAAAGAAACTATGATCTATTTGATGACCAGACCCCAGTTCTCTGCAGGAGGCATTTCTTGACTGAAATAATTCATCCATCTTGTATGCTGTCTACACTGCATCCTGTGCATTGTCTATTTTGTGCTGAATTTTAAAATGGCTAACGTGAAAATGCATAATTTTAAGGTGACTGGATGAAAATATAGGTGGATGCCAGAGGTAATGTTGCAGCTCTCTAAAACCTTGATTAGACCACACTTGGAATATTTTGTTCAGTTCTGGCCTCCGCATTGTAGGAAGAATGTGGAAATGTTTGAGAGGGTGCAGAGGAAATTTACCAGGATGTTGTCTGGACAACAAAGCATCTCTGACAATGATAGATTGATTGAGCTATGTCTTTTCTTGTTGAAGAGAAGAGGGATGGGAGGCAAATAGTACCTAAACAACGTTCAAAGTAAATTTATTATCAAAGTATAAATATGTTCCCATATACAACCCTGAGATTCATTTTATTGTGGGCATTATAGATCCATAATAGAATCAATACAAAACCACACCAACCTGGGCATTCAACCAGTGTACAAAAGCCAACAAACTGTGCGTATAAAAAGAGAAAGACAGAATAATAATAAATAAATAGACAATAAATATCGCAAACGTGATATGAAGAGTCCTTGAAAGTGAGTCTATAGGTTGTGGGAACATTTCAATGATGGGAGTGAGCGAAGTTGAGTGAAGTTATCCCCTTCGTTTCAAGAGCCTGATGGTTGAGATGTAACTGTTCTTGAACCTGGTGGTGTAAGTCCTGAGGCTCCTATACCTTTTTCCAGATGGCAGCAACAAGAAGAGAGTATGACCTGGGTGGTGGGGGTCCCTGAGGATGGACGCAGCTTTCCTGCAATAACACTTTCTGTAGATGTGCTCAATAGTCAGGAGGGCTTTATCCATGATGGACTGGGCTATATCTACTACTCTTTGTAGGATTTTTTATTCAAGGGCTTTGATGCAGCCAGTCAATGTACTGCCCACCACACAGCTATAGAAGTTTGTCAAAGTTTTATATTCTTAACAAATTCTTATATTCTTAACTCATTGAATGAACAGGCATATAAAGCGTTCAGGACCCAAGGTTACTTCGTATGACAAATGTATCTCAGTTCAAAATTCAAAATAAATTTATTATCAAAGTATGTACTGTATATGTCACCATATACTGTATGCGGACATCGAACTGCTTGCTGCAAGTTTGCGTCCGTTTTATCTACTGCGTGAGTTCAGCCACGCCATATTGCTCGCTGTTTACATTCCGCCTTCCTGACGCGGTTTCGATGCTGCATGTGATGTCAGTACCATCGTGAGACTCCAGACTCAACACCACAATGTATTCATTGAAGTATCGGGAGACTTCAGCCGTGCTTCTCTTTCATCAACCCTACCTACCTTCGATCAGTTTGTCAAGAGTCATACAAGAGAAAATTAAAATACTGGATCTCTTGTATGCAGACATTAAAGATGCATACAGCTCCACAGCTCTCCCCTTACTTGGAAGATCAGATCACAACCTGGTTCACCTCTTGTCGTTGTTGAAGCCCAAAGTACAGCACAGCTGGCTACCACCACGGTAGTAAAGAAATGGTCTCCAGAGGCCATCGAGGCCTTGAACGGTTGCTTTGAGGTTACTGACTGGAATGTGCTTCCTGAACCATATGGGACTTTAATAGACTTACTGACTGCATCACTGGCTACATCATCTTCTGTGTGGACACTGTAATACCATCAAGGACTGTTTGCTGCTTCCCTAACAAAAAACCATGGGGCACCAGTGATCTGAAGGCTCTTCTCAATCACAGAAAGAGAGTTCTTAGATCAGAAGACAGGGAGGAATTGAGATTTGTTCAGAGGGAGCTAAAGGAGGAGATCAAGGTGGCTAAAGGGGAATGCAGGAGAGAGCTGGAGAACAAGCCTGGGCAGGGTAGCACACAGGAGGTGAGGAGAGGTGTGAAGAACATCACCGGCTTCAATCAACCTAGCTGTAGAGACTCAGAATGCAGCTGTGAATGAACTAATGACTTAAACCAATGCTTCAGTAGGTTTTTGACAATTGCCCTCCTAGTCACACTCCCCTTAGCACACCAGTGCAGGTGCCAAGGCACCCAATGCTTCCTCAGCACCAACACCTCCCCTCCTCCCTCCTCCCCCTCTCCAGTTCAACACGTGGATGAATAATGCAGGGTGCCACCATCTACATCCCCACCTTGCTGTACACCTACCATCCACACCTTCACATATCACTGCTGTCATCCCAATATACACTTCCCCCAGCTCCCCAGTCATCATGGACTCACCTTCACTGCTGAGCAGGTGAGAAGGGCTCTGGGGAAACTCAGACATGGCAAAGCATTGCACCCAGACGGTGTGAACCGCAAGGTCCTGAAGGAGTGTGCCGCACAGCTGTGTGGAGTTCTCCAGTTTATTCTCAATCTGAATCAGCCTTGAAATGGTCCCAAATGGGTGAAAAACATCTTGGGTCCCACTACCCAAGAAGGGCCAATCGGAAGTCTTGAATGACCACCATCCAGTGGCTCTGACCTCACACATCATGAAGACCCTAGAGAGGCCGGCCCTGGCTCACCTCTGACCCCAGTCAGATCAGCCTTCAATCCTCTGCAGTTTGCCTACCAGGAGCACTTTGGAGTCGTCGATGCTGTCATCTACCTGCTGAACAGAGTCTATTCCCAATTGGATAAGCAGGGTAGCACTGTGAGGACCATGTTTTTTGATTTCTCAAGTGCCTTCAATACCATACAGCCCACATTGCTGGGGGAAAAGCTCCATTCAATGCAGGCTGGCACTTCCGCTGTATCCTGGATAATGGACTACCTGACTGGCAGACCACAGTATCAGTATCTGCTGCTTCAGAGCTGTGTGTCAGACGTGGCTGTAAGCAGCAGTGGAGCCCCACTGGGGACTGTATTGGTTCCTATCCTGTTTACCCTATATACCTCAGACTTTAGAAACAACACTGAGTCATGTCATTTGCAGAAATTCTCTGATGACTCAGCAATAGTTGGGTGAGAAAGGAAGGATGAGAGGATGAATACAGGACCTGGTGGAGGACTTCACCAAATGGTGCAAGCTGAATCATCTGCAGCTCAACATCAGTGAGGGAACGGAGATGCTGATAGACTTTTGGAAGACTAAACCTGCACTTCTCTCTGGTGAAGACATGGATGTGGAGAAGAGGTATGAGTAACTGAGGGGTGCACCTGAATGACAGCCTTGAATGGAGCACCAATACCGAGGCTGTGTACAAGAAGGGCCAGAGTCACTTCTACTTCCTGAGGAGACTGAGGTCTTTTGGAGAATGCAGGCCCCTCCTTCATGTTCTACTAATCTGTTGTCGCCAGTACAATCTTCTGTGCGGTGGCATGCTTGGGCAATGGTATCAACACGGGTGATGCCAGTGGGCTCAATAAACTGATTAGAAAGGCTGGCACTGTTATAGGAGTCAAAATGGACACACTGGAGGCTGTGATAGAACAAAGGACCCTACAGAAAATCCTGGCAATTCTGGACGATGTTTCTCACCCTGTTTATGCCACCTTGGCTGAACAGAGGAGCACTTTTAGTAATAGACTAAGACAACAGTGCTGCTCCAAAGAGCGCTATATGAGGTCATTCTTACCCTCGGCCATTAGGCTCTATAATGAACCAACCTATAGCTGAGGAAATGATGACTGTTAGATTGTTTGAGGTAATTTATTTTTTTTTCTTTCTTACTTCTCTTCTAATATTTGTGCATTTGTATATCTGTGCACCTGTAATGCTACAGTGACACTATAATTTCCTGTGGGATCAATAAAGTATCTGTCGATATATCTAAGACTCATTTTCTTGCAAGCATTTACAGTAGAACAGAGAAATACTATAGAATAAATGAAAAACTACACACAAACAAAGACTGACAAGAAACCAATGCGCAAAAGAAGAAAAACAGGGTAATTACAAAAAAAAACAAATAATAATAATAATAGTAAATAAATAACACTAGAGAACGTGAGCTGTAGAGTCCTTGAAAGTGGTTCCCAAAGTTGTGGAATTAGCTCTGAGTTGAGGTGAGTGCAGTTATCCATGATGGTTCAGGAGCCTGATGGTTGAGGGTAATAACTGTTCCTGAACCTGGTAGTTTGGGACCTAAGGCTCCTGTACCTGCTTCTTGATGGCAGCAATGAGAAGAGAGCATGGCTGGATGGTAGGGGTCCTTGATGATGGATGCTGCTTTCTTGTGTCAGTGCTCCTTGTAAATGTGCTCAATGGTGGGGAGTGCTTTTCCTGTGATGGATAGGAACTAATATTGCTTGACTTAGCAGGGAAGTATTATTCTGCTTGATTAATACTTCCCTGCAAAGGTAATAAAGACTAAATCAATCCAGATGACTTTGACTGCCAAGCCAGCCACAGAAAGCTATGATCGAACCAGACAACTATGCATAATCGTGCTCCAATGTGCAGAAATACAGAAAGTACAAAGAAGTCTCTTGCAACAACAGAATGAGGAAAAATCCTGGTTAAAGCACGTGTGACATGTTGATTGTAAAACTAGATTATTTTGCAGCAACATTCGTTTTTGAGAAGTGGACGTTTAGTGGTAGCATTGGATAGTAGTTTGTCACAGGCAGGATTAATTCAGACTTGTAATGGTGCTGTCAGTGAAACAAAGAAACCCAGATGACTGGAAGTGAAACACAGGAGAGGCAACTGCTCTGCTACCTGCTGATTCAAAGTATAACATGTGGTTCAGAAAATATCCGTTATATTTCTGGTGTGCTCCACACATGTAGACTAAATGTTTGGCTTTCCAAGAACTCCGAAGTAGGGGACACCTACACAACTGAGTAAACACCCACTGCTCAGCAGAGACAGAATGGGATGGATGCCAAACGTGCACTGGAAACCATCAGAGGACCACCGAAGTTGTGTATGTATTTTTATATTTTTTTTGTTTTATTTAGTGATACAGCACAGAGTAGGCGTTTCTGGCCCTTCGAACCACACAACCACCCACAAGCTCAATTTAACCCTAACCTAATCACAGAACAATTTGCAATGGCCAATTAACATACTTGGTATGCCTTTGGGCTGTGGGAGGAAACCAGAGCACCCAGAAAAAACCCTCACATTCCACGGGAAGATGTACAGAGATTCCTTACAGAACAGCGGCAGAATTGAACTCCGAACTCTGACGCCCCGACCTGTAATAAGGTCTCAGCTACACTACCAGGGCAAATCACAGTCATCGGGCAAATGACTTGAGGGGCTACTGCAACACTGATATCCTTTCTGTATTATCTGGTTCTTTTTTGCTAACCCCCTACCCCTCGATTTACCCAGCTCTTATGCTCACTCCAGCCCCTATCACTCAGCTCTTTTCCCTTCATGCACCCACTGAATGTGCCCATCACCCACACACTCTTAGAGTCATACAGCGCAAACAGGCCCTTCAGCCCATCTGGCCCATGCCGGCCAAGATTCCAATTTAAGGTAGCCCCATCTACCAAACCCGTTAGAGAGCTCTCAGCCACAAAACGATCATGACAGATGCTGATGACCTGAGCCGGAGAGGGAGTCCATCCTGAAGAAGAGGAACAAAAGACCACCAGGACATCTGATTTCACTTGTCCAGACAGCTCAGAGTGCTTTTGTCTCAAAATTTAAGTACATACACTGAGGTAATAAAACAGGAAGGACCCAAGTGGGACCCAGCCAGACTAAACACATTTGTGCTTGCATTGGGAAAAAAGCCTTGGGAATGGTTGGCACTCACAGAAGCATCTACATAAAGCATCCAGAACCATTCAAGTACTCTGTAGACACAAAGGACAAGCATTCACTTAGAGAGAAGCACCACATGCCAGCCACAGGTGGCAAGGTGGCCTACCTGCTAATAGGAGATGCCATTCCAACACTAGCAGCCGGGGATGACTACAGGGGCTCCCTGAGCTAAGACTGGGTGAACTCTGGCCATTTATTGTTCTCTGACTCTATTTGCCCTCATCTGGTCCATCTCCCTGCTTATCTATGTAACCTGTGCAAGTGTGTTTTAAATGTTGTTAATGTACCAGTCTCAAACACGTGCTCTGGCAACTCATTCACACTCTGACCAACTTCTGGGTGAACAGGTTGCCCTTCAGGTTCCTGTTGAAATTCTACCTCTTACTTTAAACCTATGCTCCCTAGCTCTTAACTCCCCAATCCTGGGCCCCCTGGATCCCCTCCGCCACTGTTCCCATCTGCCTTCCCCACCCATTCTGTAGATTCCATGCTCCACTCTCCTCACTGAACAGATTCCATCATCTTTAACCCTTTGTCACCTCCCAGCACCTGCATTTCCACTTTCTCCTCCTTCATCTGCCTATTGCCCCTCTTCATCTGGATTGCAATTATCACCTGCCACTTCCCTCCTCCTTGTTATACTGGTCATCCCCCCTCTGTCCCTCAGACCAGATAGAGTCCTAATACTGTCAACCGTCCATTCCCTTCCACAGATGTTGGTGTTGAGAATAAGATTAAACTCACAGAGAGAAAATAAATTACGTTAGTCCAGATGAAGGGTCTCGGCACGGAACAGCGACAGTTTATTCCCCTCCATAGATGCTGCCTGACCTGCTGAGTTCCTCCAGCATTTTGTGTAGGTTGCTCTGGATTTCCAGCCTCTGCAGAATCTCTTGTGTTCCACACTATCAAACCATTAAAGGTCTTTATACTTGGACACTGATGCAAGATGTGGACAGAATCAGGTTTAATTTTTTTAAATATTATTTATTTAGGGATACAGCATGAAAGAGGCTCTTAATCGCACTGCACTGCCCAACAACCCACCTATTTAACCCTAGCCTAATCAGAGGACAATTTACAATGACCAATTAACCTACTAACCGGTATGTCTTTAGACTGTGAAAGGTAACTGGAGCACCTGGAGGAAACCCACGCGCCCACTGAAAGAACTTCCTTACAGAGGATGCTAGAATTGAACTCCAAACTCCAACGCCCCGAGCTGTAATAGCATCGTACTAACCGCCACGCTGCCATGGTGCCTTTGAGAAGGAGCTGGTGAGATGCCTTCTTGAATCACTGCAGTCCTCAAGGTGCAGGTGGACCCACAGTACTGTTAGTGAGAGAGTTCCAGGACTTTGACTCAGTGATGGTGAAGGAACAGTGACATACGTTCAGTGGCCACTATATTAGTTACCTCCTATACCTAATAAAATGGCCACTGAGTGTACTTCTGTAAGTCCGTGGTCTTCTCATCACAGTGTACTCTGACTGAAGACTGAACCCAGGTGCAGGGGAATGACAAATTCCCATGTTGAGACAGAAACAGGAGTTGATTCATCAGAACTCCAATTCAACTTCGGTGGCTCGACCGAGCGAAACTGTGAGATGGATCATTCTTGAAACACATAAGGACCCTGTGATAAGTGGTAATTCGGAGTCTGCTTTAAATAATCACAGTAGGATGAGGACCCCATGCCAGTTAAAATAAACTTGACAAGATTAAACAGAAAGCACAAGGGCTTAAACGACTCTAAATAAGACAAGAACTAGCAGGGCTTGTGTAACGTCTGTTGTCGCCCATCCCCTTCACTGACATGCTGTAAGATTTGTTTTATGGCAGCAGTACTGTGAAAAATATTATAAATTACAATGAGAAATATACATGAACATTGAATTAAGCAAGTAGAGCAAAAAGAGAGCAGAGCAGGCATCTGAACATCTGAGGTACAGGTCTCCGTTTTACTTGTGCATCATCTCTCGTGTAATTCTGTGCACTTGGCAAGTTAAAGAAAGCTGACAGCAGTAGATTCTCTTCGAGATACAATTGCGCTGTGAGGGAATGGTGAGTCCTGCTTCTGGAAAGTCAGAACAAAGAAGCATCTGTATGTCAAACAAAAAAAAGGGATTTTTTTTTGAAAGATATAACATTGCAGCAATCTGTTCAGATAATCTCAGTGCCAGCAGCTACTTTGCCATCAGAGTCAGTCATTGTGAGCATCTGTTTGAATTCTACAGTGTTAACAAGAACCGGGTGTGAAGCCAGAGACAGGCAAGGAGAAATGAACCAAGGTTTTATTCATGAGCCTCCATCTCAGGAGTGTCACGATTTAAAGGTGAGCGAGAGCTCAGTGATTCGCCAGAGGTGCCCAAGTCCTGTTGAAACAGCTGTCTCAACTTCCTCAGCTGACAGAGACACAATGATGAGTGTGTGTGTGTGTGTGTGTGTGTGTGTGTGTGTGTGTGTGCATGTGTGTGCGTATGTGTCTACTGCACTGATAAAATGGCCCTGTCAAAAGAATCAGCAGTGCATCTGCCAAAGAGGTGGTTACGTGTTCTCAGTACTAATTCTGAGAATTCATATTCTCGGTATTATTTATTGACTTATTTTTGTATTTCATTGATTATCTTCTTTGGCACATTGGTTGTTTGTCAGTCTTTGTGTGTCGTTTTTTATTGATCCTATTGTATTACTTTGTTCTACTGTGAATGCCTGCATAAAAATGAATCTCAGGGTAATATATGGTGACAAATATGTCCTTTGATAATAAATTTACTGTGAACTTTGAACTTTGATTCCGATGATGCTGCACAAACTTCAGAAAGTAAAGGTCCATCTTAACTTTGCAGAAACCAAATTCACAGGGAGTTAAAAGCTAAGCAGTAAATGTCCTGTCTCCGACCCCGCAGAGCGTTGTGAAACTTGTAGTGAAACTCTGCTTTATCCATGTAGTTTGGCTTGATGATCTCATTGGGGCATGATGGCTGTTTTATCCCACTTGGGCCTCTCATACCCCAGACTTTTCCAGCCCACTCAGACGTCTAAATCTCCAGCACTCTCACCTGGCTAAACCCCCTCACATCCTCCTCTTAAGATATCAAGGCTTCAGGAAGCCACTTAAGAACAGAAGAAAGTCTGTTCAGCAACCGAAGCCTGGTCTGCCCTTCAATTAGATCATGGACAACCCTCACCATCCTGCTGCAGTCCATCAGCCAATTAAAACACCTCCGAGGATTTAGCTGAAATACTGATAGGTTGAATTAGAACATTAACAGCTCAGATGTGAAGGAAACCAGGGGGTTAAAATCCTTCCCTTCCTTGCTGGATTAACATTCAGGAAACGGGTTGGTTTCCAGTTCTTGTTGCTCCACCGACCCTACAACTCCTGGCCTCAACATCTGGCCCCAAGTCTGTGCACAGTCAGACTGATCTTGAAGGGGAACTGAGACTAATTGATCTTACAGAGTTTCTATTGACAGAACTGTGTCAAGCTAGGAGTTGAGAGTGTGGTAGGGAGGGTGTCTGGGCTCACAGCAAACAATCTGTTGTATGGCAGACAGTTTACTCGAGGAAACAGCGTCTGTTTCTGAGAAACGGGGGAACAGAAGCTATGGATTTTTTTCCCATTAAAAGCAGGATAATTCATCCAGAAGAGTGCAATGAGGAGGTACTTTACATCAGTATCCATCATTAGGCTGATTGATGGGGCATCTGATCAATCACTGCGCTCATCCCCAGCATCCCACTCACCTCTCTTTTCCCTCCCATCTTGCTCCTCCACACATACATGCTTTTATACACACATACACACACACACACACACACACACACACACACACACACACACAGGCAAACGCATTCTCCGTCTCACACACACACACACTCACACAGACACACACGGACATGCACATACACAAAGGTAAACACACTCTGCGTCATACACATACACACACACTCACACAGGCAAACACACTCTCCTTCACACTCGCACACCATATGGAGGCAAACACACTCTCTTATTCAGTGGTTTATCTGTAGTGTTTAAACCTCATGGTACTGCAGGCCCTCAATAAAACCACCCGCATCTCCAGTCACTAAACACGAGGAAATCTGCAGATGCTGGAAATTCAAGCAACACACATCAAAGTTGCTGGTGAACGCAGCAGGCCAGGCAGCATCTCTAGGAAGAGGTACAGTCGACGTTTCGGGCCGAGACCCTTCATCAGGACTAACTGAAAGAAGAGCTAGTAAGAGATTTGAAAGTGGGAGGAGGAGGGGGAGATCTGAAATGATAGGAGAAGACTGGAGGGGGCACTCCAGTCACTAATGAGGTTTTGATGCTGTTGACTGAATCTAACACAGGCTTTAATTTTTTTGTTCAGTTCAGGGCTTCCTTTGATCATTATCATTATTTGGAGAAGATTAGTATTAGGAAGGATGCAAATAAATTCAGTTATAATGAATTGGATTATTCTTGATAATGACAATAAATAACACCATCACAGTCAAGAGTTATAGTGTTACCCATATTTTCGCTAATCCAGCATTTTTTTCCTTAGTTATCCAGTCATTTCACTAACTTGAGGAACATTCACAAACAAATGCAGTTTGCTTGAATGCAAAATACCCACATTTAAAATAAAACACGTGGTATCAAATGCATTGACCAACTTGGAAATATGTCATTGTAGTCTCCTTAAGGTTGTTATAGCCAGGCGTGGTAATGGGGACAAGCTCCCACTACGTATTAAAAGCTCCCAATGACGTGCACCTCAAACGGCCTCTGACAACCAAGTCGAACTCCTGGCCTTCACATGTGGCTTAGCTACTAAGCCCAGCAGAACCATTTCTACTAACAAGGGAAGGACAAAGACGGGTTACTGGCACCTAAAGCCAGTCACTTCGGGCAGATGGGGCTCATCAGCTATGGTTGACAGCTTAAATAGGAGAAAGAAGAATAATATGAACTGCCTTAATGACTATCGCCCAGTAGCACTCACATCTACAGTGATGAAATGCTTGGAAAGTTTGGTCATGACTAGACTGAACTCCTGCCTCTGCAAGGACTTGGACCAGGATGCTGTTCATCGAATATAGCTCAGCATTTAATACCATTATTCCCACAATCCTGTTTGAGAAGTTGCAGAACCTGGGCCTCTGTACCTTTCTCTGCAATTGGATCCTTGACTTCCTAACCAGAAGACCACAATCTGTGTGGATTGGTGATAACATCTCCTGCTCACTGATGATCAGCACTGGTGCACCTCAGGAGTGTGTGCTTAGCCCACTGCTCTACTCTCTATATACACATGACTGTGTGGCTAAGCATAGCTCAAATACCATCTATAAATTTTCTGATGATACAACCATTGTTGGTAGAATCTCAGGTGGTGACGAGAGGGTGTACAGGAGTGAGATATGCCAACTGGTGGAGTGGTGCCACAGCAACAACCTGGCACTCAATGTCGGTAAGACAAAAGAGCTGATTGTGGACTTCAAGAAGGATAAGACAAAGGAACACATACCAATCCTCATAGAGGGATCAGAAGTGGAGAGAGTGAGCAGCTTCAAGTTCCTGGCTGTCAAGATCTCTGAGGACCTAACCTGGTCCCAACATATCGATATAGTTATAAAGAAGGCAAGACAGTGACAATAATTCATTAGGAGTTTGAAGAGATTTGGCATGTCAACAAATACACTCAAAAACTTCTATAGATATACTGTGGAGAGCATTCTGACAGGCTGCATCACTGTCTGGTATGGAGGGGCTACTGCACAGGACCGAAAGAGGCTGCAGAGGTTTGTAAATTTAGTTAGCTCCATCTTGGGTATTAGCCTACAAAGTACCCCGGACACACGAGGAATTCTGCAGATGCTGGAAATTCAAGCAACACACATCAAAGTTGCTGGTGAACGTAGCAGGCCAGGCAGCATCTCTAGGAAGAGATACAGTCGACGTTTCAGGCCGAGACCCTTCGTCAGGACTAACTGAAAGAAGAGCTAGTAAGAGATTTGAAAGTGGGAGGGGGAGGGGGAGATCCAAAATGATAGGAGAAGACAGGAGGGGGAGGGATGGAGCCAAGAGCTGGACAGGTGATTGGCAAAAGGGATATGAGAGGATCATGGGACAGGAGGCCCAGGGAGAAGGAAAAGGGAGAGGTGGGAAAAAAACCCAGAGGATAGGCAAGGGTTATAGTGAGAGGGACAGAGGGAGAAGAAGGAGAGAGAGAAAAAGAATGTGTGTATATAATTAAATAACGGATGGGGTACGAGGGGGAGGTGGGGCATTAGCGGAAGTTTGAGAAGTCAATGTTCATGCCATCAGATTGGATGGAGGCTACCCAGACATCTTCAAGGAGCGGCGTCTCAGAAAGGCAGCGTCCATTATTAAGGACCTCCAGCACCCAGGGCATGCCCTTTTCTCACTGTTACCATCAGGGAGGAGGTACAGAAGCCTGAAGGCACACACCCAGCGATTCAGGAACAGCTTCTTCCCCTCTGCCATCTGATCTCTAAATGACTATTGAACCTTTGGACACTAACTCACTTTTTAAAAATATATAGTATTTCTGTTTTTTTGCACAATTTTTAATCTATTCAATAGACTATATATATATTTATTTATTTATTATTATTATTTTATTTGGTTTCTTTCCTTCTATATTATATATTGCATTGAACTGCTGTTGCTAAGTTACCAAATTTCACATCACATGCTGGTGATAATAAACCTGATTCTGATTCTGAAAGAAAACTCTGATCTCAAACCTCCATTGCCTTGTGGCTATATCTACTCATGGGAGAAGGTTTGGGAGTAAACCCCAAGGGAAAATTCCGGAGCTGGAGTCCCTGAGGCTGTCCTATATTAAGTTTGACGCAGACTGGCAACTCCTGTGACGCTGCAGGTGCCAAACTGTATTGGTCTCTGCTGTTCCTTTGGATTCATCAGATGCTTGGAGAGGGGGAGCTTGTTACATAGAGAATATCGTACTGCCTGGGCTTGCGAATCTAGACAGCCAGGACTCAATATCCATGGTTGGCCCTGACCAAAGGAGGCCTCTGAGCAATAATAAACCAATAACTGGGCTCACCAATCAAAAAAAGTACTTTATTTCTTTCCATTCCAACAGTTCCTCTTAAACTTGGTATTGGTTTATTATTGTCACTTGTACTGGGATGGAGTGAAAACCTCCAGGCGGTTCAGAGAGACAATAAGGCCTAAACAATAAGGAGTGCCGGAAAAGTGTAGCGGTTTGCTCAATACCTTGCAGCACCAGCAATTGGGATACAATAACCGCCGATGTACATTCTCACCATAACCATGCGGGTTTCCTCTAGGTGCAGGAGTTTCCTCCAAAATTCCAAAGATTTGGACTCCACAGAAGTCCAGCTGTTAGCGCGACACTATCACTGCTTGGAAGTTGAAGTTTGGAGATCAGATCCAAAGTCATCTGTAAGGTGTTTGTACGTCCTCCCCGTGGAAGGCATGGGCTTTCTCTGAGTGCTCCGGTTTCCTCCCACAGTTCAGAGATGTACTGGTTAGTAGCTGAATTGATCATTGTAAATTGTCCCATGTTTAAGCTAGGGTTAATTCAGGGTTGGGGTTGCTGGGTGGGATGGTGTGGCTCGAAGGGCAGGAAAGGCTTATCCTGTGCTGTATCTCTACAAATGAAAACATACATTCATTCATACATACATACATAAACGTAGAGGTTAGTAAGTTCTGGACATGCTATGTTGGTACCGGAAACACGGTTTTCTCTTGTGGGCTACCTCCAGCGCATGCGCAGACTGTGTTGGTCATTGACGTAAGCTGTGTATTTCAATATTTCGATGTACTGTACATGTGACAAATGAAGTTCATCTTCCTTGTCCTTAAGATCATAACAAGGTGGACTGTGAGGTCAAAAGCCCATTTTAATTATCTGGTATTTTAAAAAACAAATTAGTTATTATAAATAAAGACACAAAAGTTAATGAAATGATATAAAAGCCCATCTGCCTAATGAATCTCTTTACAACGGGTAGTCAAACCCGACCAATGCATCACTGGCACCAGATGACCCACCAGCAAGGACATATATACAGAGAGGTGCCAGAAAAGGCCACGGTATCATGACAGATCCCACCCACTGTACTCATGGACTGTTTGTCCCACTCCCATCAGGGAGGAGGCTACATAGCATTCACGCCAGGACCACCAGACTCAAAAACAGTTACTTTCTCCAACCTGTAAGACTGATCAACACCCCACCCACAAACCTCACCACGACTACTTTATTATTTCAGGTTAGAGTCATCTTATGTACAAACACTCCTGTGTCTAGTGTCACTTTATGGACATACAATCAATCTATGTTTATCAGCTATTTTATGAATTTCTATTTTTTTAACATTATGTTCTTTATCTTATTCTGTTTTTTGTGCTGCATTGGATCTGGAGTAACAATTATTTTGTTCTGCTTTACCTTTGTGTACTGGAAATGACATTAAACAAACTTGGATCTTGAATCTTGAGAGGAAAAAGCATGACTTCTCTAGGTGGACGTGTCTATACAATTCTAGAGAAAGTTCTCACCCTCTGCATGCCACCTTGGCTGAAGAGAGGAGCACTTTTAGTAATAGACTAAGACAACTGTGCTGCTCCAAAGAGTGTGATATGAGGTCATTCTTACCCTCAGCCATTAGGCTCTATAATGAGTCAACCTATAGCTGAGGGAGTGAAGACCTCCTCCTGTTAGACTGATTGAGGTAGCTTATTGTTTATTCTTTCTTACTTTTTTTCCTAATATTTGTATATCTGTGCACTTATAATACTGCTGTGACACTGTAATTTCCTTCAGGATCAATAACGAATCTGTCTATCTAACTTGCGCACTCAGTAATGGTCTTCCGCACACCACTGTTGAAACTTGTGATTATTTTGAGTTACTGTCGTCTCATAGTCAGCTTGAACCTGTCTGGCAATTCTCCTCTGACCTCCCTCCCTCATTAACAACGTCTTTTTGCCCACAGAACTGCCGCTCACTGGATGCCTTTTTGTTTCTCGCACCATTTTCTGCAAACTCTAGAGACTGTTGTGCATGAAATTCCCAGGAGATCTGTAGATTCTGAGATACTCAAAGCACTCCATCTGGCGCCAACACTCATTGCAAGGTCAAAGTCACTTAGATCACATTTCTTCCCCATTCTGATATCTGGCTTGAACAACAACCAAACCTCTTGACTGCCTGAGATAACTTACTTTTTATTCTTTCTTACTTTTCTCCTAACATTCATATATTTGTATATCTGTGCATGACAGCATGCTTCAATGCATTGAGCTCCTGCCACGTGATTGGCTGGTTAGATATTTGCATTAATGAGCAGATGTACAGGTGTACCTAAGAAAGTGAGAGTTGAACTAAAATGTTGAAAAATGTCAAGTTGTAAAGTGCAGATTGCCACCTCTGGAGCAACAGATAATTTTGAGATTGATAATGGGCGTGCAGTCGGTTCACTGTGTTAATGAGGAAATAGAGAACAACAATCAGGCTGGAATTTCTGCAGATGTCACGGGAAGGATTCATTAACAATTTGTTATGTTTGTACTTCTGCCAATGTAATTATTTATAGAACTGGATGGAATGTTTTTTTTGAAAAGAGGACATCTTTCACGTCTGGTATTTGGTTGATTGCTGGTGTCTCATCATAACAGAAGCTGTGGGAATTCTCCACTTCATCACTCTCAAAGAGCAGGACCAGGCAGGAGAAATGAAGACCAGCACAAGAAGCACGAAAGAATGAAAATATCTGAAAAATTGAACAGATGTTTACAAAGGGATAAATTTTTCCTGAACACTTTATTGTACTTCATAAATATAAATTGGTAAATTGGTTTATTATTGATACATATGCTAAGGCACAATGAAACACTTTAAACCACCTTTTATATGCTAGCAGTTATTCAAATTTTATTCAATAATCGTACTTTAACTTCTTAACTTTTTAATATAATTTTTTAGTCTTTATAATTTTTATATGTTGTTGTTCTTTGTTGCACACACCCTGACCAACACACTACAGAAATTCCTGAGTAACACACACAAAATGCTGAAGGAACTCAGCAGGTCAGGCGGTATCTATGGAAAAGAGATAGAGTAAATTCCTAATACATATAAATGTATATGATGTATAAAGTTGATCCTTGATCCTTAAAAATCTTGTGTTTTGCATATCATCTGTACAAATCATTTCATCAATTTATTGAGGTAGTCCTCAAGACTAGGGAGCTGATTATTGACTTCAGGAGAAGGAAACCAGAGGTCCATGAACTAGTCCTCACTGGAGGATCAGAGGTGCAGAGGGTCAGCAACTTTAAATTCCTTGGTGTTATTATTTTGGAGGACCTGTGCTGGGTTCGGCTTGTAAGTGCAATTATGAAAAAAGTACCTCTACTTCCTTAGGAGTTTGCGAAGATTCAGTATGACATCTAAAACTTTGACAAACTTCTATAGATATTTAGTGGAGGGTATATTGACTGGCTGCATCACAGCTTGGTATGGAAATACCAATGCCCTTGAACACAAAATCTTAACAGAAAGTAGTGGATACGGCCCAGTCCGTCATAGGTAAAGCCCACCACAGACCACATTCACATGAAACGTTGTCACAGGAAAACAGCATCCATCATCGGACAACCACCCAGGACACACTCTCTTCTCACTGCTGCCATCAGGAAGAAGGTACAGGAGCCTCAGGACTCACACCACCAGGTTAAAACAATTATTACCCCTCAACCATCAGGCTCTTGAATGAGAGCGGATAACTTCACTCAACTTCACTTGCCATCACTGAACTGTTCCCACAACTTGTGAACTCACTTTCAAGGACCCTTCACCTTATATTCTTGATGTTTAATGCTGATTTATTTATTATTATTGTTTCTGTTTTTATGTATTTGCACAGTTTGTTGTCTTATGGACACTGGTTGAATGCCCAAGTTGGTGAGGTCTTTCACAGATTCTGTTATGGTTATTGTTCTATTAGGAAATGCATGGATATGTCAGGATGGCTTGTGTTCCTTGGATAAAGAAGTGGATGAGAAATAAAAATCAGAATCAGGTTTATTATCACTGACATACGTCATGAAGTTTGTTGTTTTGTGGCAGTGTTACAGTGCAATATAAAAACTATAAATTACAATAAGAAATACTAAAAAAATAAATTAGATAAGCAGTGCAAAAAGAGAGCAAAAATAATGAGGTCGTGTTCATGGGTTGGTTCATTTTTCATTCAGAAATCTGATGGCAGAGGGAAGAAACTGTTTCTAAAATGTTCAGTTTGTGTCTCCAGGCTCCTGTACCTCTTCCCTGACGGTAGTAATAAAAAGAGGCCATGTCCTGGGAGATGGGGATCCTTAATGACGGGTGTTACCTTTCTGAGGCATCGCCTTTTGAAGATGTCCTTGATCTGGGGAGACTAGTGGAGCATTCTGCAGGTTTTTCTGATCCTTTGCAGAGCCCCTTCCGTATCAGACAGTAATGCAACCAGTTAGGATGCTCTCCACAGTACATCTGTAGATATTTGCCACAGTCTTTGGTGACATACCAGTTAATTTTGGTGAACTGGATCAGGTGCAGTAATTCTGCGTGTGTCTAGGATCAAATCTCCTTGTCTGGGAATATCTGGGTTGAGAACATGTAACTGTGAGGTTTTATGAAGGAAGTATCTTCTCAAAATAATCTTGTGTAAAAACTGCTTTACATTTCATCATAAACGTGGCAATGATTTAGCCAGCACTGAGTCGAATTATCTCACTGTTTGTATGCAGTGCTACAGTGAATAAGATAATGTTCACTTTACTTTCCTGGAACTTCTCCAATCAGAGTTCACCAATATTATTATGGAGATGCTTCATCCAATGTGGTGGGTTGTTAGATAGCATTAGTTTATGATAATAGCATCATTATTGCTCAGCTACATTTGCCCACCTGAGAGTGCAATTTTACACAGTTTTCTTACCTCATAATATCTGTTTGATGCTGAAAGCATATGTAAAGCAGGTGCCATGGTAGTGTAACACTATTACAGCACCGGTGATCAGAGTTCAGGTCCCACCGCTGTCTGTAAGGAGTCTGTTTGTCCTCCTCATGCGTTTCATCTACATAATAATAAGCACTATAAATTGCCACTTAAAGTACATACAGTAAGGCATTTGACAAGGTTCCACACAGAAGGCTTATTCAGAAAGTCAGAAGGCATGGGATCCAGGGAAGTTTGGCCAGGTGGATTCAGAATTGGCTTGCCTGCAGAAGGCAGAGGGAGTACATTCGGATTGGAGGGTTGTGACTAGTGGTGTCCCACAAGGATCTATTCTGGGACCTCTACTTTTCGTGATTTTTATTAACGACCTGGATGTGGGGGTAGAAGGGTGGGTTGGCAAGTTTGCAGACGACACAAAGGTTGGTGGTGTTGTAGATAGTGTAGAGGATTGTCGAAGATTGCAGAGAGACATTGATAGGATGTAGAAGTGGGCTGAAAAGTGGCAGATGGAGTTCAACCTGGAGAAGTGTGAGGTGGTACACTTTGGAAGGACGAACTCCAAGGCAGAGTACAAAGTAAATGGCAGGATACTTGGTAGTGTGGAGGAGCAGAGAGATCTGGGGGTACATGTCCACAGATCCCTGAAAGTTGCCTCACAGGTGGATAGGGTAGTTAAGAAAGCTTATGGGGTGTTAGCTTTCATAAGTCAAGGGATAGAGTTTAAGAGTCGCTATGTAATGATGCAGCTCTATAAAACTCTGGTTAGGTCACACTTGGAGTACTGTGTCCAGTTCTGGTCACCTCACTATAGGAAGGATGTGGAAGCATTGGAAAGGGTACAGAGGAGATTTACCAGGATGCTGCCTGGTTTAGAGAGTATGCACTATGATCAGAGATTAAGGGAGATAGGGCTTTACTCTTTGGAGAGAAGGAGGATGAGAGGAGACATGATAGAGGTGTACAAGATAATAAGAGGAATAGATAGAGTGGATAGCCAGCGCCTCTTCCCCAGGGCACCACTGCTCAATACAAGAGGACATGGCTTTAAGGTAAGGGGTGGGAAGTTCAAGGGGGATATTAGAGGAAGGTTTTTTACTCAGAGAGTGGTTGGTGTGTGGAATGCACTGCCTGAGTCAGTGGTGGAGGGAGATACACTAGTGAAATTTAAGAGACTACTAGACAGGTAAATGGAGGAATTTAAGGTGGGGGTTTATATGGAAGGCAGGGTTTGAGGGTCGGCACAACATTGTGGGCCGAAGGATCTGTACTGTGCTGTACTATTCTATGTAGTATACATAAAATTAAATTACATTAGTAGTGCAAAAAAGAGAGTAAAAGATACTGAGGTAGTGTTCATGGGTTCATTGTCCATTCTTAAGCCTTAAAGCAAATTCTGTTGACAGTTTTCCCTTTATCACACTATGATCTATTTTCTTTGCTTGTTGATATCCCAAATACTTACAGTATATGTTTCATATTCATCCATCGGTTGTATTGTATCGTGGTGCTCTGTTTTATATTTTACTAGCTCCATTGCACTTTTCTTTATGTTTAATGTTCTGCACTTATCTAGTCCAAAGTTCGTATTTATATTGTTTGAAAATAGTTATATTTGAATTAATTGTTTTAGCTTTACTGATAAAGGAGTGTATAATTTCAAATCATCCCTGTATAGAAGTTGCGTCCAAGCATAATTAGTTTGGTTGTTTCTGAATCGATACCCAATTTTTGTCTGATTCAGTAAATTAGAGAGTGGGTTTAAAGCTACTCAAAGCCATATTGGGCCTAGAGATTTGCCCTAAAAATGCCTCGATTTATTTTCATAACAGCAGTTGTTCTTCTTTGGTTGTTAATTGATAACAGTGCTTTTGGTACATTAATCCTTCATCAGATGTTGTAGAAATTTCTCTGGTATTCAATGGTAGTTTATATATATTAAGAGCTTTTATTAACTATGGCTGTGGGACAGTATCAAATGCTGTTTTGTAGTCAGTATAATGACATGAAAAATTTCTACTTTTCCTCTGGGCTTGATTACTCTGGATATTATTGTTGTTGTTGTTATTATTATTATTAGAACCTAGAACATAGAAATTTACAGCACATTACAGGCCCTTCGGCCCACAATGTTGTGCCGACCATGTAACCTACTCTAGAGACTGCCTAGAATTTCCCTAGCGCACAGCCATCTAATTTTCTAAGCTCCATGTACCTGTCTAAGAGGCTCTTAAAGGACCCTATTGTATCCGCCTCCACCACCACCACCGGCAGTGCATTCCACACACCCACCACTCTGTGTGAAAAACTTACCCCTGACATCCCCTCTGTATCTGCTTCCAACCACCTTAAAACTAAGCCCCCTCGTGTTAACCATTTCAGCCTCTGGCTATCCACACGATCAATGCCTCTCATCATATAATATATTATTATATTATTTTTAATTTTTTTCTCAGCCTGAGCTGGTAAAACCTGAGCTACAGACATAGCCAAGCATACTCATTTCTCAATTGCTAGGAAATTTTGAACTATTCTAGTGGTGGTATTGTGGCTTTCTGAAGATTTACGTACTGATGATATTGTTGTGGTCCCCTAATTGTTTAATGCTATTGTGTAGTAACTTAGGGATGGCACCGCTTGAAGATATTACTACTGGGAAAATGGTCATGGTCCAAAGTCATTCAACTTCCTCTTTTAATTCAGTATATTTCTGGTGTTTTTCACATATTGATTTCTGCATGTTATGTGTGTTTGGAATGGCTATATCTATTAAGTAAGTTGTTCCTAGTTGTTTATCCTGTAATAATATTATTATTGTCATCATTGTGTAAAGCCCTGGAACTTCCTCTGTAATAGCATTACAGAAGATGGCGGCGCGACGCAGCGTTCGCGTCCTCTCCGGTGATGAATATCTGTTATCTGTCAAGTAGGATGCCGTGGCCAATTCTGATTTGATGGAGACAGATGTGAGAGCACGGAGGAACATCTGGTGAAACTTCTAAAATGCCTGTTTCGCTGCCGCCGCTACTCTGTGATCTGAAATCTCCAGAGGAGAAGGCCCCGAATCCTCGGCTTTGCCTGTTGCTTGGCAGCCGGGGCTGGGGTCGAAGTGCTTGGCAGAGATAGCGCTCGGTGCTCGGTGCCGGAGGGCTGGTCGGAGGCTCGAAGTTTTCAGATGGACTCAAGAGTCAGCTGTGGTTGGGTGCTTCCAGGGTGCTGCATCGGCAAGTTTGCGGCGCTGGAAGCTCATAACAGGGAGAATTTCTCCCTTCTACTGTCTGCATGAGATGTTGGGGCTATTGGGACTTTGAGACTTTTTTTTACTGTGCCATGGTCTGCTCTTATCAAATTAAGGTATTGCTTTGCACTGTTGTAACTATATGTTATAATTATGTGGTTTTTGTCAGTTTTAGTCTTGGTCTGTGTTGTGTTTCTGTGATATCATACTGGAGGGACATTGTATCATTTTTTAATGCATGCATTTCTACATGACAATGAACGAGGACTGAGTGTCCTCATAATCTAATCTAGTCTAATTGTGTTGGTACCCGTTATTGAAAGACTGCAGTGGTCCAAGAAGACAACTCCCCACCACCTTCTGGAAAGCAACTAGGGATGGGAGTTTAAATGCTTGTTTAGTCAGTGAAGCTCACATTCCTGGATAAAAAAAAACTCACATTTCATCCTGAGTAAAATAGATCAGTGACCCTCTATTATCTCTGGGTCTAAATGCTAAAAGTCTCTACGCAAAAGTGTATGGGATTATTTTCACCAGAAGGACTGTGGTGGTTCAAGAATGCTGTTTATCAACGACAATTCGCTTTGGGTAACACAGCAAGCGTTGAGTGTGTCATCCAAGCCCACATCCTAATGAATGAGTGAATGGATAGGGAGTCAAGCAGATAGACAATGTACACAGAATGCTGGAGGAACTCAGCAGGTCAGGCAGCATCAGTGAAGAGGAATAAACAGTCAATGTTTCAGACTGAGTCCTTTCATCAGAGCTCTTCATCATATAGATAGATATAGTAGATAATTGATCGATAGGGAGGAGGGAGAGGGAGGGAGATAGATACAGTAGATAGATTGATAGAGAGAGGAGGGAGAGTAGGAGATAGGTGCAGTAGATAGATAAAAATGGAGTGAGAGAGTGAGAGAAATGTATAGATAGATTGAGAGAGTGAGGGAGAAAGAGGGAAAGAAATAGATAGGTAGATAGATACAGTGCGTAGAGAGATAGCTGGTTAAATAAATAAGCAAAAGGACCACCAAAACGTATTTGATCCGATATTCTTCGAATGTTTTGATCTTTTCAGTGTCTAACTTAAGTACTATCTTGCTGAGCCATTTATCAAAGGAAGATAATCTGCCTTTTTGCACAGAGGTGGAGTGTAATAGCCATCAGAAATGTTCATTTGTTTCAGAAGTATTTATCATGAAAGATACCATCATTCCTCAAACTCAATCAGCAAATAAATACTTGTTTAGGTACAGAGTATCATTGTCTACTCAAGGCAGAGGTATTAATATGTATCCTTGTGCATGTGTTATTTATTTATAGCAATGCCTCTGGCACTTAGTGTTCTTGTCAAAGTGAACAGTATAATTACAAAGATTGCAATCTATTTATTGCTCTATTCAATGTAATTTCATGTCTTGAAGCCACCTGTCTATTCATGGTGGTTAACATTTGTATGTTTTAGGTATGAAAATGTGCTTGCCTTTTCTGTACACCTGCCTCTTCTCTCAAACAAGATAAAGGGGGAAGACAGTGATCTGATTGCAACTAACACTGCAAAGGTAGATACGATTTATGGCGCTACTTTCTATTTTAACAGTTTCAGTTCAATGCTCCTCGGATGTGATGCCAAACCTTATCGAGCTTCTGTCCTTCAGAGCTGGATGACCCGAAGGATTACCGCTAACCCCCTGCAGTTACATGTTCACCTTCCTACTGGATTGTAATTTCACTCTTACTGACTGTCAGCAGACACCAGGATGCAGGAAGCCTACTCTGTAATACTCATGCCAACAACTGGACTAGTTTTGGGCACTAAACAGGGGAATTATGTAAGTTGAGGTAGTGCACTAAAGAGGACTTGCTCCAAAAGAATTTCCACATAATAATCACAAGAGTTTCTGCAGGTGCTGGAAATCCAGAACAACTCACAAATTGCTAGTGGAACTCAAAACTTCAGGCAGCGTGTCATCAATTCTATTATACTTCTTTGTTCTATTATGAATTTCAATGTAGTATATAATGACATTTACCATATATAATTTAATAATAAATTTACTTTTGACTTTGAACTTTGAATAAACAGTTGATATTGTGGGGCAGGAACCTTCATCAAGGACTCAGCCTGAAACGTCAACTGTTTATTCTTCTCCATTGATGCTGGCGGACTTGCTGAATTTCTCCAGCATTTTGTGTATGAAGAGCGTTTGATGGTCCTGGGTCTATACGTGCTGGAGCCTAGATGAATGAGGGGGGATCTTATTGAAACCTTTCAAAGAGTGTATGTGGAGTGGGTGTTTCCTATTGTGAGGGAGTCCAGGACCAGCAGGCACAACCATAGTCTGAAGGCTGTCCCTTTAAAACAAAGTACAAAAGAACTTTTATTATCAAAGTACATATATAGGAAGGATGTGGAATCCTCACTATAGGAAGGATGTGGAAGCATTGGAAAGGGTACAGAGGAGATTTACCAGGATACTGCCTGGTTTAGAGAGTATGCATTATGATCAGAGATAAAGAGAGATAGGGCTTTACTCTTTGGAGAGAAGGAGGATGAGAGGAGACATGATAGAGGTGTACAAGATAATAACAGGAATAGATAGAGTGAATAGCCAGTGCCTCTTCCCCAGAGCACCACTGCTCAATACAAGAGGACATGGCTTTAAGGTAAGGGGTGAGAAGTTCAAGGGGGATATTAGAGGAAGGTTTTTTACTCAGAGAGTGGTTGGTGCGTGGAATGCACTGCCTGAGTCAGTGGTGGAGGCAGATACACTAGTAAAGTTTAAGAGACTACTAGACAGGTATATGGAGGAATTTAAGGTGGGGGTTTATATGGGAGGCAGGGTTTGAGGGTCGGCACAACATTGTGGGCGAAAGGGCCTGTACTGTGCTGTACTATTATTTGTTCTATGTTCTATATGCCAACATAGACAACCTCGAAATTCATTTTTGGTGGGCATACTCAGCAAATCTACAGAATAGAAACTATAACAGGATGAATGAAAGATCAACTGGAAGACAACAAGCTGCAAATACAAAAATAAATAAATAAGTAACGAGAACATGAGATAATGAGATAAAGAGTCCTCAAAATGAGATCATTAGTTGTGGGAACATTTCAATGATGGGCAGGTAAGTGCAGTTGTTCCATTTTATTCAAGAGCCTGATGGTTGAAGGGTAGAAACTATTCTTGAACCTGCTGATGTGAGTCCTGAGGCTTCTGTACCTTCTACCTGATGACAGCAGTAGGAAGAGAGTGTGACTTGTGTGGTGGGGATCAATATTCCCTCTAAGGGTACACATGTGCACATGAACACACCTTTTGTTATTAGTGCACAAAGAAATTTAAACTGCACATAAAAAGTTGTCACCCTCTACCTCGTTGGCATGTTAAGTATATTTCATGATCATACACAATCACACTTCCTTTGCCGGTTTCTGATACAGATGGTGTTGACAATGTGGAGTTTGTGATGATTTGTCTGCAGATTTTAGAACTGGCTTGTTTATACTGTTTTTTATTGAAGAAATTATTCAGTACACACATGTTGTTCTTACGGGGAAAAAGTTACACAGCACAAGAATTTTGTGTACACTGGTCATTCAAAATTAGAGGGAACATTGTTGGGGATCTCTGATGATGGATGCTGCTTTCTTGTAGATGTGCCCAGTGGTTGGGAAGGCTTTACCTGTGATGTACTGGGCTGAATCCACTACTTTTTGTATGTAGATAAAGGGAGGAGAAGATGGCGGCGCGACGCAGCGCTCGCGGCCTCTCCAGTGAAATGACATCGTATTTGTAAGTAGGATGCCGTGTACAATTTTGATTTGATGGAGGCAGATGTGAGAAGCACGGAGGAACATCTGGAGAAACTTCTGAAATGCCCGGTTTGCTGCCGCTGCTACTGCGCGATCGAGAATCTCCGGAGGGGAAGGCCCCAAATCCTCGGCTTTGCCTGTTGCTGGCGTCTGGGGCCGGGGTCGAAGCGCTCGGCAGAGATGGTGCTTGGTGCTCGGTGTCGGAGGGCTGGTCGGAGGCTCGAAGTTTTCGGACGGACTGAGAGTCGGGCTGTGGTCGGGTGCTTCCAGGATGCTGCATCGGCAAGTTTGCGGCGCTGGAAGCTCATGGAAGGGAGAGTTTTCTTCCTTCTACCGTCCGCGTGAGATGTTGGGACTTTCGAGAGACTTTGAGATTTTTTTTTACCATGCCCATGGTCTGTTCTTCTATTAAATTATGGTATTGTTTGCACTGTTGTAACTATATGTTATAATTATGAGGTTCTTGTCAGTTTTTCAGTCTTGGTCTGTCCTGTGTTTCTGTGATATCACACTGGAGGAACATTGTATCATTTCTTAATGCATGCATTACTAAATGACAATAAAAGTGGACTGCGTGTCCTCATAATTTAATCTAGGTTTTCTGTTCAAAGGCATTGATGTCAACATACTCACACTATACATCTATAGAAGAAAAAAGATAAGGATAAGTTTCTTAGCCCACAGATTGTGAATCTGTAGAATTCATTGCCACGAACAGCTGTGGCGGCCAACTCATTGGAAATATTTAAAGCAGAAGTTGATGGCTCTTCATTAGCAAGGGTGTCAAAGGTTACGGTGAGAAGGAAGGAGAATGGGGTTAAGAGGAATAATAAATCAGCCATGATAGACTGACAGAGCAGACTTGATGGGCCAAGTGGCCTAATTCTGCACCTTGGTCTTATGGTCTGACCTGGTAAGTTCCTCCACCACTTTCTCCAAGTAAATTGCACAACTCATTTGAACTTTAAGGGATATCCAAGTTAGTGTTACAAGCCACATTCACTCTATTTACTTGCTTAGGTTGTCAGTTTGGGAAGCAACTTAATCAGGGTGATTTTAATTAGTGCTTTAGGTTCCATGCATCTGATGTGTTGATAATGAGAGTGAGAAATGAGTAGGAATTTTCTTCCCAACCATCCCATTTTATTCAGCAATATCGGTAGTGTAGTGGTTAGCGCAACTGTACCTCCCTTAATCGCGGAGAGTGGTGCAGACAGCCCAGCGTAGTTGTGAACTTCCCATGATCCAGGATATTTACAAGGACAGGTGCGTAAAAAGGGCCCGTAGGATCATTGGGGACCCAAGTCACCCCAACCACAATCTATTCCAGCTGCTACCATCCGGGAAGCGGTACTGCAGCATAAAAGCCAGGACCAACAGGCTCCGGGACAGCTTCTTCCACCAGTCCATCAGACTGATTAATTCATGCTGATTTGAGCGTATTTCTATGTCACATTGACTGTTCTATTTATTCTCATAAGGTTGAGAGAATTCGACCTTTTCTCCTTGGAGTGACAGAGGATGAGAGGTGACCTGATAGAGGTGTATAAGATGATGAGAGGCATTGATCGTGTAGATAGTCAGAGGCTTTTTCCCAGGGCTGAAATGGCTAGCACGAGAGGGCACCGTTTTAAAGTGCTTGGAAGTAGGTACAGAGGAGATGTAAGGCGTAAGTTTTTTACGCAGAGAGTGGTGAGTGCGTGGAATGGGCTGCCGGCGACGGTGGTGGAGGCGGATACGATAGGGTCTTTTAAGGGACTCCTGGGTAGGTACATGGAGCTTAGAAAAATAAAGGGCTATGGGTAACCCTAGGTAATTTCTAAGGTAAGGTCATGTTCAGCACAGCTTTGTGGGCTGAAGGGCCTGTATTGTGCTGTAGATTTTCCATGTTTCTATTTATTATGCATTACTATGATTGCACATTGCACATTTAGATGGACACATAACATAAAGATTTTTACTCCTCATGTATGTAAGAAATAAAGTCAATTCAATACTATTACGGTTCGGGGAGTTCTGGAATTGGAGTTCAATTCCGGCGCCATCTGTAAAGAGTTTGCACATTCTCCCCATGAATCACATGGGATTTCTCTGGCTGCTCCTGTTTCCTCCCACAGTCTGGAGATGTAACAGTTAGTGGGTTAATCGCTCATTGATCATTGTCCTGTCATTGGGTTAGTGTTATATCAGTGTGTTGCTCTGCAGTGCAGTTCGCCCGGCCAGAAGGGCCTGTTCCACACTGCATCTCTACATAAATAAACATTGAAAAAATTCAGCAGTGAGGTTGCTGCAAATATAATCTTGCATTAATCCGGGGGAACAGGATACCTATATAGTTACTCAAATTGCAAGCATCTGAAGATGGTCTGTCCATTTCCCTTGCAGAATGGATTCTGTGGATAACTGCCAATGATGATACCATCATCTACACAGAGGCCTGAGTGTAATTTAAACTCACTGTTGTGAAAGCAACTTTCCACTCACACCAAGTTTGAACTAATATTTGCATTGTTAATGAAAAGCTGTTTCAAAACACTGAACATCAGTTTGTTTGGGATGACAGCTTCTTCTGGGCTGTTATGTCTATTGAATGGTTCCCCAGTATAATAACATGGATTTTTGATCTCACAGTCTACCTCGTTACGGTCTTGCACCTTATTGTCTGCTGGTCATGAGGAGAATATGCAAGTTCCTTACAAACAGCAGTGGGAATTGAACCCTGATCACTGGTGTTATAAAGCATTCCACTAACCCCTACACTATTCTGCCACCCCTTATAGTTTACACCTTATTGTCAGTCTGTACTTTATTGTCAAAATGGCTGTTGTGATGCCGCTAGTGTGGTAATGTAGTGGGGAGTGATTATCACTCTCACTTTCAGCTTCCACCTCTGGCTTACAAAAAGGACAGCTGAGTGGGTAAGCCTGTCCCTGACAGTACATAGCCTCTCCAACAGAAAGCCTCATGTAGTGCCTCCTCGTTGGCGACACGCAGAAACTGAACTCCTTTCGGACTCAGGCTGAACTACAGAGGAAGGGGGAGGAGGTCTGGCCCCTGCACACGTAGCACATGGGCCCACCAGTGTGTGGACATGCCCTGGTGCTCGTGAACCAGATCCCCATCTAGGGGTAAATAGTCCTACTGCCTCGGGAGAAACGAAGGCTACAGGAGTAAACCCAGACAGCAAATCTGGAGTGGGGCTCCTAAGGCATCTGGATGTCACTGCACATTCTTCCAGCAGCTCCTGCAGTCAAGCTGATGCCAAGCATACTGCTTCATAAGCTTTCCTTTGGACTATACTGGTGAGGCCAAGAGGGGGATCTTGACGACTCGGCATCTCAGGATCTCCATACCTTCTGCCCAGGCTTGTGATGATGATCATCATCACCCATTGTCCTTTGAGTCAGGCGGATGCCAACCAACCAACCAACGTTATTATTTACCTGCACTGCACTTTCTCTGTAGCTGTTACACTTCATTCTGCATTCTGTTATTGTTCTATCTCAGTGCACTGAGTAATGATCAGATCAGTATGAACAATATGCAGGAAACCCAGGAGATCAGCAGTTTCTGAGACACTCAAACCACCTGGCGCCAACAATCATTCCATGCTCAAAGTCACTTAGATCACACTTGCTCCCCACTCTGATGTTTGGTCTGACAACAACCGAACCTCTCGACCGTGTCTGCATGCTTTTATGCATTGAGTTGCTGCCACATGATTGTCTGATTATGTATTTGCATTAATGAGCAGTGGATAGGTGTACCTAATAAAGAAGCCAGTGAGAATAGAATCACAGGGTCAAACAGCACACAAACAGGCCCTTCGGCCCTTCTGGTCCATGTAACCCAGATCCGCATCTAATCTAATTTTATTTGTCTGCATTTGGCCCATATCTCTCCAAACCTTTCCTATTGACATCCCTGTCCAAGTTTCCTTTATAGTTTGGAATTCACTACACCCCTAGCTCTGTGGATATTCGGTCATTTCATAACGTTGTTGGACTTTTGGACACTAAGGGACTTAAGGTGTATGGGGATTGTGCGGAAAAGTGTCATGCCAACCCCCCCTTCTTGCAGCTGGCATCGATCAGGAGGTACAGAAACCTGATGTCCCACATCACCAGGTTCAAGAACCAGGTGGGCCACAGTAGCATATCAGTGAGCATGACACCACTGCAGCTCAGGGTGTCGGAGTGCTGAGTTCAATTCCTGTAAGGAGTTGGTACGTTATCCCTGTCACCGTATGGGCTTCCTCCGAGTGCTCTGGTTTCCTCCCACAATCCAAAGATGTACCAATTAGTAGGTTAATTGGTTATTGTAAATTGTCCTGTGACTAGCCTAGTGTTAAATCGATATGTTGCTGGGCAGGTTATTGGGCCGGAAAAGCCTGTCCCACCTTATCTCTAAACAAACAAACAACAAATAAATAAATAGATAGATAAATAAATAAAAAATCAATCAATCAATCAATCAATCAATAAAAGTAAAGCTACTTCCCTTCAAACATCCAATTCCTGAACCAAATAGCAAAATGCCAATCACTACAGTTTATCCACACTGTGGCCTAAAATGGACATTTCCATTGTTCTAGTTGGCTCAATGATGGTTTCCAGGAACAGGCCCCTGTCACTGTCTGCACCTCATAGATGAAATTCTGTGTGCTGTACTGCTGAGGGTTGTACAAAAAGTTACAGGTTTCCTTCTGGTAACAGTTGTATGAGAAATAAAATTATTTGATTTCATAAACCCCCTGCTGTAATTGGCTCAGTTTCTCAGCCTTTGGTAATTTGAATGAGAAACAGTTTTAAAAAATTAATCAGAATTTCCCAGGTCTGAGAGTAATCTATAAATTCTACATAGAATAATTCAAGGGTTGATACGGCAATTCAAAGTTCAAAGTTTATAGTTCAAAATAAATTTATTTTCAAAGTACATATACACCACTGAGATTCATTTTCTTGTGGGCATACTCAATAAATCGATAATAGAATAACAACCAGACTAGAATCAATGAAAGACTGCACCAGCATGAGCATTAAACCAGTGTGCAAATAACAACAAGCTGTGCAAATACAAAAAAGCAGGAATTAATAATAATAATAAATAAATAAATAAATAAATAAATAAGTATCGAGAACATGAGATGAAGAGTCCTTCATAGTGAGTCCATAGGTTGTGGGAACAGTTCAGTGAATGGGGTGAGTGAAGTCGAGTGACGTTATCCCCTTTCAACCAGTGCTACTTAAATCTTATGTTTACTTGAGAATCAACGAAGTCAAACTTATTGTAAAATGCACAATTACATGTGTGCAATGAAAAACTTACAGTAAGTTGCAGCAGAACACGGGCATGTATCATCATATAAGCAGCATTTACAAGAAAAAATGAAATTAAACATAAATTATACACAATAGTTTACGAGAAAATAAACAACTCGAACAAAAGAAAAGGTGTTCATTTCAGTGCAAAGTGGTCTTAGTGTTGTAATACAGTAGTGATTAGGGTTTTGCGAGATGGTTCGAGAACTGGATGGCTGAGGGGAAGTAGCTGTTGTTGAACCTGGGGATGTGGGAGTTCAAGCTTCTGTACCTCCTGCCGATTGTAACCGTGAGAAAATGACAGGGCCCAACAAGTTGGGGATCTATAAAGATGGATGTTGTCTTCTTGACATGGCACCTCCTGATGGCAGGGTGGGATATGGCCATGATGTACTAGGCTGAGTCCACTACTCTCAGCAGTTTCTTATGTGCTTGCACATTTGAACTTCTATAGCTGTGTAGAAGAGAGTATGGCTAAGGCACAGGAGCCTCAAGGCTCACACCACCAGGTTCAGGAACAGTTATTATCCCTCAACAATCAGGCTCTTAGGAGAACCAGAAGGGGCCATGAGTAAGCCTTGGCAGGCAGCGTTAAGGGAAACCCCAAGGCATTCTACAAATACGTTAAGAGCAAGAGGATAAGATGTGAGAGAATAGGACCAATCAAGTGTGACAGTGGAAAAGAGTGTATGGAACCGGAGGAGATAGCAGAGGTACCTAATGAATACTTTGCTTCAGTATTCACTACGGGAAAGGATCTTGACGATTGTAGGGATGACTTACAGAGGACTGAAAAGATTGAGCATGTAGATATTAAGAAAGAGGATGTGCAGGAAATTTGGAAAGCATCAAGTCGAATAAGTCACCAGGACCAGATGAAATGTGCCCCAGGCTACTGTGGGAGGTGAGGGAGGAGATTGCTGAGCCTCTGGCGATGATCTTTGCATCATCAATATGGACAGGAGAGGTTCCGGAGGATTGGAGGGTTGTGGATGTTGTTCCATTATTCAAGAAAGGGAGTAGAGATAGCCCAGGAAATTATAGACCAGTGAGTCTTACTTCAGTGGTTGGTAAGTTGATGGAGAAGATCCTGAGAGGCAGGATTTATGAAAATTTGGAGAGGCATAATATGATTAAGAATAGTCAGCATGGCTTTGTGAAAGGCAAGTCATGCCTTAAAAACCAGATTGAATCTTTTGAGAATGTGACTGAACAAATTGACGATGGTAGAGCAGTAGATGTAGTGTATATGGATTTCAGCAAGGCATTTGACAAGGTACCCCATGCAAGGCTTATTGAGAAAGTAAGGAGGCATAGGATCCAAGGGGAAATTGTTTTGTGGATCCAGAACTGGCTTGCCCACAGAAGGTAGATGGGTCATATTCTGCATAGAGGTCGGTCACCAGTGGTGTGCTTCAGGGATCTGTTCTGGGACGCCTACTCTTTGTGATTTTTATAAATGACCTGGATGAAGAAGTGGATGGGTTAGTAAATTTCCTGAGGTGTTGTGGATAGTGTGGAGGGCTGTCAGAGGTTACAGTTGGACATTGAATGGATGCAAAACTGGGCTGAGAAGTGGCAGATGGAGTTCAACCCAGATAAGTGTGAGGTGGTTCATTTTGGTATGTCAAATATGATGACAGAACATATTATTAATGGTAAAACTCTTGGCAGTGTGGAGGATCAGAGAGATCTTGGAGTCCATGTCCATAACACATTCAAAGCTGTGCAGTTTGACTCTGTGGTTAAGAAAGCATACGGTGCATTGGCCTCCATCAATCGTGGGATTGAGTTTAGGAGCTGAGAGGTAATGTTGCAGCTATATAGGACCCTGGTCAGACCCCACTTGGAGTACTGTGCTCAGTTCTGGTCGCCTCACTACAGGAAGGATGTGGAAACCATAGAAAGGGTGCAGAGGAGATTTACAAGGATGTTGCCTGGATTGGGGAGCATGCCTTATGAGAAAAGGTTAAGTGAACTTGGCCTTTTTTCCTTGGAGCGATGGAGGATGAGAGGTGACCGGATAGAGGTGTATAAGATGATGAGAGGCATTGATCGTGTGGGTAGTCAGAGGTTTTTTCCCCAGGACTGAAATGGCTGCCACAAGAGGGCACAATTTTAAGGTGCTTGGAAGCAGGGGTAAGTTTTTTATGGAGATTGGTGAGTGTGTGGAATGGGCTGCCAGCGATAGTGGTGGAGGTGGATATGATAGGGTCTTTTAAGAGACTCCTGGACAGTTATGTGGAGGTCAGAAAAATAGAGGGCTATGGGTAACCCTGGGTAATTTCTCAGGTAAGGACATGTTCGGCACAGCGTTGTGGGCCAAAGGGCCTGTATTGTGCTGTAGGTTTTCTATGTTTCTAACAAACTCCTTACAGACAGCAGCAGAAATTGAACCTGTTTCACCGGTGCTATAATAGCTTTATGCTAACCGCTACACTACTTTTCCACCCAAATGTTCTGCCATGTGTTTTCTATGTCTGTAAAGGGTATTGGGGCAGTGTGAGAGATGCACATTGTTCTAAATATCCCAGTAATGGCACCAAAGAAATTAAAATTAGCTTTTGGAGTTAATTTTTGTTCACAATTAACATTATAAATCTTATGCAGTGACATCAAAGTGACTTACTTACTCGGCAACGTTTTCATATCCAATTGCATACACTGAATAGACTTGTGTCTATGTGCTCTGTCTCTAACCAGGTGGCATTAACCTTCACTTTAAATGAGCATTCTAATGTTACCGGCGCATTAAAGATAATCCAATCGAATCACAAGTTATCTTTTTTTAATCTAGTTACGTACATGGACTTCACAATAATCTCTGTTGAGGTATATCATGGGAGATTGCCAGAAAAGATTATGGGGTATGAATTAGAGGGACGGTTTTGTACAACTGTTGAAAGGAAGATAGGCAGAACATAGTTTTTCAAAGTGTTGGGTGTAGAAAAATGAGTCCCATAACATTCAATTTTGAGGCTACTTATTTTTAATGTACATATCAATCACTTATATGTAACTCTATCTTGTGCACTTGAATTTTGAGAGTGATACCCAAAAGTACCAGTGTAAACTTATTATCAGAGTATATGCATGTCACCTCAAACAGCCCTGAGTTCCTTTTTCTGTGGGCATACTAAGCAAATCTATAGAACAGTAACTGTAAACCGATCAGTTAACTGTAAACATCAGGAACTGTAAACAAACTGTGCAAATGCAGGTGATAAGTAAATAGCAATAAATCACGAGCATGAAATAACAAGATAAAGGAGTCCTTAAATGAGTGTAATTATCCCCTTTTGTTCAAGAGCTTGATGGCTGAGGAGTAGTAACTGTTCTTGAATGTGGCAGTGCAGGTCCTAAGGTACCTGTACCTTCTACCTAATGGCAGCAGCGAGAAAGGGGCATGACCTGCGTGGTGAAGATCTTTCATGATTGATGCTGCTTTTTACGGCACCATTTCATGTGGATGCGCTCAGTGATTGTAAGGGTTTTACCCATGGTGTACTGGGCTGAATCCACTACCTTTTGTAGGATTTTCCACTCAAAGACATTGGTGTTCCCATACCAGGCCGTAATGCAGCCAGTCAACACACTTTCCACCACACATCTATAGAAGTTTGCCAAGGTTTTTGATGACATGCTGAATATCTGAAGACTCCTGAGGAAGTGGAGGTGCTGTTGTACTTCCTTTGCAATTATATTTATATGATTGATCCAGGACAGTTGCTCTGAGATTGTGACAGCCCAGAATTTAAAGTTACTGACTCTGTCTACCTCCGATCCTCCAATGATTACCAACTCATAGACCTCTGGTTTCCCTCTCCTGAAGTCTACAATGAGTTCCTTGGTCTTATTGACATTGAGTGAGAGGTTGTTGCTATTACACCACTCAACCAAATTTTTGATCTCCCTCCTGTATACTGGTTCATCACCAACTTTGATACAGCTCACAATAGTGGGCCTTCAGCAGACTTGTATATATTGTTGGAGTTGTGCTTAACCACACAATCACAGGTGTAAAGTGAATAATACCTAAATAGTGCATATAATTAATTCTTTAGAAGTCTGAGGAAAACAGTCAATAAATATAGCTAAGACTGGAAGAATTTAGTATTAGATAGGTCCAGCTGATCAAAACTAATAAAAGCAATGATAATTCTCTGTTTGGAATTGGCTTGGTGCTGAGGAATGGTGTTCAATAGTTTTGGCAATGCAGGTTTACAGGGCATCAAATCAATCAAATTTGGCTCATGAGGATGTGAAACTGGCAAAACTCCAGGAGATGTGGAAAGTAAAATCCAAGAGTTGATAATGTCTATACAGAGACTTAAGTCTTAAGAGACTGCTCCTCAGTGTTGTCATCTGCCCTTTCAAGCTCTTGTACCTTCTTCCAGAAGATAGAAGAGAGAAAAAGTAATGGCCAAGGTGTCAGGCATCCTTGCCAATACCACACACTAACAAAGATTGACAAACAACCAATGTGCAAAAGAAGATGAACTGTTCAAAAACAAAAAAAAACCTAATAAATAATACTGAGAACATGAGTTGTAGTGTCCTTGAAAGTGAGTGCACAAGTTGTGGAATAAGTTCAGAGTTGTGGTGAGTGAAGTTATCCTCTTTGGTTCAGGAGTCTGATGGTTTTAGGTAATAACTATTCCTGAACAGTTATGTGTTCAGTTATGAGCAATGTTATGTGTTTTACTGAAACATGGCTGCTCGAGGACATATCCAACCAAAACTTTTCCATGGAGGGCTTCCAGACCGTTCGGGCTGACCGGATGTGCACTGAGAGCGGTAAGTGTAAAGGAGTTGGGGGCTTGCTGTTCTGGTTAACAACGGATGGTGCAATCCTGGTCATATTACGATCGAGGAACGTGTTTGTAGCCCTGATATTGAACTTTTTACTGTTGGACTCTGGCCATATTCCACCGAGATACAACACTGGGCATCATGGGAGGTTGTTCCTGCCTGTGGCCATCGAACTTTACAGCTCCCTGAGCCAATAAGCTGGTCCTGGACTTATTTCCATCTGGCATAGTTTGCATATTGTTGTTTGATTGTTTGTGGTTTTTGTATTCCTATATTTATGCTCTATTCTTGGTTGATGCAGCTGTGACGAAATCCAGTTGCCCTCGGGATCAATAACGTATGTCTGTCTATCTATCTATCTATCTATCTAACTTGGTGGTGTGGGACCTAAGGCTCCTGTAGCTCCTTCTTGATGACAGTAGCAAGAAGAGAGCATGGCCTCGATGGTGGAAGTCTTTTTGTGTAACCCCTTTTTGGATTTCTGCAGAAGCATTCTCCACATCCATTTTGGGAAAAAGAATCAAGAGTACAATGAATGACTTAGCAAATATGCCTTACATAATTTACCATGTATAAATAAGCATATGCACATTACATACACAGTACATATTTATACATTATAAATTATGAGACATAACTGGAATACTTCAAATTAACAGGTGGATAGACCAAAAGAGTAGGGATGAGGTTTACAAAGATAATATGTTTTTGGAAGAGAATATAAAACCGGGGTGTTGTCTAGGACAAGATGATGGCCATCCAGACTGCTGGCCTCAGAATGTGTGGTGAAATTCGTGGGCTGCCCTCAGCACATGTCTGGGTGTGTTGATTGTTCATGCAAACTATGCATTTCACTGTATGCTTCGATGCGTGTGTGATAAATAAATCTGAATCTGGATTTGGGATAGGAAAATGTTCCTCAGCACAGAGCATTGTGAATCTCAGAGTCAGAATCAGGTTTAATAGCACCAACATACGTCATGAAATTTGATGGCTTTGTGGCAGCAGTACAATGCAATGCATGACAAATAGAGAAAAAACTGAATTACAGTGAGTATATGTATGCGTATTAAATAACTGAATTAGGATAAGTTGTGCAACGCAGAATTTTTTTAAAAAAATGTAGTGAAGTAGTATTCATGGGCTCAATGTCCATTTAGAGATCGGATGGTAGAGGGGAAGAAGTTGTTCCCTAATTGCTGAATGTATACCTTCAGGCTTCTGTACTTCCTTCCTGATGGTAACAATGAGAAGGGGGCACGTCCTGGGTGGTGGGGGTCTTTGATGATGGAAGCTGCTTTTCTGAGGCACTGCTCCTTGAAAATGTCTCAGGTACGACAGAGGCCAGTACCCATGATGGAAATGACTAATTTTACAAACTCTCTGCAGCTTACTTCGATCCTGTGCAGTAGCCCCCTCACCCCTAACCCAGATGGTGATGCAGCCGGTCAGAATGTACCTTTGAAATTCTCAGCTTAGTGAGCTATGGATGCTCAGTGATTCTCTCAAGCTTTTACAGATGTGCTGGAGAAAGCACCTGGTGGGATGCATTTCAGAATGCTGGGGCATCTGCTCTGCTCTGGACCGATGGAATCTGCAAAGAGTGGTAAACACCGCCTAACCCATCACAGGCTCATCACTTCCTTCCAGCCAGTCAATCCGCTTGGCACATTGCATTAGAAAGGCAAGTAGTATTGGAAAGGATGCCTGACACCCTGGCCGTTCACTTTTCTCTCTTCTGTCTTCTGGGGGAAGATACAGGAGCTTGAAAGAGCAGATAACAAAACTCAGGAACATCTTCATCCTCATTACTACCAGATGTCTGAACCAGCAAGTCCTTCACATCCCCTTCCCGATGGTTCTGCCAAGGTTTTAGACTCTTCTTCCATAATAATAATGTTATTATAATAACTTATTTATAGAGCACTTTTCGTACAGACAACGTAGTTCTAAGTGCTGCACAACAGGAGAAAGTACAAAAATGAAAATAAAAGACAAAAAGATGATAGGTCAGTTAAAAGCAAGGTTAAATAAATCGGTTTTGAGCTGCTGTTTAAAGGTGTCAACTGAATCTGCATCCTTTATAGTTTTAAGTATTGAATTCCACAGTTTAGGAGCGTAGTTCAAAAGAGCTGACTTGCCAATTATATCTTGAGGGAGATTATTTAAATTTATGTGACTGGCAGAAGAAGACCCCGGGAGGTCAAGCAGGATTACAAAATTACCACCATTATTAATTCATTTATTGTAACTTAAGCATTTTGTTTCCTTTTCTCAAATACACATTGAACAACTTCATTTGCATCATTCTGTTATGATCATTTATTGCAGTATTTTTGTTACCATTTCTACTGTTTACTCCACCAGCTACATGTGAGCACGGAATTCCATTGCATCCTGGTGTACAGACAGTGGCCAAAGTGGTCTGCCTGATAAAGCGGCTTCAGGAGTGGATCTCAGAGTGATCTTCTGCGCCTTTAGCCCATCCACATCAATGTTTGTCATGTTGTGCATTCAGAGATGCCTCTGCACACCACTGTTGTAATATTTGAGTTACTGTCACCATCCTGTCAGCTTGAATCAGTCTGATCACTCTCCTTTGACCTCCCCCTAGACGCTTTCATCCACAGAACTGCCACTCCCTGGATTTTTTTCACACTATCCTCTAGACTGTCTGCTTGAAATCCCAAGTAATCAGCAATTTCTGAGATACTCAAAACCATCTGTCTGGCACCAACTTTGACATTCCATGGTCAAAGTCACTTAGATCTCAGTTCTTCCCCATTCTAATGTTTGGTCTGAAAAACAAATGAACCTCTTGACCATGTTTTTATGTATTGAGTTGCTGCCACATAATTGGCTGATTAGATATTTGCAATATTGAGCAGATGTATAGGTATACCTAATAAAGTGGCCACTGACTGTATATGTCAATAAACTAACCTGAATCTGATCTGCACTGTCTGTTCCAGGCTGAGATTGATAGATGTTTTGACATTGATGTGAGGCATACGGTGGGAAAATGGAAAACAAAAGCAGCCATGCTCTTATCAAACGGTGGCACAAGTCCAGGGTGTGAATGATGTTCCCTGACCTGGGTTCTTCTTATTACTACTATTAATGCATCTCAGATTAAATTCCAGTCAATTAAAAAGGAGGACCAAAGACATTATTTTTCAAGGAGGGTTTGAGCTCTGAGTTCACTTCCAGTCTTCGTGACTGAGGCAAGAATCATGTCAACATTCCAAATGTGGATGGTCGAGTGAGAGGAGGAGATCAGACTGAAAGGATTTGGGATCAATGTGGATGAGTGTTATTTGAAGGATTTGTACGCCAGGAGAATTAACGCTGAACATGTTAAGTGATTTGTTTCCTTGCTGGATACCAATGTATCTCAAAATGTAATAATTGCTTTCTTCCACAATTCTTCCTCCATCTCCCGATGGAAATAATTTGCATCAGTATGTGGTCAGACAGACTTCTGGCTGACGCCAATTGGCCTTGTGTCATGTCATGTTTTGCCAGATAGGAGCAGGAAGATGTTTTAACTTAGAAGGAGTTATACCCCAACTGCTGTCAACAGCAGAGATATCTTCACTGCTCTGGTTGATAACTTCCCCAGTTCCAACACAAATTCCGTGCAGTACTTTCCCCAATTTCCTGGTTATGATAAGCTCATTTTGTCAGGACATTTATCAAATGTGTGCTATTTAGTTACTAACTAAATTATGGAAAGCTGTTTTTGAATGTTATTCATAAGATCTTCCCCAATTTAAACTCAGAGGCAACTTTATTAGGTATCACTTATACCTAATAAAGTGGCCACTGAGTGTATGTTTGTGGTCTTCTGCTGCTGTAGCCCATCCACTTCAAGGTTTGACCTGTGCATTCAGAGATGTTTTTCTGCACACCACTATTGTAATGTGTGGTTATTTGAGTTACTGTTGCCTTCTTGTCAGCTTGAACTAGTTTGTCCATTCTCCTCTGACCAGCAGTGTTTTTGCCAGCAGAACTGCCGCTCACTGGACGTTCTTCACATGATTCTCTGTAAACTCTGGAGACTGGTGTGTGTGTGGAAATCCCAGGAGATCGGTAGTTTTGAGATACTCAAACCACCCTATCTGGCATCAACAATCATTCCATGGTCAAAGTCAGATCACATTTCTTCCTCATTTTGATGTTTGATCTGAACAACAACTGAGTCGCTTGACCCAGTCTGCATGTTTTTATGCATTGAGTTGCTGCCAAATGATTGGCTAATTAGATATTTGCATTAACAAGCAGGTATACAGGTGTACCTAATAAAGAAGCCACTGATTGTATGTCTAAAGAGGGATAAAATAATAATTCTACTGAATGAACTTTCAGAGAGGAAACTTTTCTCTTAATAAATTATTAGGCATCCTGAGAGAACTCGACAGGATTGATGTGGGGAGGATTTTATCTCTTCTAGGAGATTCTTCACCGGTAGGTTCAGGAACAGTAATTACCCCTCAACCATCAGCCCCCGAACCAACATCGATAACTTCACTCAGCTCAACTCTGAACTGATTCCACAACCTATAGACTCACTTTGAAGGATTCTACAACTCATGTTCTCAGTATTATTTATTCAGTCATACATTTGTTTGTTTGTTAGGTTATTTATTATCTGCTTCTTTGTGTGTATTTGCACAGTTGGTCCTTGTTTACATATTGGTTGTTTGTCATTCTTCATTTGTGTGTAGATTTTCACTAATTCCATTCTCTTCCTTGGTTCTTCTGTGAATGCCCACAAGCAATTGAATCTCAGAATGGTATACGGTGACATATACATACAGTACTTGGATAACAAATTTATCTAAGGTCACTATTTCAAAATAAGGGATCATTGATTTAAGTCAGAGATAGGGTAAGATTTTCTCTGTCAGAAGGACGTGAGTCCATGGAATTCCCCTTCTGCAAAACAAGGATTTTTTTTTAAAGAGTAGATAAATTCCAAAAAGCAAAGGGATAACTGGAAAGGGGCAGAAATGTGCAGTCAGATTATCCATGATTTTATTTTGTGACTGTACTGTGCTTTATCATAACTATATGTGCTTTATTGTGGTTCCTTAAGTTTATTATAGCTGGGGGTTGTAATGGGGGCAAACTCCCACTATCTATTAAATTCTCCCAATGGCTTGCACCTCAAATAGACTCTGACAACCAAGTCCAGCTCCTGGCCTTCACATGTGGCTTAGTGACTAAGCCGGACAGAACCATTTCTGCCGATGGGAGAAGGGGCAAAGGCGGGTTACTGGCACCTCTCTTCGGGAAGTCTGATCACCTGGCTGTACTTCTACTCCCTGAGTATAGGCCGACTGAAGACTGCAGCACCAGTAGTGCGAACCAAGAAGGTATGGACACAGGAAGCACAGGAGCATCTACAGGACTGCTTTAAATTGGTGGACTGAACTGTATTCAGGAATTCATCTTCGAAACTGGATGAGTATGCTGCAGTTGTTACCGACTTCATTAAAACCTGTGTGGATGAGTGTGTGCCAACGAAGACTTACTGCACATTCCCAAACCAAAAGCTGTGGATGAACAAAGAGGTACATCATTTGCTGAAGGCCAGATCTATAGCATTCAAGTCTGATGACCCAGCCTGTACCAGAAAACTAGGTATGATTTGTGGAGGGCTGTTTCAAGGGTGAAGAGGCAATTTCGAATGAGGTTGGAGTCGATATTGGATATACGGCAACTCTGGCAGGGTTTGCAAGACATTATTTCCTCCAAAGCGAAACTCAAAAGCATGAATGGCTTCACTACCAGATGAACTCGATGCCTTCTATGCTCACTTTGAATGGGAGAATACAACTACAGCTGTGAAGATCCCTGCTGCACATGATGACCTTGTGATCTCCGTCTCAGAGGCTGATGTTAGACTGTCTTTAAAGAGAGTGAACCCTTGCAAGGCAGAACGTCCAGATGGAGTACCTGGTAAGGCTCTGAAAACCTGTGCCAACTAACTAGCGGGAGTATTCAAGGACATTTTCAACCTTTCACTGCTACAGGTGGAAGTTCCCACTTGCTTCAAAAAGGCAACAATTATACCAGTGCCTAAGAAGAATAATGTGAGCTGCCTTAATGACTATTGCCCAGTAGCACTCACATCTACAGTGATGAAATGCTTTTGAGAGGTTGGTCATGACTAGACTGAACTCCTGCCTCAGCAAGGACCTGGACCCATTGCAATTTGCCTATCGCCACAATAGGTCAACAGCAGACACAATCTCAATGGCTCTTCACACGGCTTTAGACCCCCTGGACAACACAAACACCTACGTCAGGATGCTGTTCAGAGACTATAGCTCAGCATTTAATACCAACATTCCCACAATCCTGATTGAGAAGTTGAAGAACCTGGACTGCTGTACCTCCCTCTGCAATTGGATCTGCAACTTCCTAGCCAGAAGACCACAATCTGTGTGGATTGGTGATAACATATCCTCCTCGCTGACGATTAACACTGGTATACCTCAGGAGTGTGTGCTTAGCCCACTGCTCTACTCTCTCTATACTCATGACTGTGTGGATAGGCATAGCTCAAATATCATCTATAAATTTGCTGAAGATAATTGCTGGTAGAATCTCAGGTGGTGACGAGCGGGTGTACAGGAGTGAGATATGCCAACTAGTGGAGTGGTGCCACAGCAACAACCTGACACTCAATGTCAGTAAGATGAAAGAGCTGATTGTGGACTTCAGGAAGGGTAAGACGAAGGAACACATACCAATCCTCATAGAGGGATCAGAAGTGGAGAGAGTGAACAGTTTCAAATTCCTGGCTCTCAAGATCTCTGAGAATCTAACCTGGTCCCAACATATTGCTGTAGTTACAAAGAAGGCAAGACAGTGGCTATACTTCATTAGGAGATTGAAGAGATTTGGCATGTCAACAAATACATTCAAAAACTTCTATAAATATACCATGGATAACATTCTGACAGGCTGCAACACTGTCTGTTGTGGGGGGAGAGCTACTGCACAGGACCGAAAGACACTGCAGAGGGTTGTAAATCTAGTCAGCTCCATCTTGGGTACTAGCCTACAAAGTACCCAGGACATCTTCAGGGAGCGGTGTCTCAGAAAGGCTGCGTCCATTATTAAGGACCTCCAGCACCCAGGACATGCCCTTTTCTCACTGTTACCATCAGGTAGGACATACAGAAGCCTGAAGGCTCACACTTAGGAATAGGAACAGTTTCCTTCCCTCTGCCATCCGATTCCAAAATGGACATTGATCCCTTGGACACTACCTCACTTTTTAAAATATACAGTATTTCTGTTTTTTGCACATTTCTTAATCTATTTGATCTCTGGCAATGATCTCTGCATCATCAATGGGGATGGGAGAGGTTCCAGAGGATTGGAGAGCTGCAGATGTTGCTGCCTTATTCTAGAAAGGGAGTAGAAATAGCCCAGGAAATTACAGTCCGGTGAGTCTTACTTCAGTGGTTGGTAAATTGATGGTAAAGATTGTGAGAGGCAGGATATATGAATAGTTGGAGAGGCATAATATGATTAGGAATGGCATGGCTTTGTCAAAGACATGTCATGCCTTACAAACCTGATTGAATTTTTTGAAGATGTGACTAAACACATTGATGAAGGTAGAGCAGTAGATGTAGTGTATATGGATTTCAGTAAGGCATTTGATAAGGTACCCCATGCAAGGCTTATTGAGAAAATAAAGAAGCATGGGATCCAAGGGGACTTTGCTTTGTGGATTCAGAATTGGCTTGCCCACAGAAGGAAAAGAGTGGTTGCAGATGAGTCGTATTCTGCATGGAGGTCAGTGACCAGTGGTGTGCCCCAGGGATCTGTTCTGGGACCCCTTCTCTTCATGATTTTTATAAATGATCTGGATGAGGAACTGAAGGGATGAGTTAGTAAATTTGCTGATGACACAAAGGTTGGAGGTGTTGTGGATAGTGTGGAGGGCTGTCAGAGGTTACAGCAGGACATTGATAAGATGCAAAACTGGGCTGAGAGGTGGCAGATGGAGTTCAACACAGATAAGTTTGAGGTGGTTCATTTTGGTAGGTCAAATATGATGGCAGAATATAGTATTATGATAAGATTCTTGGCAGTGTGGAAGATCAGAGGGCTCTTGGGGTCCAAGTCCATAGGACACTCAAAGCTGCTGCGCAGGTTGACTCTGTGGGTAAGAAGGCATATGGTACATTGGAGCAGCGGAGGATGAGAGGTGACTTGATAGAGGTGTATAAGATGATGAGAGGCATTGATCGTGTGGATAGTCAGCGGCTTTTTCCCAGGGCTGAAATGGGTAACACGAGAGGGCACAGTTTTAAGGTGCTTGGAAATTAGATACAGAGATGTCAGGGGTAAGTTTTTTATGCAGAGAGTGGTGAGTGCATGGAATGGGCTGCTGGTGACGGTGATGGAGGTGGATACGATAGGTCTTTTAAGAGGCTCCTGGACAAGTACATGGAGCTTAGAAAAATAGAGGACGATGGGTAACCCTAGGTAATTTCTAAAGAAAGTAATGCTGGGCTGAAGGGCCTGTATTGTGCTGTAGGTTTTCTGTGTTTCTAAATTTCTATACGTATACTGTAATTGACATTTTTTTTTCTCTTCTATATTATATATTGTCTTGAATAACTGCTGCTAAGTTAACAAATTTCACTTCACATGCCAGTGATAATAAACCGGATTCTGATTCTGATTCTTAAAACCAGTCACTCCGGGCAGATGGGGCTCGACAGCCGTGGTTGGCAGCTCACCTGGGAGAAGGAAAACTCTGATCTCAAGCCTCCGCTGCCTTGCAGCTATACCCACTCATGGGGAAGGCTTCAGGAGTAAACCCCAAAGGAAAAATCTGGAGCTGGAGTCCCTAAGGCAGTCCTACATTGAGTTCAACGCTGACTGTCAACTTCCGCGACACTGCTGGTACCAAACTGTATCGGTCTCTGCCGTTCCTTTGGGTTCATCAGGTGTGTGGAGAGGGGGAGCCTGCTACATGGGCAACAGCTTGCTCTCCATATTGCGCTGTGCTGGCTTGTGTATTGAGACAGCTAGAACACAATATCCATGGTCAACTCTGACCAATGGAGGTCCTCACCTCACCATGTGCTTTATTGTAACAATATGTATTGTATAATAACTGTTATTGTGTGAATGAAGTCACCAGAGAAAATTCCTGGTAGATACAAACCAGCTTCTTTATTTGACAAAACAAGGTACAGCAGGCATCATTTGGAGGCGCTTTTGGTTGAAAGGTCTACTGGCTCAACGTGGGGCTCGCTATTTTATGTGCCAAACATCAAAGGGCAGCACCATATTTACAATGTGTGGACAATGCTTTCTTTGAAACTACATACAACCTTCACACCTCCTGATTTACATCCACATCATAGACATCCAAATAAATTTTAATCAGCATTGTCTGGACTGGGATTCACAGCTTTTAGGAATCCATTGTTCAGAGCTGCACCCCAAATTAAATGCACTATACATTTTCAGATGTGAAGACTGGTGGCTAAACTCAATTGTTAAATGTATATGTCCTAAGCCCAAAAATCACTCTAACAATAATTATATTTGTTGTGTTTAGCACATTGGCCCCAGGGGAACGATGATTTGTTTAGCTGTATACATGTGTATAGGGTTGAATGACAATAAACTTAAACTTGATGTTACCGAATGGTGAAGCAATCTGAGAGGCTGACTTAACTCTTCCTGTCATTAATTTGTATGTCTATTTCTTCTTCTTCTTCTTCTTAAGCCCATCATCACCCCTGCTGGGGCATAAGCACCAACAGAAGCTCAACAGATTCTTTAGCAATGGGCTGGTTGATTGATCTTGTGGCTTCTGCTTTCACCACAGAACTTCATTCATCTTCTAGGCAAAGATACTTCCTCTCCCGGAGATGAGGACTTTGGAGCTTCTGTTAGTATTTCTGTGGCTCTGAGATTTAATGGGATGGGGTTGAAACTCCCACTCCCAACTCTCACAGCTGGGCTTGGGACCATCATTTGCAGGGTTATGTTCACCTATTGCTTTTCAAAAATTAAAATATTTCTGTTAATTCAATCGACTTGAGGATTCACTTCAATAAAACTTATTGAAGTACTACATTTGACAATGTGGAGCACAGAGCAAGTTTGTAAATTGTGCGGGCACAAAGAGTATTCAGAATGGGGAGGGTGGAGTGCTGCAGGAGAGGTGTGGGACAGACAGAAGAGAAGGAGTGCTAGGGATGGGATGTAGCACAGCTGCAGACACACCCAGCCCTGAGACACCAGGCAAGGCCATTTGATTCCAAACAATTAGTTTATTGATCATTATAGAATGTCCCTCTGGTGCTTCCCTCTCCCGGCACTCTTCCGCTCTCAGTCTACAATAGAGACCCATATCAGAACTCACATACTTTATGTCATGAAATGTGTTTCTTTTGTGCAGTAGCAGTACAGTGAAATACATAATATTACTACAGTACTGTGCAAAAGTCTTAGGCAGCCTAGCTATATGTACGTGCCTAAGACTTCTGCACGGTATTGTATGTTGTTTTATCGATGACTCTGAGTCTGAACTTGCTGGAGTTTAGAAGAATAAGGGGAGATCTCATTGAAACTGATCAAATATTGAAAGGCCTAGATAAATGTTGGACATGAGAAGATGATTCCTATATAAGGGGAGTCTAGGACCAGAAGACACAAACTCAGAATACAAGGATGTCCCTTTAGAACACAAATGAGGTGGAATTGCTTGAGCCAGATGATGGTAAGTCAGTTGAATTCATTGCCACATATAGCAGTGGAAGCCATGCCATCGGGTATATTTAAAGTGGAAGTTAATAGGATAATCTGTTAATCTATTATCTAATTAATTAGTAAACCATCAGAGATTAGGGGGAGAAGGCAGGAGAATGGTCTTCAGAGGGATAATAAATCAGCCATGATGGAATTGCGAAGCCAACTTGATGGGCTGAACTGCCTAATTCTGCTCGTATGACTTATGGTCTTATGGTTTTGTAGCCATCAAGTAAGCAGTTGATTCTAGCCTTCTTGTACCTTGCCTGTACAAATATAGGGCCGAATCTTGCAGGGAAGTTCCAGCACGTCTGCATTCATGCCATTGTGACTGGGCTTCCTACATGGGAAGGTATCCTTCTAGCTGATCTTTACAAGTGAGTCGTCTAAAGCTGGAGTCTTCATGAACCAGCAGGAGGCCAACGAAGCTACAACATTATGTTGGGGATCTGAGCCCCGACCCTGCACTAGGTATAAACCTGTGCAGAAACAATTCCCCCATTGACAGCAATAAAAAAGGAAGATCTGGTGGAATTATTTGTTAGTGTGAAATACTACTTCTTCTACATGTGCCTTGCGCGTTACACACTTGGGCGATCATGACTCTCCACATCAAACAATCCTTCACGGCGTCAATGGTATCTCGCACACTTAGATCTGTTAGTTCTTTCACAGTGTCCATATATTTTCTTCTTTGCCTTCCTCTTCCGCGTTTCCCTGGCATACGGCCTTGTAATGTAGGGCATTCTATTTCTCCCTTTCTGATGACATGGCCCAGGAATTTAAGTTTCCGCTCATTTAATGTTCTCATTAAAGATCTTTTTGGCTGGGCACATTGGAGTACTGTCTCATTAGTGACCCTATCTCTATATAATATTTTCAACATTCTTCTAAGTAACCACATTTCTGTTGCTTCTAAGTTTCTTTGGAGTTCTGGTGTTATAGTCCATGTTTCGGAAGCATACAGCAAGATTGACCAGATGTAACATTTTAGTAGCCTCGGCCTTGTTGTCATAGAAATGTGTCTGTTGGTAAAAATGGGTTTCATTTTTTGGAAGTTGGTTTTGGCAATGGCAATTCCTCTTTTTATTTCTACTTTACTTCTAGCATGAAATGCTTCATATGTTTTAAATTAGCTGATGCTTCTGGAATGTTTTTATTTGTTTTTGAGTCTTGAAGTGTTTTAGATATCTTCACCTCTGAAAATTAATATTGTTGATTTTAACAAATGTTATACTTGTCATATTTGACAGCTGTTTTAGCCAGGGAATATGAATTTTTTTTTGCTGTTTCTGTAAAAAGCCTCATTCTCATTCCCCTCCTCCTCCTCGTCTTTCTTCCATGGTCCACTCTGCTCTCCTCTCAGATTCCTTCCTCTTCAGCCCTTCACCACCCACCTATCACCTCCCAGCTTGTACTTGGTTCCCCTGCCCCCACTCACCTTCCTCCTCACCTGGTCTCACTCATCACCCGTTTCTTAAGCAAGTCTTATTCTCAGTCCACTCCAAGCAGGTTCATCATTGGACTGTATTGTGCCATGCTCAAGCACACAACAAACTCGACATGACCAGATCTGAGAGATGTGATGGTGTTGTAGCACAGGACCACACCGCTGAGTGCTTGGCCAGATTGGAAATGCAAAGAAAATGGTGGGGCCTCAACATGTTGAACTCTAACACAAAATGTTGAAGGAACTCAGCAGGTCAGGCAGCGTCTATGGAGCTACAACTCATATTTTGTCTGGCTCTCCTCCAACCTGTCAGCACGAATATTGAGTTCTCCAACTTACTGTAATTCCTCCCCCTCCCCCTTCACATGTTCCCCATTCCCCATTCTGGCTCCCCTCTTACCCATTTTCTTCTCCTCGCTTTCCCATCTCCTCCTTCTGATGCTCCTTCTCCTTTCCTTTCTTCCATGGTCCACTCACCTCTCCTATCAGGTTCTTTCACCTATCACCTCCCAGCTTGTTAATTTATTCTGCTCCCCCACCCACCCACCTTCCTCCTCACCAAGTGTCACCAGCCAGCTTATATTCTTTCCCTCTCCTCTCACCTGTGTATTCTGGTTTCTTCCCTCTTCCTTTCCAGTCCTGATGAAGGATATCAACCTGAAACTTTGACTGTCTATTCCTCTCTGTAGATGCTGCCTGACCCGTTGAGTTCCTCCAGCACTTTGCGTGTGTTGCTCTGGATTTCCAACATCTGCAGAATCTCTTGTGTTTATGCCACTTTTGAAGGTCAGATAGCCAATGGCAAAGGAAATCTGAACTGAATCCAAAAACGTCAGTGAAAAAAATTCTGTGAACTCCAAATTGGGGCAAAGCAATGATTTGGCTAGTGCAGCCAATGGATCACAACACCAGAGATCCAAGTTCAATACTAACCTCTGGTGCTGACAATGAGGAATTTGCCTGTGATCTCATGGATTACTCGCAGGTACTCCACTTTCCTCCCATATCCCCAAAGTGTACAGGTTGCTTGGTTAATTAACCATTGTAAATTTCTCTCAATGTGGAGGTGAGTGGTAAGATTGGAGGGAGTTGATAAGACCACAGAGCAGATAAACAAGGGGTTATTGTAAATGGTAGACAAAAAAGATTCTGCAGATGTTTCCCAACCTTTTTTAGTCCAACAACCCCTCCCCCCCAAAGCACCTTCATCCATGCCAATGCCCCTCTTAGGCACAATATTACTATTAAAACATGTCTACCATATGCTAACATGAGAAAAATGATTCTACTTTTATGTTTTATTTGCCATTAAATCTAGCTTACACAGTACCTGTGTGCTGTACAGCAGCTTCAATATTAATGTGATCCTTGATTTTAGTAAGAGTTGAAATATTTAGTTCAAGTTGTGACAACAAAAGCCTTAAGTCCCCACACATTACAAAGTTCAAGTGGTTTCTGTTTTTTGTGAGTATGTAGCTCACTGCACTGAAGCCTCTTTCAACAGGGTAGAAGGATGCAAATATAATGAAGAGCAGTTTGGCTCTTCTCCCAAGACCAGGAAACTTTATATGGCAGTGCACCCACTTACCACAGATGCTGATATTTTTTAAAGCATTGTTGCTTCTTCATCATTCTGAATTTTGATAATTTCTTCTTGCAAGCTCTCTTCCTGTACTTCCATATTACAAAGAAATGGGATAGTTACCAAGTCCGGAATTTTCAGATCGTTCAAATCCTTGAATCGATTCTGAAAATCCTTCTTCAGTGACTGCAGGTGTAAGCAGTACTCTTGCAAATCACCATCTATGAAAGAGAGTGCCATACTTTGATTTCAGGGAAACTGTGAGAACATTGTTCTCCCAATATTTTCCTTATATATTTCCAATTTTCCAATAAAAGTGAACACTGCTCCTTTTACCTGGATTAAATTGAAATTCTCACTCTGCAGTTTCATATTTAGAATGTTCATTTTGTCATACAGATTGGCTGGGTATGCCACATCTCTACACAGAAGTTCAATTTTGTTTCCCAAGCTTTTGTTGACTTTGAGCAAAATTTCAACCACAGTGTTAAAAAGAAAGCAGCAGCCTTTTGATAGCCAATGCACTTCAGTGTGAAGAAACACACATTCAAACTCTTCATCATTATCTTGGCAAAACTGGTGAAACATTCTGCTATTTAATGGATGAGCTTTAATTCTGTTGATAGCAGATACTACAAGAGTCATGCTTGAAAAAAGTCACTGACTGAGTTTTTGGCTGCGAGATGTTGACAATGAATTACACAATGGATTGCAAACAGACTTGGAATTTATTTTTTCATAAATGCCACTAAACCAGCATGGTGACCTGTCATATATGGTGCTCCATCTGTTGCACACAAAATCATGTTGCTAATTGGAATGCTTTTATCCTCAATATACATTTTGAGCTCATCATAGATTGATTCTCTGCTGATATTTTTAACTTTTTACAAAAGAGAATCTCTTCGTAAACTTCTTCATTTTTGATAAGCCGTACATGTGGCATTAGCAATGCCTCATTGTCTCGCATAGTTAACTGATCCATTTATAACCCAAATTCTGTTTTTTTTTGTCACTCTGCACAGTTGATACTCAATGTCTTCACTCCTTTCGTCAATACGACAAGCTACAGAGATATTAATGGGGGAAATTGATTTTAGTGGTATCCATTTTCAAAATAGTGGTGAGCACTTCTGATACAGCAGGCACTGTTAATCTTACACCAATTGTATGAGATTTTCCACACTTTGCTATCATTTTGGAAATGTTATAAGAAGCAATGAGATCACTATCAAGGTAATTTTTAGCTTTCTTGGCAAATGACTCGAGTGTGCAACACTTTTCAAATGCTTCTTCCATCTCCTGGAACTGAGTAATACCATAAGTAGCCTTTTCAGTTGTCTTTTATGGAAGTGTTCCTGCAATCTTGTTGGTTTCATGGCTTCATTAGACAGTATAGTATTACAAATAAGACACCTGGGGTGTTGCTGATCTGACGGGAAAGGAATAAAACCATACTCCAGGTATGTAACATTGCATTGATGCACTTTCCATAGTTTATGTTTCTTAGTAGGATCAGAATTCCAGGCTTCTCTGCCTTCAGACTTAGAGATTGCACTGTAGGTGTCATGGTCCGGTCCGCGAAGTCCGCATTCCAGTTCACGGTCCGGTCCATGGACTCAGGACTCTGGGTCTTCCAGCTGTCCCTTGTTTGAATTAATCATAGGCACCTGATTCCCATCTTTGGGCTTGCAATATAAGTAGCCTTGGGATTGAGTGTGGGCTGCTGGTTGTCTTGTCAGTCCTCCTTGGAGCAACCTGCTGATGGAAGGCTAGTGAAACCATTTGTGAACTCTAGGCCTGGTTGTAGGACCACTGCTTCATGGAGCCCTGTTACCACTCGTTGGAGTGGTCTTTGCAGTATGGATTTGGCTGTTTCCTGGGCCAGCTAAGTGGCTGCCAGCCACTCCAATCTTGGTAGGGATCTGGCTGTTTCCTTAACCAGCTGAGTTTGCTGGCCAAACTGAGACTCAGAGCTTCCCTGGAGCAGAGATGGAACTGTCTGTTGTTCTTTGGTGTTTGTCTCTTCTTGTCCTTGCCTCTGTGGGGTAAGCCAGGCCATTTTTCCGTTGCCCTGCAGGGGGATCTGTCTTGTCTTGTCTTGTCCTCTCCTCCGTGGGGTAAGCCAGGCCGTTTTGCTGTTGCCCTGCGGGGGGACCTGTCTTGTCTTGTTCTTGCCTCTGTTGAGTAAGTCTGGCCGTTCTGCTGTTACCTGATGGAGAGACCTGTCCCACCTTGGTGTGGAGATGAAGTTGAGTCCTGGTTTGTTGCAGGATAAGTCTCGGCTCTATGTCTATGTTCTGTTCTGTCTCATGTTTGTGTTGTGTTAAAGATGAGTCCTGGCTTGTCAAAGGATAAGTCCCGGCTCTATGTTGATGTTCAGTTCCCAGTCTGTCTCTCAGCTCCAGTCTCCGAGTTATCAGTCTCCACATTTCAAGACGAAGATCCCGCAGCCAAGCTCCAAGAACCCAAGCCTCGACGGTCCTGCAGCCAAGCTCCAAGAACCCAAGCCTCGACGGTCCCGCAGCCAAGCTCCAAGAACCCAAGCCTCGACGGTCCCGCAGCCAAGCTCCAAGAACCCAAGCCTCGACGGTCCCGCAGCCAAGCTCAAGACTCAAGAACCCAAGCCGCTCCAAGTACCCAAGCCTCGAGGATCCCAAGCCAAGCTCAAGGCTCAAGACCCAAGACCCCAAGCCTCGAGGATCCCAAGCCAAGCTCAAGACCCAAGACCCCAGCCTTAAGCCATGTCATGTCCTTGCCTGGTTCTGGGGTCCGAGCCCAAGACAAGACCCAGGTTCTGGATCCTTGTCCTGTCTTGGGCTTAGAGTCTGAGCCTTATCTTGTCTCCAAGCTCAGGCCTCTAGACCCCAACCACGTCCTGTCCTGAAGCCATGTCATGTTCTTGCCTGGTTCCGGGGTCCAAGCCCAAGGCAAGATCCAGGTTCTGGGTCCTTGTCCAGTCTCGGGCTCAAAGTCCAAGCCTTGTCTCCTAGTCCATGGTTCCTAGTCCTGGTCCCGCTTTCCCTAGCCCAACTCTGCGTTCTTGTCCCTGCTCCTTGCCTGAATCCTGTTACGTCCCTACTCTAGTCAAGTCCTGTTCTTTGTACTTCAGTGTCTGTGTCTTGCACTTGGGTCTGTTTCCAGCACTCCATTGTGACAGTAGGTATTTATCCATTATTAATGGTGATAAATTAAAGTAAAACATTAACAAACACTGGGAATGCCTATTGGATGTTGATGATGGCAATGAGTTGACATGGTTGGTCAGGTCTTGTGCCTCAAGTTAGGATGCCGTTTACCACTCCCCCCTGCCCCCACACCCCAGGGATCTCGAATGCCCCCCTCCAATGACGTCTATTTCCCCTAACACTCCCTTAGGACATGTAACCACCCCAGTTGGGAATAAATGCCTTATACAATGTTTCCTCTAATTTGTTATGACCAGTGTGCACAAAAATCTTGTGTTGAGCAATCTTTAGCTCAGTGAGAACAACATGAACGCATTTTCAAATTCTGCATCACAACAATACATGCAGTTGACACCAGTTTCTATATAGTACATAAATATTTATCGTAGCTATATGTTCCTGACCTCATGAGCTTTCAGTGTAGCAGTTTCTACTGTTTCATTAAGCCATTCTGCATTAAATGAACTAGCAGTTCTTTTGTGCTTCACGCCCTTTGCTTCTTTGGAATTCGACATAGTGAATCAATAATTTCTTCAATAAAAGCGGTATAAATGAGCCAGTTCTAAAATCTGCAAACAACTCATCACAAACTCCATGTTGTCAACATTGTCCACATCAGAAACCAGAAAAGGAAATGTGATTGTGTATGACTGTGAAATATACTTAATATACCAATGAGGTAGAGGGTGACAACCTTCTGTGTGCAGTTTAAATTCCTTTGTGCACTGGTAGCAAAAGCTGTGTGCGTGTGCACACATTAGAGGGAACAATGATTCAGTAGCTACATTATTTGGTACACCTGTACACCTGCTCGATAATGCAAATATCTAATCAGCCAATCATGTGGCAGCAACTTAATGCATAAAAGCATGCAGACATGATCAAGAGGTTCAATTGTTGTTCAGACCAAACATCAGAATGGGGAAGAAATGTGAGCTAAGTGACTCTGACCGTGGAATGATTGCCGGTGCCAGAATGGGTAGCTTGAGTATCTCAGATATTACTGATCTCTTGGGATTTTCGTGCACAACAATCTCTAGAGTTCACAGAGAATGGTGCAAAAGACAAAATAAAACACCTAGTTAGTGGCAATCCTGTGGGCAAAAATGCCTTGCTAATGAGGAAGGTCGTAGGAGAACGGTTAGTCTGGTTCAAACGGACAAAGGCAAAAGCAACAGTGGCGTGCAGAAGAGCATCTCTGAGCAGGCAACATGTTGAACTTTGAAGTGGATGGTTGACAGCAGCAGGAGACCATGAACATACACTCATGGCCACTTTATTAGGTACAGGAGGTTGCTAGTAGGGTGGCCAGTGAGTGTACAATCATTGTTTATTTCAATTGCTGATCACTCTTTCAGCAAATCAAAGGCTTTTCTCATTTTTTACAAACCTAGCGGCAGGCATGCTCTCCAGCTGAACAGCGGGGAGAGTGTTTTATACTGATCAGGATTTCCCCACTACCAGAGCCAAATGTTAACTTGGCTCGAGCAGTGGCTCCAGACTGCGGAATCAAACCCCATCCCAGAACCTGAGTAAATAAATCAGGCTCAAGTGGATTAAAATGTAATAATTATGTCAGTTACTGACAGTGCTGAAGGTGCTGACATTGGCCTGTACACCTCGAATTGGTCTCTGGAGTGAACTGATCTAATTAATGTAATAACTCAGACCCACTTTTGGCTGTGTTTTCACTTATTTAAAAGCAATTGGAATGTTTCCACCAAATTTCTAAGGCATGCTTTTCTGTAGATATTGCCTGTAATGTAATGAAATATTGTGGGGCATTTACCAAGAGAGCTGACAAAAAAATGCATGCGATACCAAGCCACGGTGATACCAGAACTGATCCCAAATGCTTGACCTAAGATATCAGTGTCAGAATCTTAAGTGGAAGCCAAGTGTTTCAAGGAGAAGTCTAGAGATATTTGTCATTCATTATGAGAAACAGATATCGCTATTGAGCTTGTGTTTGTTGCCTGCTCCAACTACGGGGAAACAGACGCAGAGGGGTAAACCAGTGATTCCTGGTCAATGGCAGACCCTGTATATGAGGGCTGATGAACCCCCCCATACCCCTCCCCAGTTTGGTAAGCTCCCAAAATCAGTGAGTCCTGGGATTAGAGATCTGTTCTGGCAGAAGGCATGAGGCTTCCAAGAGGATGACAATTTTGTTACGGTTTTGAGGCTTGCATGCCTCAGTGACCCACGAGCTATGTCGGCTGGGATCAGGGCTTTACTCATTGGCTCCTGGTAGAGTGAACCATGCCAAAAAGGTCAAAAGATAGAGGCCAGACTAGGAGTGGTCCACCAGCCCTCCCGGTTCAGAGGTTCATCTAAAGGTTAACAAAATTGACTGGTCAAACAAACCTATTGTGGAAAGACCAATGAAGAATCCTTCTACATCAGAGTGTGATGGTATTCCTGAGTCTCCACCTGGGACTTGCATGACTGACAGTAGTGAAAACCAAGCTGTTGACACGATGAAGGAAGCCCTGAACACTGCTAGAGATGGAGGACTAGATAGAGATTGCTGCCCTGAATACTAGAAGACAGTAAGTAAGAAGGTACGAGGACTGGGAGCTCCCTCCACCCTAGGCGGGAGTCTGGAGTTTGAGGACCAGAGTTCAAATTCCTGTGAACAGCGAAGGAAGGGGGAGGGTAAAAAATTACTGGAAGGAGAAATTGATGCTCAGGTCACCAGGTTGGAGGCTACCTAGACGGAATATGAAGTGTTGCTTCCCTACACTGAGTGTGGCCTCATTGTGGCAAAAGAGGAGGCCATGGACAGACACGTCAGAATGGGAAGTGGGATAGGAATTAAAATGGTTGGCCACTGGGAAATTCTGTTTTTGGAGGATGGAGCAGAGGTGCTCGACAAAGCGGTCCTCCAATTTATGTAGGTTCTCTCCAATGTAGAGAAGGCCGTATCAGGAGATTTGTTTTCTTTATTTTGGAGTTCTGTTGTGGTTTTTTCGCGTGTTGTTCTGCTGAGCATTGTAGGCATGCTATGTTGATGCCTAAATGTGTGGCAACACTTGCAGGCTGCCCCCAGCACATCCTGAGGGCATGTCGCTTGCTAACGCTAACTCGGCATTGCACTATATACTTCCATGTGTACGTGACAAATAAATTTGAATCTTAGATTATGAGAACACTCAGTCCTCTTTTATTGTCATTTAGAAGTGCATACATGCATTAAAAAATGATACAATGTTTCTCTGAGTGATAACACAGAAAACGGGACAAACCAAAGACTAACACTGACAGAACCACATAATTATAACATATAGTTACAGCAGTGCAAAGCAATACCATAATTTGATAAAGAACAGACCATGGGCACGGTAAAAAAAAGTCTCAAGTCTCGATCAACTCCCGAGTCCCCGATAGCAGGCGGCAAAAGGGAGAGACTCCCTGACATAAACCTCCAGGCACCGACAACTGCCAATCCATTGGAAGCAGCCGACCACAGCCGACACTGAGTCCGTCCATTCGAAAACTTCGAGCCTCCGACCAGCCCCGAGCGCCATCCTCTGCTGAGCGCCTTCAACCTCGCCCCAGCCGCCGAAACAAGCTAAGCCGAGGATTCGGGGCCTTCTGCTCCGGAGATTCCAGTTGCCACACAGTAGCAGCGGCAGCGAAGCAGACATTTCAGAAGTTTCTCCAGATGTTCCTCCGTACTCTCACAACTGTCTCCTTCGAATCAAGATTGTGCACGGTCTCCTACTTGCCAGGTTACAGATATCATTCAGCGGAGAGGCCGGCGTGCTGCGTCGCCGAATCTTGCAGTTCAGAACCAGAATCAGGATTATCATCATTGCTATTAGTAATTAAATTTGTTGTTTAATGGCCACAGCACTGTGCAGGCATAACAAATTACTCTAAGTTACAATAAAAATGAATATATAAACGGTGCTAAAGAGGAATAGTGAGGTAGTGTTCATGGTTTCCTGGGCTGTTCGGAAATCTGATGGCAGAGGTTAAGAAGCTGTTCGTTAAACATTGAGTGTGGATGTACCTGCTCCCTGATGGTAGTGATCTGAAAAGGGGAAGGTTTGGAAGGTGTGGGGCATTAATAATGATTGCCAACTCTTCAGGCACCACCTTTGAAAGTTGTCCTCAGCTTTGCACCTTGGTGGATCGAGGAGGGAGCTAAGAAGATGCCTCGGCACTCTGACATGAGGCAGTGCGTGCGCAGAACGGGAGACGGGGGAGGGGACAGTGACCAAGGCAGAGTTTGAAACCAGACTATCCAGCAGCAAGCTGCCAACTTATTTGCATGCACCACAGACACTTCAGAGTTCTGCTGTACCGAAAGTCATTACAAGAATCATTATGTAATGACCTTTTAGCTCAACAATTTAATGGCATAATTTAAATGAAATGAAATGTATTTTCAACGTGATGGCTCCATATTGATAGTCAAGTCATCGAGTGAATAACTCTGTGGAGCATTTACGCGGTTAATTACAGTATGCTTTGTGTAACCCCCACACGTGACTCAAGGTGTCTCACCTTTACTGCCAAGATTTTTTTTGTTCTTTTAATAAAATGAGAATGGACCCTGTTCCTGCTTTCCAAAGCACTGCGCTTGTCAGCAAATGAGAATTCGGCCATCCAGAAACCTCTTTCCACTGAGGCTAAGATTGAAGTGTGGGTCCGTGTCAGAAGATCAGTCCAGGCTTGTGCTTCGGCGCTGAGACACTGATGAGAGGGTCCACTTGTGCTTCAGTTTTAAAGGAATATTACTAATCTGGTTAAAATCAGTTGAGCGTCAATGTTAGGAAAGATCTGTAATTAAATTGAGGATGCTGCAATACAGAAACCTTCTTGAAAAGCAGCCAATATAATCAAGGACCCCTCCCGCCCTGGTCATTTACTCTTCTCTCTCCCCCTTGCCCTTTCTGCAGAATATATCAAAGCTTCAGGACACATTCTGCCAGGCTCGAGGACAGCTTCTATCCTGCTGTTATAAGATTCTTGAACAGACCTTTTATATGATAAAGATGTACTCTTGACCTCTCTGTCTTCCTCTTCATGGTCCTTGCATATTTTAACACAAAACAGTACAGCACACAAACAGGCCCTTCAGCCCATTATGTTGTGCCAAAATAATTAAAAGCCTACTAAACTGGTTCCTTCTGTCTACATGTGCATGTCCTTCCATTCTGTACGTATTCACGTGTCTATCTAAGAACCTCAATGTCTCTATCATATCTACCCCCTCTGCTACTCCTGCATTCTAGGCACCATCACCTTCTGTGTAAAAAGCTTGCCCTTCACATCTTCTTTAAATTTACCAGGCCCTTTAGTATTAAATATTTTGACCTGGGGGGAATATACTGTCTGTCTGCCAGAAAATAGGAATTATCCCTCCCCTTCTGGCCTTTCACCTCTTCTTACCCACCTATAATTTCCCCCGGGTCCCCTCCTCTTTAGATCTAGATTTAGATTAGATTATGGGAACACTCAGTCCTCTTTTTATTGTCATTTAGAAATGCATACATGCATTAAGAAATGATACAATGTTTCTCTGGAGTGATATCACAGAGAACAGGACAAACCAAAGACTAACACTGACAGAACCACATAATTATAACATATAGTTACAGCAGAGCAAAGCAATGCCATAATTTGATGAAGAGCAGACCATGGGCACAGCAAAAAAAAGTCTCAAAGTCCCGAGTCGATCGACTCCCGAGTCCCCGATAGCAGGCAGCAAAAGGGAGAAACTCCCTGCCATAAACCTCCAGGCACCGTCAACTTGCCGATGCCTTGGAAACAGCCGACCACAGCTGACACTGAGTCCATCCGTCCGAAAACTTCGAGCTTTCGACCAGCCTCTCTGATACAGCCTCCCGAGCGCCATCCTCTGCCGAGCGCCTTCGATCTCGCCCCGGCCGCTGAAACGTGCAAAGCCGAGGATTTTGGGGCCTTCAGCTCCAGAGATTCTGGTTACCACACAGTAGCAGTGGCAGCGAAGTGGGCATTTATAGTCATAGTCATAGTCATAGTCATACTTTATTGATCCCGGGGGAAATTGGTTTTCGTTACAGTTTCAGAAGTTTTCCAGATGTTTCTCTGTGCTCTCACGTCTGTCCCCATCAAATCAGAATTGTGCACGGTCCCCTACTTGACAGATAACAGACATCATCACCGAAGTGGCCACGCACGCTGCCGTGGCGCCACCATCTTCTCCCCACTCTTCACTTTTTCCCATGGTCCTCTCTCTTCTCCTATCAGGTTCCTTCTTCTCCTGCCCTGTATCTTTTCCACCAACCTGGCTTCACCTATCACCTTCTAGCTAGCCTCCTTCCCTTCCTCTTCCGCCTTTTTATTCTGCCATGTTCCCCCTTCCTTTTCAATCCAGAAGAAGGGCCTTGGCCTGAAATGTCGACTGTTTATTCATTTCCATTGATACTGCCTGACCTGCTGAGCTCTTCCAGCATTTTGTATGTGTTGCTTTGGACTTCCAGCATCTGCAGACTTTTTTGTGTTTCAATAAAGTGTTATCTATCTTTTCTATCTATGCTGCTCATAACCTTTTGAACCTCAAGGTTATCATAATATGATCGAATTCATACTGCAGTTTGGGAGGAAGTAGCATAAGTCACATGCATCACTATCTGTAAAGGAAATTACAGAGGCATGAGAGAGGAGCTTGCCCGGTAGATTGGAGGAGGATACTGGTGGGAGTGACAGCAGAGCAGAGATAACTTAAGTTTCTGGGAGTAGTTCACAAGGCACAAGATAGATATGTCCCACAGAGGAAGAAGTTCTTAAATGGCAGGGATAGGCAACCGTGGCTCCCAAAGGAAGTTAAGAACTGTGTAAAAGCCAAGGAAATGGTATATAAGGTAGTAAGAGTGAGAGGGAAGTTGGATGATTGGAAAGTTTTTGAAATCCAGCAAAAGGCAACTTAAAAAGCTATAAGAAGGGAAAAGATGAAATATGAGGTCAGACTAGTAAATAATATAGAGCAGGATACCAAAGGTTTTTTCAATTATATAAAGAGTAAAAGGAAGGTGAGAGTTGATATTGGACCACTGGAAAATGATGCTGGTGAGGTAGTAATGGTAGGGGAGTGACAAAGAAATGGCAGATGAACTTTGCATCTGTCTTCACTGGGGAAGACACGAGCAGTGTGCCAGAGGTCTGTGAGTGTCAGGGAGCAGGACTGAGTGCCATTGCGATTTCAAAGGAAAGAGTGCTAGGCAAGCTCAAAGGTCTTGAGGTGAATAAGTCACCTGCACCAGATGGACTACATCCTGGAGTCCTGAGAGAGGTCGCTGAAGGGATAACAGATGCACTGGTCATGATCTTTCAAGAATCACTTGATTCTGGCATGGTCCTGAAGGATTGGAAGTTTGAAAATGGCACTCCATTCTTTAAGAAGGGAGGTAGGCAAAAGAAAGGAAATTATAGGCCAGTTAGCCTAACCTCAGTGGTTGGGAAAGTGTTGGAGTCCATTATTAAGGATGAGGTTTTGAGGGACTTGGAGACTAATGAAAAAATAAGTCGAAGTCAGCATGGTTTCTTTAAAGGGAAATCTTGCCTGACAAATCTGTTAGAGTTCCTTGAGGAAATAACAAGCAGAGTGGACAAAAGTGAGGCAGTGGATGTCACTTAACTGGATTTTCAGAAGGCATTTGATAAGGTGCCACACATGAGGCTGCTTACCAAGATAAAATCCTATGGCATCACAGGAAAGACACCAGCATGTATAGCGGAATGGCTAACACAGCAAGAGGTAGCAAATGGGAGTAAAAGGGGCCTTTTCTGGTTGGCTTCCAGTGACTAGTGGTGTTCCTCAGGGGTCAGTATTGGGACCGTTACTTTTCACATTGTTTGTCTCTGATCTAGATAATGGAATTGATGGCTTTGTGGCAAAGTTTGTGGACGATATGAAGATAAGTGGCGGGGTAGTAGTCCTAAGGAAACAATGTGATTGCAGCAGGACTTAGACAAATTGGAAGAATGGGCAAAAAAGTGGCAGATGGAATACAGTGTTGGGAAATGTACAATAATGCATTTGGTAAGAGGAATAATAGTGCAGACTATTACCTAAATGGGGAGAAGGTTCAAACATCAGAGGTGCAGAGGGACCTAGGAACCCTTGTGCAAGACTCCCAGAAGGTTAATTTACAGGTTGAGTCTGTGGTAAAGAAGGCAAGTGCAATGTTGGCATTTATTTCAAGGGGAATAGAATATAAAAGCAAGGAGATAATGCTGAGGTTTTATATGACACCAGTCAGGTTGCATTTGGAGTATTGTCAACAGTTTTGGGCCCCATATCTCAGAAAGGATGTGTTGTCATTGGAGAGAGTCCAGAGGAGGTTCATGAGGAAGATTCCAGGAATGAAATGGTTAACATATGAGGAGCGTTTGGAAGATTTGGGCCTGTACTCACTGGAACTTAGAAGAACACATGTGGGTCTCACTGAAACCTACCGAATGTTGAAGGGACTAGATAAGGTGGAGAGGATGTTTCCTATGGTTGGAGTATCCAGAATTAGAGGGCACAGCTTCAAAACTGAGGGATGACCTTTTAGAACAGAGTTAAGGACATTCGTAAACCAATTACTAATTAGTATTTAAGAGGCATGTTTTGGAGCTTGGAGAGCAGATTGTTGCTTTCACACAAATACTGCCTGCCAGAAAACTCTCCAAAACATCTACAAAGCCATTTTATTCCTTGCTGAGTGCAGTATTCAATGCTCCCAGTAAATATGAGTGCAAAATTCTTGGCCAGCTCCAGTGGAGCGGTGAACGTTGTCTGAGCTGCTGTCTTTCCTGTGATGAAGAGAAAGCAAGGACTTGCTTACTGTAATTGGTAATGAATTTACCATTTTCACATGTATACTAATAGACAAAGAAACCGACAGGAAAAACCGTTGCAGACTCTACCCACTCTGCAAACTGCCTTTTCTATAAGCTCCCTTCTGGGAAAGACAGATAGACAGATACACACACACATACACATGCATGTGGACCCACTCGCATACCTCAGAGAGACAAATTCAGACACATACACACAGCACAATGACAGGCTCTTCAACCCATCTAGTCCATGCTGAACTGTTATTCTGCAGCAACACATAGGGCAGCACAGCACCATTGTTGGCATGACGCTATTACAGCTCGAGGTGCACCGGAGTTCAGAGTTCAGTTTTGGCATCGTTCTGTAAAATGTTTGTACATCTTCCCTGTGAAATGCATGGTTTTCTCTGGGTACTGTGGTTTCCTCCTACAGTCCAAAGACGTACTGGGTAGGTTAACTGGTCATTGTACATTGTCCTGTGATTAGGTTAAGGTTAATCGGGTTTGTTGGGAGTTATTGGATTGGTGCATGTCAAAGGGCTGGAAAAACCTACACCGTGCTGTATCACTAAATAAATAAATAAATAAATAAATAGATCAAATGCTGGAGGAACTCAGCAGATCAGACAGAATTCATGGGAATGAATAAGCAGCCAAGATCCTTCAACAGGACTGGAGAGGAAAGGAGGAGGAAGCCAGAAGCAGGTGGGGGAACAAGTACAACCCAGGTAGTGATGCGTGGAGCCGGGTGAGTGGGGGAGGAGCATGAAGCAAGAAGCTGGGAGGTGGTAAGTGGAAAAGACCAAGGGCTGGAGAAGGTGATAGGAGGGATGAGTGGATGAGGGGAGAAAAGGATTGAGGAGGGTGTGCCAGAGGGTGGTGATAGGCAGGTGAAGAGAAGAGAGGAGGTAAGAGGCCAGTGTGTGGAATCAAAGAGGGAAGAGAGAGGGAGAAATTTACTGGAATTTGGAGAAATCAATGTTCATACCATCAGGTTGGAGGCTACCTAGATGGAATATGAAGTGTTGCTCCTCTACCCTGAGCGTGGCCTCATCGTGGCAAGAAAAGAGACCATGGACTGACATGTCAGAATGTGAATGGGGATTGGAATTAAAATGGTTGGCCAATGGGAAATATTGTTTTTTGTGGATGCAGTGAAGGTGCTCAACAAAGCAACCCCAACAGAACTATTATTCCAGACAGAACTATTATTCTGTCTTGTCCCATAGGCCCTAACCTTCACCATAGTCCTCCATACCCCTTCTACACATGTACTTATTCAAACTCCTCTCCTATTGCAATTGAATCCACATCTACTCCTTCCAATCTTCAATCTTATTGATATCTTTCCTGTAGGTAGATGGCCAGATCTGGACACAATACTCCGAATTAGGTCTCACCAACATCTTAAGCAAATTCAAGATAACATCCCAACTCCTGTACTCAATGCTCTGATTTATGATGGCCAATGTGCCAAAAGCTCCCTTTATGACCCTATCTTGCTGTGATGCTTCTTTCGAGGAATTGTGGATCTGTATTCCCAGATCCCTCTGTTTTACTGCTCTCCTCAGTGTTCACTGTGTAAGTCTGACCCTGATTTGTCTTCCCTAAGTGCAACACCTCACGCTTGTCCACATTAAATATTGGTCACCTTGTTAAAAGTACACAGATACCAGCATGCAATCTTAAGTATACATGATCTGTGGTTAGAGAGCTGTGCATCTTTATGCTGACTGTAAAGCTGTGATTCCTACCCTCCTGTATGTTTCATATATGTCATCTGCTCTCAGCAGTGTCTCAGGTCATGGGGAAGGTAACATCAAAGGTGTCTCCACAAAAATCATTAGCATACCAATGTCAGCAGGGTCTCTCTGACAAACATCCCCAACACTGAAGCTTTGATCACACTCAGCTGGCTCTGACGGGCAGCATCATTATCCACATGCCTGATCACACTCTACTTTGATCTCTATTAAACTACATATTTAATATTTATTTATTTAGAGATACAATGTGGAACAGGCCCTTCCAGCTCAGTGAGCCTCACCGTCCAGCAACCCACCTATTTAATCCTAGCCTAATGACAGGACAATTTACAAAGATCACTTAACCTGCTAACCGGTACACCTTTCTATTGTGGGAGAAAACCAGAGCAACAGGGGGAAACTCACGCACTTCACAGGAAGACGTACAAACCTCTTACAGACAGTGTTGGAATAGAACTCTGAGCTCTAATGTTGCCAGGCTAACCACTATGCAACTGTGGTGCACAAAATGCTTCAAAGACTTCCCCAAAGTCTTCAATAAAGAGAAAGCAAACCATCCTCATTGACTCATGGGAACCTCAAGCCTGTGACTAATCAACATGGATTATCCATTACTACTCACCCAATAAAACCTTTAGAATCCATCCTGAATCTTTTTTGTTCCACCTCCAAAGAAAGATTTTTTGTTCAAACAAGGAGAGCAAAACTCCAGGCAAAAGTTACAACTCCTTTAAGTTGCCCGAATGGTCAGCAAAGCTCCTACACAGCTCAGAGTCTTGCTGAGAACAATTCTCAAAGTTTGCTTGATCTCACCAATGGAAAACGAGAAGATCCAAGGCAACATTCCTTGGAATCTAGAAGATTGAGGGGAGATTTGATAAAGGTATAGAAACTTATGAAGGGTATAGATAGGGTAACTGTAAGCAAGCATTTTCCACTGAGGTTGGGTAAGACCACAAATAGAGATCATAGATTAAGGGTGAAAGGTGAAAAATTAAAGGGGAACATGAGGGGAAACCTCTTCACTTAGAGGATTGTAAGAGTGTGGAATAAGCTGCCAGCACAAGTGATGCATGCGACGGTGATTTCAACATTTAAGAGAAGTTTAGATACGTCTATGATTCTGGTGCAGGTCAATGGGAATAGGCAGTTTAGATGGTTCAGAGGGGTCTGTTTCTATGCTGTACTTTTCTATGACTCTATGACACGATAACATGTATAGAACATAGAACAGTACAGCACAGGAATGCGCCCTTCAAACCAAGATGGGTGCCGAACATGATACCAAATTAAAGTAAACATCTTCTACCTGCATATGGTTTATATTCTTCCAGTTCCTGCATATTCATGTGTTCATGTAAAGGCCTTTTAAAACACCTATTGCATCTGCTTCCACCATATTCTTTATTACCAACCCATCCTTCTACTCTCTGTGTAAAACCTTAGACTGAATATCTGCCTTAAACATTCCCCCATCACCTTAGTACTTCTAGTACTTGACATTTTGATGCAGGGGGAGAGATCCTGTTTATCCACCTCTCATAATTGTAGCAAGTCTCCCCTCCGTCTCCGTCCAGTCCTGTTCTGTCCTGTCCTCTCTATACCATGACCATCCAAACAGGACTGAGAACTTGAAATACTTAAACCAACCACTTGTCTCTGGATGATTCCTAGAGTTAAAAGAATATGAGTTTCAATTAGACAGGCTCACCCAAGCGAAACAGCTTTCATAATATATTATTGTAATCCATAAGGCAATTGTCAGCAGAACAGCATATTGAGTTTGCACACATGCACACAGTTGCACGCACAGAACATACAATCCTGTTTTCACATTCATACATACACAAGCATGCATCTCAGACACACAGCCTCGCAGTCACACAGAATACAACAAAGGCACCACGATATCTCACTCAGATGCTTATGTCTCCTCTTCTACCTACACACTCAGCTCACATGGTATAATAACTCAGAACCCCAAGAACTGCATCTTCCTAATTTTAAACATAAAAGAAACAAACACAAATGAATGATTGTGCAATCTTAAATATGCAGTTTTACACTCACAGGCATAATAATGTACACATGCAACATTTTATGCACAATCCACCAATCACTCTTTCCCCTCTGTCTCTGCTTCTTTCTCTCTTTCACAAACACACACACCAGAGAAAGACACACACACACACACACACACACACACTCACACACTCACACACACCAGAGAAAGACACACACACACTCACACACTCACACTCACACACACTCACACTCACACACACACACACACTCACACTCACACACACACACTCACACACACTCACACACACACCAGAGAAACAGAAAGAAGCACACTCACTTTGCCCTTAAATCTGACCTTGCAAAGCGCAATATATTTAATTCGTAATGTGCTATATCATATGACATGGGTGATTGTGATCTTTCAGTGACCATGATTCTTCTTGGCAAATTTTCTGCAGAAATAGTTTGACATTGCCTTCTACTGGGCAGTGTCTTTACAGGACAGGTGACCCCAGCCATTATCAATACTCTTCAGAGATTGTCTGTCTGGCTTCAGTGGTTGCATAACCAGGACTTGTGATGTGCACCGGCTGCTCGTACGACCATCCACCACCTGCTCCCATGGCTTCACATGACCCTGATCAGGGGGCTAAGCAGGTGCTACACCTTGCCCAAGCATGACTTGCAGGCTAGTGGAGGGAAGGAGTGTCTTACACCTCCTTTGGTAGAGATGTACCTCCACTCTGCCACCTACACACCCAATGTATTTGTCTGGATTAAACTCCACTTGCCATTCCTCTACCCAGGTCCATATTCTGTTGTATCCTTTGACAACATTCTTTTCTGTCCACAAATCCTGCAAGCTTTGTGCCCTCTGAAAATTTACTAATTCACCTATCTACTGCATATAGCATTTATACATAATCACAAACACTTTGAGTTTGAGACTCCCAAGTTATTCATATTCACTGACAACCTAACATTTCCTTGTGAAGACTATAGAACTACCACATGAAAAATGTATCTCCTGTTAAGTGGCCACTGAGGGTATGTTCTTGGTCTGACAGGAAAGAGCCCATAGTATTACAGGACAGATACTAACATGGATAGATCATTGGCTGATTGCCAGGAGGCAAAGAGTAAGAATAAAGAGGGCCTGTTCTGGTTGGCTGCCAATAACTAGTGGTGTTCCGCAGGGGTCGGTGTTGGGACTGCTTTTTTTTCCACATTATATGACCCGAATCTGGGCCATACTCTCCAAATATCCAGACCTGCCTCTTGGTTTTTTTGCACTACCTTACTTTCCATTTTTCTATTTTCTATTTATGATTTATAATTTAAATTTTTAATATTTACTATCGATTTGTAATCCAGGGAGCGGGAAGCGCAGAATCAAATATCACTGTGATGATTGTACGTTCTAGAATCAATTGTTTGGCGACAATGAAGTACAAAGTATATGTCAATGCTTTGGATGACAGAAGTGATGGCTTTGTGGCCAAGTTTGCAGATGATACAAAGATAGGTGGAGAAGCAGGTAGTGCTGAGGAAGCAGGGGGTCTGCAGAAGGACAAAGTTAGGAGAATGGGCAAAGAAATGGCAAATGGAATACAGTGTTGGGAAGTGCATGGTCATGCACTTTGGTAGAAGGAATAAAAGCATAAGTTATTTTATAAATGCGGAGAAAATTCAAAATTCCAAAGAGCAAAGGGACTTGGGAGTCCTCATGCAGGACTCCCTGAAGGTTAACTTGCAAGTTGAGTCAGTGATGAGGAAGACAAGTGCAATATTAGCATTGATTTCGAGAGGATTAGAAAATAAAAGCAAGAAAGTAATACTGAGGTTTTATAAGGCTCTGATGAGGCCTCACTTGAAGTATTGTGAGCACTTTTGGGCTCCTTATTTAAGTAAGGATGCACTGAAACTGGAGAACGTTCAGAGGACGTTCATGAAAATGATTCTGGGTATGGATGACTGATCACATGAGGAATGACTGATGACTCTGGGCCGTTACTCACTGGAATTTAGAAGAATGAGGGAGGATCTAATTGAAACCAGTTGAATATTGAAAGGCCTAGATAAAATGGATGTGTAGAGATGTTTCCTGTAGTGGAGAGTCTAGGACTCGAGGGCACAGCCTCAGAATAGAGGTATGTCCATTTAGAATGGAGATTATGAGAAATTTCTTTAGCCAGCGGATGGTGAATCTGTGAAATTCATTGCCACAGGTGGCTGTGGTGGTCAAGTCATTGGATATATTTAAAGCGGACGTTGATAGGTTCTCGATTAGTCAGGACTTGAAAGGAAACAGAGAGGAGGCAGGAGAATAGGGTTGAAAGGGAAAAGAATCAGCCGTGATGAAATGGCAGAGCAGAGTTGATGGGCTGAATGGCCTAATTCTGCCTCTTTATCTTATAGTCTTCTGCTGCTGTATCCTATCCAAAAGTTTGACTATTTTGTTTGAAAATCTCAGGGGATGGGCAGTTTCAGGGATACACAAACCACCCTGTCTGGCACCAACTATCATTCCACAATGAACGTTACTTAAATCAGACTTGCTCCCCATTCTGATGCTCGGTCTGAGCAACAAATGACCCTCTTGACCAAGCCTATATACTTTGATGCATTGAGTTGCTGCCACATGATTGGCTGATTACTTTCATTAATGAGCAGGTGTACTGGTGTACCTCATAAAATGGCCACTGAGTACAAGTACCTCTCTCTCTCTCAACAGAGGAAGCCTGAATGAATCTGATTCTTTTTGCTAACAGAGCGCTTATTTACTGTCACGTTTTATACAAGGTGACGGGGAACCGTAGCACAACAGGAAATTGTATCATTTATGTAACAGAAGCAACTAATTGTGAAATTATTCTTCACATGTCAAAACAGTGGGTACAACAACACATTAGATTCTCATTGCAGTTTGACAGCTTGGCTGCATCACTGACGGTATTTGTTTTCATGGAATTAAGATGTAGAACCCTGGAAATTCAATACTCAATGTGAATTTACACCAAACAGTTTATTATATAAAAAAAGAGCCTGACTAAATCAGTCATGTGATCTTGTCCCTACACATCGATGAAATTTGACAAGATTATTGCAAGCTTTGTTAGGGATTGGGTAATTTAACAGGTGATTTTTTTTTTAAAGTCCTTCTAATTTTTCTTGTATAGGTTTTGTCAAGTTGAGCTTATTGTCAGATATAGTGTTATACAGGTACAATGAAAAACTTGTTTTCAGCAGTGTTACATGCGTGCAGGTTAGATAGAAAACTAAGCATATATTTTCCACAACTTATACAAGTCAGTGAAGAGGTAAATAAGACTCTGCAAAAGAAAACATTTGTGACAAGAAACACAATCAGATATTAGTCCACAGTAGGGCAAGAGTTGCTCCACAGCTCTCCGTTGCTGAGGTAGGGTTAAGGATGTGTAGGCCAATTCAGAAACCTAACGGTTGCAAAGAAGGAGCTGTTCTTGGACCTGGTGGTGCAGGACGTTATGCCCCTGTGCCTCCTACCTGAGAGTTCCAACAACAAGAGGGTGCAACCTGTATGGAGGGAATCCTTGATGAAATATAAAGGGAAAGTGCTGGAAATACTCAGCTGGTCCGGGAGCATCTGTGGACAGAGAAACAGTTAACATTACAGGTTGAAGAACTACTGTCAGAACTGAGGGAGAGAGGAGGCTGTCCATGTAGGTAGCGGAGGAGGTGAGGGAGCGAAGCAGGCAATTTGTGGAACAAAGGAAATAGGTCATAGAACTTAGAACAGTCAACCCATAATGTTGTGTTGAACTAGATAAAAAGCAAATTAAAAACACTCAGAAACTAATCCCTCCTACTATACCATATCCGTATCCCTTCATCTTCCTTATATCCATGTGCCTATCCAAAAGTGTCTTAAAAGCCTCTAATATATTTGCCTGTAACACCGTATCAGGCAGTGCATACCAGGCACCCACCTGAGTAAAAAAACTTACCCCTCACATCCCACTTGAACCTAACACCTCTCACCTTCAATGCATGCCCTCTGACGTTAGACATTCCAACGTAATCTTTTAACCCTCTATCAGATCTCCCCTCAGCCTCCGGTACTCCAGAGAAAATAACCCAAGTTTATCCAGCCTCTTGTGATATCACATTCCCTCCAAACCAGGCAGCATCCTGGTAAACCTCTTCTGCACCCTCTCCAAAGCCTCAACATCCTTCCTATAGTGGAGCAACCAGATCTTTCTGCAGTACTCCAGGTGTGGCTAAACCAGAGTTTTATAAAGTTGCAACATAAACTCCTGATTTTTTAACTCAATGTCTCGACTAATAAAAGCAAGTATTCCATAAGTCCGTGATAAGGGGAATTTCTGAGTTAAACTTTATCTGGAATTGCATAATAATCTATGGGTTTTATTTGGATTATTTTGTCTTTCGCCTGCTACATCCTCAGCAAAGCACACACAAAATTCTTGGAGGAACTTAGAAGTTCGGGCAATATCTATGGAGAGAAATAATGGGTAGACATTTTGGGTTAAGACAAGCAACAGCCCATTCCCGTTTAGTACTGATCTGTAGAATATAATTGACTGATGAAAAACTGAAATTGTAGATGTCACTAAGTGGTCCGCAGCCCAGACTTTCCCTCCCGCTACAGCCCTGCTCAATGTCTTTGACATTGCATCCATTTGTAAGCATCACTACCACTTGGAGATTAAATAGGAGTCCGTTGATTGAAACTTAATCAAATGATCTTCTAAAGGCCTAGACACTGATGGCAAAAACTTTTTTCCTTGGTTAGTGTCTTCTTCAAAGATCTTCACCTTGTCATAGTGGAGAGACTTGTGGGTTCCAGAGGTCCTGAGGGCAATTGTGGGATTGTAGTTTGAGGAATATCAGTGGTTTGGAAGATAATGTGATGAAGTGAATCAGCATATTTGCAGATGACACCAAGCCTGGGGATGTAGAGGCCAGTGAGTAAGCCTATCAAAGATTGCAAAGGGATCTAGACACTGGGAAAATGGGCTGAAAAATGGCAGATGGAACTTAATACAGACAAATGTGAGCTGTTGCACTTTGGGAGAACTTTTACAGTGAATGGCAGGGCACTGACGACTGCAATAGAGAAATAGGATCTGAGAATACAGATCCATAATTCCTTGAAAGTGGTGTCACTGGTACTGTAGATTGGATCATAAAGAGAGCTTTTGACACATTGGCTTTCTTAAATTAAAGTATTGAGTACTGGAAATAGGATGTGATTTTAAAGTTGTATAAACACTGGTGTGGCCTAATTTGGAGTATTATCTACCTACATATTTCTTTATTTTGGTCATTAATCCCCCATTTCTGTGGAGATGTCATCTGTGGTGATTTTGTAACCATGTAGCTTTTGGTAAATTTCTTCTGTACCCTTTCCAATATTCCATATCTTTCCTATAATGCAGAGGCCAAAAATGCACTCAATACTCTGTATCTGGCTTAACTAATGTTTTAAACATATGCAATGTACACTCAGTGACCACTTTATTATGTACACCTATTCACCTGTTCGTTAATGTAAATATCTAATCAGCCAATCATGTGGCAGCAACTCAGTGCATAAAAGCATGCAGACACGGTCAAGAGCTTCACTTGTTCAGACTAAACATTAGAATGGAGAAGAACTGAGATCTAAGTGACTTTGACCGTGGAATGATTGTTGGTGCCAGATGGGGTGGTTTGAGTATCTCAGAAACTGTTGATCTCCTGGGATTCCATGCACACCAGTCTCTAGAATTTACAGAGAATGGTGCGAAAAATAAAAATCATCCAGTGGGTGGCAGTTCTATTCATGCCTTGTTAATGAGAGAGGTCAGAGGAGAATGGCCAGACTGTTTCAAGCTGACCGGAAGGCGACAGTAACTCAAGTAACCACACATTACAGCAATGGTGTGGAGGAGAGCATCTCAGAACACACAACACATCAAAGCTTGAAGTGGATGGGCTGCAGCAGCAGAAGTCAGTGAACATACACTCAATGGCCAATTTATTAGGAACAGGAGTAGATAATGAAGTAGTCACTGAGTGTATGTACTGTGTTCTGTACCTTTGCCGTAGAGGAAAAATGTTTCATTCAGTTCACTGCAACAGAACATCCCCCCCATCTTGGACCCCACCGTGCCGCTGGATCCAGGAGGGGATGTCGAGAGGGTGGATCTGGACCTGTGCAACCCTAAACCCTTACTCACCTAAAATCCACATGCACACACTGTTCCTTTCTGAGGAGTGGGGTACCACCCCACTAACTGACTGAAAGGAACCATCATCATCCTATGGGATGGATAGCCAGAGAGAGAGAGACTTGTGTATGGTTGAATGACAATAAACTTAAACTTGAATGTTTTGCAATATCAGTGTAGACTGATATCGCAATACACTCATAAACACAACCGACTAACTCAAGGGCAAGAATGTAGTCTAACAGCATCTGAAAAATAAATCATGTGTCCATTCACAATTTTGATTGAAGAATCTGATCAAAATTAGTTTTGTGGCGGAATCAGTGTTTAGTCCCAATAATTTGATCGTTACCAAGGAGTTAAATGGAATCATAGTTGTAACTCCCTAAAGAATGTTATGACTGAAAGTATTGGAATTCTGACATAGTACACAGCACTGGTTTGCTGCAAGTTGGGTGCCAGGCGGTTCTTTGATGTGGTATGCAGCCTCCTGCCCTCTGCTTTCAAAAATAAATACTGTTTTGGTTTTGTTTCCAAGGCAATAAAATGTAGTGACTAAACAAGAGAAAGTTATTCTTCCATTACCTGGAGATGTACTCACGTCAGTCTAGAGACGGGAATCTTAGGTATATATGTTGGCATGTTTCAAAGCCTCTGGATATCTGGAATCTCTCCAATTCTCCTTTCAGGGCCTTGGAGACACAGTCATTGAGATTGTTTAAGGTGTTTGACTTTTGGATGTTAAGGAAGGTGGAGGAGATAAAGTTGGTGGAAGAATGTAGCCACAATCTCGCTCAGTTTAGCAGGTATCAGGTTTATAGTGCTCATTGGATGAGACTAGAACTAAATGTGATAAGTTAAGGGTGAAAAGCGAAATATTTAAGGGGACCCTGTGAGGGAATTTCCTCACTCACGGGGTGGTGAGAGTGTGGTACGAGCTGCCTGTGGAATTGGTGGATGCAGACTCAATTGCAATATTTAAGAAATGTTTAGGTAAGGACATGGATGGGTGTGGTACTGAGGACCATGGTCCAGGTGCGTATCGATGGAACTAGTCAGAATCCAAAAATCCAGCACAGCATGGACTAGATAGGCTGAAGGGCCTGGTTCTATGGTTGTAGTGTTCTATACATGGACTAGATAGGCTGAAAATCCTGTTTCTGTGTTGTAGTGTTATGTGCATCCACTAGATGGGCCAAAGGGCCTGTTTCTGTGTTGCAGTGTTCTACGACTCTATGAATCTATGCCTTACTCCAGCACCTATTCCTTATGTTCTTACCTAGAAGCAATTTATTGCCAGTAAAATATTTCCGAACTTGAGTCATCATTTCAGTCAGCAACAGAAAACAAACTGCTAGAGGAACTCAGGGGGTCAGGCAGCATCTGTGGTGATTAAAGGATGATCGACATTTTGTGTCGATACCCTGCATCAGGACTGAGGGTGCAAAGAGGAGGTGGTCAGTACGATGAGGCGAGGAGGTGAGATGAGATAGGATTTGCAGGTGATAGGTAGATCCGGGTGAGGATTGAATTTAGAATTTGAAGACAGGATATAATATTAATGGTAAGACTCTTGGCAGTGTGGAGGATCAGTGAGATCTTGGGGTCTGTGTTCATAGGACACTCAAAGCTGCCGCACAAGTTGACAGTGCTGTTAAGAAGGTGTATGGTGTGTTGGCCTTCATCAAACATGGGCTTGAGTTCAAGAGCCATGAGGTTATGTTACAGATATGTAAGACCTTAGTTAGACCCCACTTGGAGTACTGAGTTCAGTTCTGGTCACCTCACTACAGGAAGGATGTGGATCCTATAGAGAGAGTGCGGAGGAGATTTACAAGGATGTTGCCTGGATTGGGGAGCATACCTTATAAGAATACGTTGAGTGAACTCGGCCTTTGCTCCTTGGAGTGACGGAGGATGAGAGGTGACCTGACAGAGGTGTATAAAATGATGAGAGGCATTGATCATGTGGATAACCAGAGGCTTTTTCCCAGGGCTGAAATGGCTCACACGAGGGGGCACAGTTTTAAGGTGCTTGGAAGTAGGTATATAAATGGGCAGAAATTTCAAAGATCAGAAGGGCAGAGGGACCTAGAGTTCTCATGCAAGACTGCCAGAAGGTTTATTTACTTGTTGGGTCTGTGGTAAAGAAGGCAAATGCAATGCTGGCATTTATTTCAAGGAGAGTAGAATATAAAAGCAAGGAGTTAAGCCGAGGCTTTATAAGACACCAGTCAGGCCGCACTTGGAGTATTGTCAATAGTTTTGGGCCCCATATCTCAGAAAGGATATGTTGTCATTGAAGACACTCCAGGGGAGGTTAAGGACTAGATAAGGTGGATGTGGGGAGGATGCTTCCAATGGTGAGGTATCCAGAACTAGAGGGCATAACAGCAATACCTTTTAGAACAGAGATAAGGGGGGATTTTTTTAGCTTGAGAATGGCGAATCTGTAGAATGCTCTGCCACAGACTGTGGTGGAGGTTAAGTCCATAGGTGTATTTAAGGCAGAAGTTGATTGTTTCCTGATTGGTCAAGGCATCAAATGCTATGGCAAGCAGGTAGGTGAATGGGGTTGAATGGGATTCGGGATCAGCCCTGATGGAATAGCAGAGCAGACTCGATGGGCTGAATGGCCTAATTTTGCTCCTATGTCTTATGGTCACACACATCACACACACACACACAGACACACGTAAATATGCATAAACACACACACACAAAGACCCAAACACACAAACACACACACAATCACACGAACGCATACACACCCACACAAGCACACTCGCGTGCGCGTGCACACACAACACTCACACACACAAAGACCACATACATAAAAACACACACAGACATTCACACACACATACAATCACACTTACATAAACACACACAGAAACATACACACAGACACACACACATATACACTCACACACACAGACACACACACACACACACACACACAAAGACCCACACACACACAAATACACACATATACAATCTCACACACAAACACACACACACACACACACACAGAGCCAGATTATACTCATGAGCAAGCATAGTGATGCATTCACTCATACTGACTTTGCTAATTCAATATTTTGCAACTGTTTTGTTCATTATCATAATGAAAATCTGCATCCATTTTGAAACTCACACTGATTAGCAGCTTTTACTGAAGTAAATTCAGCTGAAGTGCTAATTTCCATCCAGTGAATGAAATTGTTGGGAGTTCACATTCCCTCAAATTGCCCAGGGCACTCTAAAGGCTGCATTGCATTGCTGTTAATAGCATCTTATCTGACATCACTCTCCATTCAGAAATGGCCACACAGCAAGGTGGAAATGGATCCCGATCAGGACTTGGCTGTGTTAGGAAGGGACCATGGCCAGAATCTCAGCTTTTACTAGATATTTTATAGACTCTCTTTACTCCCTTAATGTATAACCCCATATGAAAATGTATCATTGAATCACCTAAAATATACTAGGCATTCTGATGAAGGGGAATTAGAATTAGATTTGTACGTACGAAATGCCGCAGCAACTCAGCAGGTCAGGCAGCATCAATGGAGAGGAATAAACAGTTGACATTTGGGGCTGAGACTCCTCTCTTATGTTTTAGATTTTGGTTTGCTATGTTGGGATGTATGTTACTAGAAGTCAGCTGGGCACAACTGATGCCTTAGTGACAGCACAGGCCCTTTGTCCCACAACATTGTGTTGAACATTTCAAAACTCAAAGTTCAAGTAAAATTTATTGTCTAAGTACATGAATGCCACTATGTACTCAATAAATCCAATAACTATGATAGAATCATTGAAAGACCGTACCTAACAGGGTTTACAAACAGCCAGTGTGCAAAAGACAACAAACTGTGCCAACAAAAAGAAAAATGAGATATTAATAATAAAAAATAAGAATGCAGAAAATATGAGAACATGCAATGAAGTGCCCTTGAAAGTGAGTTTGTAGGCTGTGGATACAGTTCAGTGATGGGGCAAGTGAAGTTATCCCCTCTGGTTCAAGAGCCTGATGGTTGAGGGGTAATAACTGTTCCTGAACCTGGTGGTGTGACCTTTTAATCTACACGATAATACTTCCCTCTGTTATGACTCAAAACCATCCGTTTTTCATTCATCCATTTGCCGATTAAATATCCTAATGCATCAGCCTCTGCACTACAGCTGGCTGTGTGTTCCAGGCACCAGTCACTCTCGTTGTAAAATACCCTCCTCTAATATTTCAGCCATTCACTTGAAATGGATGTTGCCTGGTATTGGCCATTGCTGCCCTGGAAGAAAGATGCTGACTGTCCACTCCATCTCTGCTTCTCATCATCTTATATTCCTTATACTAGTTGCCTCTAACCCTCCTTCGCTCCAAAGAGAAAAGACTTCTCTCACTCAAACTTTCCTCATCATACATGCTCCCTAAACCTCTGTGTCCTTTCTAAAGTTTCCATATCCATTCTATAATTAGAAAGTGCGGTGGGGTTAGACAAATGAAATGCAAGGGCCATGTTGAGATAGGCTGGGACGTCAAGAGTTTATCTTCTAGCATATCAGTACAGGAATCTGATAATAGTGGAATAGAAGCTGTCTTAAGTCTGGTGGTACATGGGTTTTTGTATCTTTTATAGAGAGCCTGTTATGAGGAGGCCAGAACTGAACACAATACAATACTATCATGACGTCATGACAACAACCTTTCCCTCAATGTCAGGAAAGCAAAAGAGCTGGTCATTGACTTTAGGAAGGGGCAGTGCAAACACTCCTGCTTACCTCAATGGTGCTGCAGTCAAGAGGGTCGAGAACTTCAAGTTTCCAGGAGTAAACATCACCAAAAACCTATTCTGGTCCAACCATGCAGATACCATGATTAAAAACTGCATCTGAGTCTCTATTTCCTCAGGCAACTGAGGAAATTCAGGGTGCACCCTTTGAACCCCCCCCCCACCCAATTCTATTGATTCACCATCAAAAGCATCCCATCCAGATGTGTCTCGACTTAATATGGCAACTGCTCTCTGCCTATGACCACAAGGAACTGCAGAGAGTCGTTGACACACTGCTTAGCACACCATGGAGACCAGCCTCCTTTCCACTGTCACTCTCTCAACATAGTCTAACACCCACCCATCTAGACAGTCTCCGTTCTCCCCCATCCCATCAGACAGAAGATTTAAAAGCCCAAAGGCATGTACCCACAAGCTCAAAGGCAGCTTCTACCCTGCTATAAGACTATTGAAACATTCCCTAATATGATAAAATGGATTCTTGACCTCCCAACCTACCTTTTTATGGCCTTACACTTCATTATCTGCTCTTTCTCTGTAACGATTGCTGCTTATTCTGGCTGTGTTATCGTTTTACCTTGTACTACCTCACCACTGTAATGAATTGATCGAAATGAACAGTATTCGGGACTACTTTTTCATCGTAACTTGGTCAATGCCTCTAAAAGGTGGCATCCATCATGTGACAGCAACTCAATGCACAAAAGCATGCAGACATGATCAAGAGGTTCAGCTGTTCAGACCAAGCATCAGATTGGGGATGATGACAGAGGAATGATTGTTGATGGGGTGGTTTGAGTATCTCAGAAACTGGTAATCTCCTGGGATTTTCACACACACACACACACACACACAACAGTGTTTAGGGTTTACAGAGAATGGTGCAAGAAACGAAAAAAAACGTATCTAGTGAGCGGCAGCTCAGAGGGTGAAAATGCCTTTTTAATGAGAGAGGTCAGAGGAGAATGGCCAGACTGGTTCAAGCTGACAGGAAGGCGACATTAACTCAAATAACCACACTTTACAACAGTAGTCCTCAGAGGAGCATTTGTGAATGCACAACACGTCGAACTCTAAAGTGGCTACAGCAGCAGAAGGCCAAGAACATACACTTAGTGACCACTTTATTGTACAGGAGATGCCAAATAAAGCAGACACTGCGTGTATTTCTTATTGTAATTTATAGTTTCTTTTTAAGTAATGCACTGCACTGCTGCCACAAAACAATATATTTTCCAACATAAGTCAGTGATATTAAACCTGATTCTGATTCTGAGCTTGGCGTGTGTGACAATAATAAGCCAATTTGCCAATTTAAAATATGATGTAGATTCCTGATTTTGTTTCTGAGTGCAGCTGCAATGGTCATGGGCTGCTGTTGTGTGATCAGGGCATGTAGGTTTGATTGTCCATGGTGTTATGTTCAAACAGCACAGCTTCTTTACACAATACTAAGTTCAATTTAAGCTCTTCAGTCTCCATAAAACACATCTGTCTATAGCTTTAGGGGTCTGAGTTCTATCTTCTGTACTTTACTGTCTGTTTGCTGTGCGTCACGCACATTAACAAAGGTCAAGTGGTTCATTAAGGTTGTTAAGGTGATAAATTAGCATAATTCAATTTTATCTGTCTTTGAATGATTTAACGTACACTCTTCCTTCATGAAGTGTTTAACAAATCTCTTTTTTTATTTCAAGGAGATAAAAGTGAAGGGTTTTTGACGCTGGATTATCAGCGAGGTTCTGCAGTAACCTGTGCTCGGCAGGTGCCTCTTGGTGGAAATAAGAGTCTTATTGGAAGGTCAGGTCAGCAGATATCGGTCTTGATTTTTTTCATTAAAGATTAGCCTTATTTGTCTTATGCACATCAAAACATCAAAACATACAGAGAAATGTGTCGTTTGCATCGAATCAAATCTGCAGCATTTCCGCAGAACCTTCAGTACTAAACCTGTGGAATGTAAAACCAAAAGCCATAAGATAACGGAGCAGAATTAGATCATTTGGCCCGTTCGAGTCTGTCCCACCATTTCATCATGGCTGATCTATTTTATCTCAAGCTCCCCATCTCATGCCTTCTTCCCATATCCCTTCATGCCCTGGCCAATCAAGAATCTATCAACCTCTGCCTTCAATATATAAATACAGAATGTAATTGTTTGAAGGCACATTTACGGCTTTGTTTCTTGTACTTATTTAAATATTAGGCACTCTGGCATGTTTCGATGTACAGTACTGTGCAAAAGTTTCATGCACATATATATAGCTCGGGAACCTCAGAGTTTTGCACAGTACGTTGGTAAGTTTATGTACTGCACTGTACTGCTGCCACAAAGAAAACTAATTTCATGACATATGTGAGAGATGATAAACCTGATTCCGTCTCTATTGTGGACTGTTGGAGGAAGTGGGAAGCACCAGAGAGGCATTCTGTAACGATCAATAAACCAACTACTTGGATTCAAATGATCTTGCCTGGTGTCTCAGGGCTGGATGTGTCTGCACCTGCACCACCACGCCTAGCACTCTTCCTCTGTCACCTGTCCCACACTCCTCCCGTGACCCTCCATACTTGCCATTCCCAACTTCCTTTGTTCCGCCAGATTTACAACCTTGCTTTTCACTACACATTGACGAATACAGTACAGTGCAAAAGTCTTAGGCACCCTAGCTATATACAAATGGTAGATGTGCCTAAGACGTTTATACAGTACTGTTGTTCATAATTATTCTGCATAATTTCACACATCAGTAATCTGCTTCCTTCTTCAGCAGACTTGGCTCTGTAGGTTCTAATGCAGAGACTGTTGGACGCTGATGCTTTTGCGATTCAGAGATTCTTTGGATGAGGCATAAAATTGATTGCATATGATCACCTTATTAAGTATTAAGTATTTTTACAAGTTAAGAGCAAACGGTACTACTGCAAAGTTACTAACATAGTTAGAGTGTGGATTGGTAGGAGGCGGCGCATGGGAATAAAAGGATTATTGTCTGGTTGCCTGCCAGTGACTAGTGGTGTTCCGCAGAGGTCGGTTTCTTTTTATACTGTCTATCAATGATGTAGATGATGGAATAGATGGTTTTGTTGCCAAGTTTGCAGATGATACAAAGATTGGTGGAGGGTCAGGTAGTGTTGAGGAAACAGGTAGGCTGCAGAAGGACTCTGACAGATTAGGAGAAAGGACAAGAAAGTAGCAAATGAAATATAATTTTGGAAAATGCACGGTCATGCACTTTGGTAGAAGAAATAAATGTGCAGACTATTTTCTAAATGGGGAGAAAATCCAAAAATCTGAGATACAAAGGGACTTGGGAGCCCTTGTGCAGAACACCCTGAAGGTTAACTTGCAGGTTGAGTCGGTGGTGAGAAAGGCAAATGTAATGTTAACATTCATTTCAAAAAGTCTTGAATACAAGAGCAGAGATGTGATGCTGAGGCTTTATAAGGCACTGGTGAGGCCTCACCTTGAGTATTGTGAACAGTTTTGGGCACCTCATCTTAGAAAAGATGTGCTGGCATTAGAGAGGGGCAAGAGGTGGTTCACAAGGATGATTCTGCGAATGAAAGGGTTATCATATTTGGAATGTTTGATGGCTCTGGGTCTGTACTCACTGGAATTTACAAGGGTGAGGGCAGATCTCATTGAAACCTCTCAAATGTTAAAAGACCTAGACAGAGTAGATGTGGAAAAGATGTTTCCCATGGTGGGGGAGTCCAGGACAAGAAGGCACAGCCTCAGGATAGAGGGGAATCCATTTAAAACAGGGATGCAGGGAAATTTCTTTAACCACAGGGTGGTGAATTTGTGGAATTAGTTACCACAGGCAGCTGTGGAGGCCAGTTATTGGGTCTATTTAAGGCAGAGCTTGATAGGTTCTTGATTGGACAAGGTTATGGGGAGAAGGCTGGGGAATGGGGCCGAGGAGGGGAAAGAAAGATCAGCCGTATTTGAATGGCTGAGCAGATTCAATGGGCCAAGTGGCCTAATTCGGCTTCTATATCTTATGGTCTTATAGTCTTACTAAAAGAGCAGAAACTGAGCAAGGAAGAGCAGCTGAGAGACAAATGATAGACGAAGGAAAAAGCAGTTGTGATTGTCTCATATTCAGATTAGATATAGCAAAAAAATCCAGTGACAACAAGTAATCTATAAAATAGCAAGATTCAAGTGGTGTGACATCTGCTCTTGGAAGCTTCTAGAAAAGTACAGAAACAACTGTATCGTAATTATCGGAGTATTCAATGTATAATGATTATATGCACTCAGTGGCCACTTTATTAGGTACACCTTTACGCCTCTGCTTGTTAATCAGCCAATTATATAGCAACTCAAAGCATAAAAGCACACAGACATGGTCAAGAGGTCCAGTTGTTGTTCAGACCAAATATCAGAAAGGAGAAGAAATGATTTTGACTGTGGAATAATTGTTGGTGTTTCATGGGGTGGTTTTAGTATCTCGTAAACTGCTGATCTACTGAGATTTTCACTCACAACAGTCTCTAGTACGGGCGTTCACAATCTTTTTATGTCATGGACCAATACCATTAAGCAAGGGGTCTTTTTCTTGAAAATGATAATGAGAGATGTTAATGAGAGATGTCAGAGGAGAATGGCCAGAAATACCTAATAAAGTGACCACTGAATTTAAAACTCAGAACAGCGAACATAGAACACAGAACAGTCCAGCTCTGTACAGGCCCTGTGGCCCTCAATGTTGTGCCGAATGTCAATCTAATGTTTCCCACCTACGTAGCCCTCCATTGTTCTTTCACACTTATGCCTATCTAAGAGGATTGGTATTGATGGACCAATTGACCTGTAATGGCTTGAGAGTACATGGTGGAATATGCTGTAGTTGTATCTAGGAACAGTCTTAATGAGTTGACTCTGAGACTCTTCAGACGAGGAGTTCTGACAGCATCTAAGGAAATGAATAGATAGTCAACGTTTTGGGCTGAGACCCTTCTTCAGAACTGAGAAGGAAGGGGGAATACGCCAGAATAAAAAGGTGGTGGGAGGAGTAAGAGGCCAGCTGAAAGGTGATCGGTGAAGCCAGGTGGGTGGGAAAGGTCAAGGGCTGGAGAAGAAAAAGTCTGATAGGAGAGGAGAGTGGACCACGGGAGAAAGGGAAGGAAGAGGGGTACCGGGGGAAGTAATGGCAGGTGAGAAGAAGTAAAGGGTCAGAGTGAGGAATAGAGGAAGGGGTGGGGGGTGGAGAATTGAAGGAGAAATATATATTCTTGCCATCAAATTGGAGGGTACCGAATCTGACAATCTCACTCCATCCTCCCTCCCCCACCCATGCACCCACCTTCCACATGGCCTGTCTTCACCGATCACCTGGCAGCCTATACTCCTTCGCCTCCCCCCACCTTCTTATACTAGCTTCTTCCCCATTCCTTTTTCAGTCCTGATTAAAGGTCTCGGCCTGAAACCTCTCCATAGATGCTCCTCCAGCATTTTGTGAGTATTGCTCTTGATTTTCAGCATCTGACAATCTCTTGTGTTTATACTGGAGGTTTACAAGGAGGTATCCATGGCTGATAAAGTGGCTTCCTTTAGAGCTGGGCTTGTCAAAGGAAAGGTTTAATTGAGGTGAGTGAAATCAGGACAAGGTTCAAAGAAGAATCTGTTTCCTTTGGCAGAGACATCATTAACAGGAGGGCAACGGTTGAGTGTAGTTGGCAGAAAGA